>NW_006256885.1:1931162-2422002 GCF_000478725.1 Eutrema salsugineum
AGAAAATTGGGTCCGTAGAAAAAAGCTCAGACGTGGAATCGATAAATTGTCGCGTCTCTCGGCCATGAGAACAAAGTTTTGGGGTGTAATATAAATAAAATTCACAGAAAAAACTCTACTTTCTAATCACAAAATGTGTTGTTCTCATGTGAGAGTGGAATCTTGAGGATGTTGTTACTGTAATGCTGTCACGTGCGAGGATACTCGGTTCACACGCGTGAAAAATTCTGACCGACGTGAGTTAGATTATTGATGATAGACTATAGAGAGAATGACTCTTGTCTCTTGTGATCTTGTCCTCCTCATCATCCTATTGTCAGCCATTAATGGATCATCAAGTAGTAGAGAGTATTAATCTGTATATCTTGATGGTTTCAAACATCAATATTTTGAGACATTATCAAACAACGTGATTTTGGTTCAAGTTCAGTTTCTATGAAGTCGACGTTTACCACACTGAAGCTAATATCAACATTTCATATGACGAATCATCAAAAACATTGTACCAAACAAACTGAATTTAATGAAAAGAGCAAAACCAAAAGCTCAAAGACAAACAAGATTTCCCAAAATTCCTTAATTGTTTCTCGATATGCATCACTATTATAATCCTCATTGTCTTGAAAATCTTATTATACAAACTTTTTGCATCTTCGTTCTGCAAAATACCTTATTCATGAAATGTGTTAGATGAATTAGAGAGATTCATGAGAAAGTATAGAATTTAGTATTGTACAGTATATAGCAAAGATGCTATATATTGTTGTAGCCACAGTGTTTCAAGAGCCGGGTCTGGCCATTAATTCGTAAAATGGTCCTAAATAAGAATGGCCCAGTAACAGTTTAGTACTTCTTATTTCGGGTTTCGTCGGAAAGAAAAACTACATTTAGGGTTTCTGAGTCTTCAATAACAATCTATGGATAGCCTATCGGAAGAAATAAGCAACCACAGAGAAAAGAAGAAAAGAGGCTTTTTTTCAAGTTTGACCTAACTTGATCTGTGTGTACATCGATCCTAGTTTGAAACTTGAAACAATGAAGACGATGATATCCAATCTTCCAAGTGAATTGGTGGAGGAGATTCTCTCTAGGGTTCCGGTGAAATCTATGGGAGCAGTTCGATCTACTTGTAAAACGTGGAACTCGTTATCCAAAGATACGAGCTTTACGAATAAGCAAATTGGCAAAGCATCAGCAGCAAGGGAAAAGGAGTTTGTGATGATCAAGAAATATTCTAGTGTTTATTTGGTTAGCGTCAATCTCTACGAAACCCACAACAACAACAACAACAACTTTGATCTCTCCATAAACCGTCGAGGTCAACTTGTTACCCGAAAAACTTCATATCAAGTATGCAATATATCTCAAGTCATTTACTGCGACGGTTTATTGCTATGTGTATACAGACAGATCAATAATAGTTTTGTCGTTTGGAACCCGTATTGGGGGCAAAGAAGATGGATCAAACACCAAAAATGTATTGACATGTTTGCTTTCGGATACGAAAAACCATACCGTCAACACAAAAATCTTGATGTTTGTTTGCTATAATCACCTCGAAATCTATGATCTAAGCTCTGATTCATGGAGGAGGGTTCTTAATACCACTCTTGATCGGAATATAAAGATAGAGTATGGTAAACCTAGCGTGTCTCTCAAGGGAAATACTTATTGGTATGCTAGAGGTGTCGAATCACGAAGTTTTTTCTTACTCTGTTTTGATTTTACAAGAGAGAGATTTGGACCGCGTCTGGCTCTGCCATTTGACTCTAATGTTGATTGCGATTTGTGTTTATCTAAGGTTAGAGAAGAGCGGCTTGCAGTGTTAATGCGAAGGCTTGATACGCTTGAGATGGAGATTTGGGTTACGAATAAGATCGAGCCTGATGAGGTGTCGTGGAGCAACTTCTTAAAAGTTGATCATATGAAGCTACTCACTTGCTTTTCAGTGTTGACAAATTTCTTCATTGAAGAGGAGAAGAAAATCGCTGTGGTTTTTGGTGAAGGTTACAAGAGGTTTGAAGCTTGCATGGTTGGAGAGAATGGTTATTTCAAAAGAGTGGATCTCAGAGAATCAGCAGACATACAACTTTACCCATTTGTGTGCTCATATGTTCCAACTTCTGTCCAAATTTTATGAACTATTACATTTTCTTTTTTGCTTTCATGTTCTTTGAACAAGATTAGCCAATAAATATTAATATTCTTCCTCATCATTTTTATATGAAATATGATAAAGAATTGAAGGGAAAGATCACTTATCTGGTTTCAAAACCAAGATCTTGAACATACTTTTAGTTAATTCCTCTGTTTTATATATTTACTTTTGTTCTTTTTGTAAAAAAAGGAATTAATATACTATTTTCCTCCATCATGATTCAGGTTCCGTTTTCTAATCTCTACTTTTAACTTCAGTTCTGTTTCTTGCTAATCACTTCTATATGAACTTTACCACATTAAAGCTAATCATCAAACATCAACTAATTAAGTTGCATTGAATCTCCATGACTAGCCATCAAACATTTTGAACCAAACAAAACTAGAATGAAAAGATTAAAACCAAAAGCTAGACCCACTTTAAGTTTCTGTTTATCATCATTGATTCAACCTATGTTGTACCTTTTTAGTCATAACACAGTCATATGCTTTGTGATAAGATGAATGCATCATCATCAATTGTCACAATGTTTCAAAAGCTGCCTAATACGTGTAATGGGCCTAAATATGAGTGGCCCAATAACAACGTCTCCACCGTCACTAGGGTTTCTGTGTCTTCAGTAACAATCCATCGACAGCCTCTCCGGTATAAATCAGCAACCACAGAGGGAAAAAAAGGAAAGAGTTTCTTGAAGGTTGACCTAATTTAAATTTTATCTGTGTGTACATCGATCCTAATTATTTTGAAAACTTGAAACAATGAGGACGAGGATATCCAATCTTCCAAGTGAATTGGTGGAGGAGATTCTCTCTAGGGTTCCGGTTAAATCTATGGAAGCCGTTCGATCTACTTGTAAAACGTGGAAATCTTTATCCAAAGATACGATCTTTACGAATAAGCACATTGGCAAAGTAGCAGCAGGATCAGCAATAGCAAGAGAGTTTGTGATGATCAAGGACTATAGTGTTCATTTGATTAGCGTCAATCTCTACGAAACTCACAACAAGAACAACTTTGATCTCTCCATACACTGTCAAGGTCAACTTATTACCCGAGAAACTTCACATCATGTATGCAATATATTTCAGATCTTTCACTGCAACGGTTTATTGCTATGTGTATTCAAACCGTTCAAAAATGATAGTCTTGTGGTTTGGAACCCGTATTTAGGGCAAAGTAGATGGATCAAACTCCGAAATAATAACCACATATTAGACTGGTTATCTTTCGGATACGAAAAACCATATACCGTCGCCACAAAATCTTGATGCTTTTCTACAATCACTTAAAAATCTATGATCTAAGCTCTGATTCATGGAAGGTTATTAATGCCACTCTTGACCGGGATATAAAGATACCGTATGGTAATCCTGGCGTGTCTTTGAAGGGAAATACTTATTGGTATGCTAGAGTTAAGGGATCACAAGATTGTTTCTTACTCTGTTTTGATTTTACAAGTGAGATTTTTGGACCGCGTCTGCGTCTGCCATTTGACTCTAGTCCTGAATGCAATGTGTCTCTATCTGCGGTAAGAGAAGAGCAGCTTGCGCTGTTTGTGGAACTGTGGGATACGAATGAGATAGAGATTTGGGTTACGAATATAATTGAGTCTGATGCGGTTTCGTGGAGCAAATTCTTAAGCTTTGATATGAAGCCACTCGCTTACTTTATAGAGTTTACAAGTTTCTTCTCTGACATATCAAGAAAAATTTTCTTCATTGAAGAGGAGAAGAAAATCGCTGTAGTTTTTGGTGAAGATCGCTTGACGTTTAAAGCTTGCATGATTGGAGAGAAGGGTTATTTCAAAAGAGTGGATCTCAGAGAATCAGCAGACATACAACTTCACCTATTTAGGTGCTCTTAAGTTCCAACTTCTGTGCAAATCTTATGAACTAGACCGCTTACATTTTCTTTGTTTGCTTTCATGTTTGAACAAGATTTGTCAATAAACATTATTATTCTTGCTTATTTCTTCTATATGCAATATGATAAAGAATTGAAAAGCAAGATTAGTTATCTGGTTTCAAACCAAAATCCTCAACATAGTATTTATTAATTCCTTTTTTTTTTACTTTTGTTCCTCTTGCAAAAAAAAAGAATATACTATTTTCTAATTTCTACTTCTTTTTTTTTGCGCATCTCGTCTATATATGAAATCTACCACGTTGAAGCAAATCATCAAACATCAACTAATAAAGTTTCATTGAATCTCCATGATTAGCCATCAAATATTTTGAACCAAACAAACTATACTGAATTAAAAGATTATAACCAAAAGCTAGCTAGATCCACTTGCAGTTTCTGTTTTCTCATCGTTGATTCAACCTATGTTGTAACGTTTAGGTTTAGGTCATAACAATCACATGCTATACGATAAGATGAATGCATCAATGTAAAGTTTACCTAACTAAGAGTACTGTAATTAGTTATATGATTTCAAAACTAATCATCTACATAGTTTTTCTTTGTACCTTCCCATTGCAAAAAAAAAAGAGAAATACTCCATCTTTGAAAACAGCAGAGATGAGATAAACCGAGCTAAAACCGAAACCAAAACTTTGTTTATACTTCGATCGGTTTTGTGTTTTTTTTTGTTCCACTTGTGTGAGGAGAACTTCGCACGTGCGAATTTCTTATTTGAATGACCTTATCCACTTTTCTCTGCTCTTCCTCTTCTCAGCCATGGCGTCTTCTACTCTCTTCAAACTCAATTCACAGACCTTCAAAGCTCTCAATCCATCTTCCTCTTCGCCATATCATCCTCAATCCATAATTTCAGATCTTCATTTCCCTAAATCACTCTCACGACATTCACGGCTCAGTCACAAATCCACCACCACTACTCGTTTCCTCGTTCCTCTCTGTTTCTCTCTTCCTTCTCCTTCTTCTCCTCCAATTTCCAAAGAAGAAGCCATTTCTCAAGCCAAGAATTGTCTCTCTTCTTGTCTCATCAAACCACTTAACAACCCCAAGCTCGCTTCCCCAAAACTCAAGAGGCTCAAACAACCAAGATTCCGTCTCGAAATCCCAATCCTTGACGACGATTCTCCTTCCTCTCTCTCTCAGCTCGCTTCTTCGATCTTCAGTGACATACCCATCTCGAGAAAAGGCTCCAATGTCAAGCTTCTCTTCCTCTGGCCAGACCCTTCTTTCATCGAAGCCGCCGTTAAAGCTTTCCGGTCCGACAATACCAACCACATTGCCGTGTCTCCGGTTTCAGAATCCGTCAAAGGAGCTCTGAGATCTGCTGACGTGGCGGTTTTCATGGCGCCGGAGAGATCGCAACTGGAAGATGTGAGAAAAGCGACGGAAGGTTTCTCCACCAAGCCTGTGGTGATGATGAATCCGAGATGGTTGTACGAAGAAGAGAAGAGCTTTGGAGATGAATTCAACGGATTCATCGGTTCCTTTGAAGTGATCTACGCGTTTACAGGATTAGAAGTGAGAGGAGTGCTGAGTAAGAGAAAAGGAGTGATCTTTAAGTGTGTGAGAGACGGTGTTGTGAGTGGAGAGAGATGGAACGTTCTCGTTGAAGAAGAAGAAGGCAATGGCACATTGAAAGTGGTGTCACAATTCAAAGCTAGGCCATCAATCGATGAAGTCGAGCTTGTTCTGTATAACTTGATGGCTATGAATTCGCCTATCACCAAATCAGCAAAGTTTCTCAAGGATTTGGTTTCAAACATCACTGGGAAGAAGTAGTTGATTAGTTTCCAATGTGTAGTATTTGTTCTTGTTCAGTTTTCACTTTCCCTGGAAATAAAGAGAGATCCCCTATAAAGGGTCGGTGTTTTTGATAAAGAAACCTAACTCCATGAACCTAATTAACCAATTCAAGAACTTGGCGTTGAAAGAGTCTTCTTTTTCCATCATACGGCTAGTTTCTTAATGCATGCTTTCGATACAGAGTCAGAGCATGACCAAATGATATCCCTTTTTGGTGATTACAACAGAAACTTGGTACAAGATCAGATTTTTGTTGAGAATGTGTTCAAAGGAGAAGACAAAGACTAGTTGCTTCTTACCATTCATGACCTTTAATCACCCAAGAGGCCATCATTGGTGTGAAGTGTGAACAGATCATGATAATTATATAGGAAGAGAGTTTGAACAAAAGCATTGCTCAACAATGAAAAAACAATACAATTGGAACTTGATACCATTAACCCACACTGCAAACGTTATGTGAACTAACAATAGAAGTTGTAGAACAGCGTTTTTAATCAGAATTTGACCAAATTTGGCTTCATAATCTGAGCGGTCGCAAATTTGGGTTTAATGGCCAAGATATGCAAATTCGTTTGTGGATTCCAATAAATGGGACAAAATTTGGGTAAAGAGAATTCAGAATCAAATAATAACATCCATTCATTAAGATCAAAGTTTAGTTTTGAAACAGAAGGACTCTACACGGTAGCCTAATGATAAATCAAAATTAAAAGAAAAAAAAAAAGCAAAAACAAGACCTAAGCTTAATCTAAATCACGCTACACATTTAATCAGCTGCAAACCAACAAAACAGAACTGATCTAATCGTCGTCACCGGAAGGTTTAGATGCAGCACCACCCTTCTTGGGAAGAAGATGATTGTGAATGTTCGGCATCACACCTCCATTAGCAATGGTCACATCACCAAGCAACTTGCTCAGTTCCTCGTCGTTTCTCACCGCCAATTGAATGTGACGCGGCACGATTCTCGTCTTCTTGTTATCCCTCGCTGCGTTTCCAGCCAATTCCAAAACCTACACAGATCCAATTTTACAAAAACCAAACCGGTCAGATTACGGTTTAATACATTAACCTACTAGATCGAAGGAGATGGAGAAGTAGGAGAAACGAGAATTAAGTTACCTCTGCGGCGAGGTATTCGAGAACGGCGGCCAAGTATACCGGAGCTCCGGCACCAACACGTTCGGCGTACTTGCCGTTCTTCAGAAATCGAGCGATACGACCCACCGGGAACTGGAGACCGGCCTTGCTACTCCTCGACGTCGACTTCTTAGCAACGCCAGATCCGAGAGTTTTTCCACGGCCCGCCATTTTTGCGATTTCGAAGAGAGGAAACGAATTGGGAATTTCAAATCGAAAAGAGGGAAGCGTACGAGTTTACACAGTAGACGCAACGCACTCGGGGATATATATACCTTGTAGAGACCGCCTGAGTTATGCTCATCCAATAGGAAGCAATCACTCGGATCGGTGTGATTGCCGTTGGATCAGATTAGGATCAACGGTTAGAAATCGAGACTCTTAGGGACGCATTATACGGCAGATTGACCGAAATACCCTTCAACGAGTGTACTGAGTGATAACGTTGTTATAGTCAATCAAAATGTATTAAACAACGTTAATGTGGAAGGGTTTGCTGAGAGACAGTTGTATTAAACAACGTTAAATACTGTAACCTAATAACCTTTGCTACAATTAGAGGATATTTGTATTTGATTGATCAATATCAAAACTTAATTTATTTTATAAAAAAGGATATAGATGAATTTTATAGAAAGTTATTACAAAATCATATACTTTCTCCGTTTTTTTATTATATAATGTTTTAGAAGTTTTTTTTTGTTCTCAAATATTTTATGTTTTCAGTTTTCAATACAAAATTAAATTTATATTATTTTTGACCTTTTTGTATAGTTTGAATTAAGTTTGAATAGATAATAAATATTATTTTTAGTTTAAAAAAATAAAATGAATATTTAATCTGTGTGTAAAAACCAAAACCGTCAATTTTTTTAGCACAGAGAGAATATCAAATTACAATCCAAAATGCCAGTTCAATTGAATTTCCTATTTAATTTAAACGTCATAAAATCTAAAATAAATGGTAAATTATCAGCTATACACAGAATGGTTAATAAAAATCTAGCTGTTATTTTTTTTTGTCTGCAATGTAGCTGTAAATTGTAAGAAACATTGCCATAAATAAATAATAATGAATACTACCAATTTGATTCTTATATTGTCGGCAAATTTTTTGTACCAATATTATGTTTATTAGATTTTACAGCTAGATTGCCGACTGAAAAAAAAAATTTACAGCAATCTAGTAATAATTTATAGTATATTCAGATGGTAAAATTGGTACTATAATTTTGATTATAGCTTAACGTTGGCAAACGGAAGATTCAGGAATAGAACGAGCATGCGATATCCGTAACATAATTGTATATGTTCAAAATGGAGTTCTTAAAAATATGGCTAGTCAATTTAGCATTGACCTGTTAAGTGTTAAGAAACACATATAAAATATAGTTAATCATGTATAATGTATTCAACGATTACGCTTTAATTAGATAACTAACCAAATAGTATTTCGAAATGAATTTATATTAACAATGTAATAAATGAATAATATAGATTGTGGGAAACTATTATATTTTTATTTTTTGATGATAAAGATTAAAGACAACTAATAAACGTGATTAAACAAGGAAGAAAAGTTTGTTTTGCCGATAACAACCAGCAAAACCCTCTATAAATACGACAAATAAGCCGTCTCCTTATTCGCGTCAAACAAATCAACGCCTCCAAAACCAAAAACAAAATAAATAAAAAACACTGTAAAACAAAAAAACTCGAAATCGAAATAAGTATGGAATCTCCGGAGGAAAACAACGTCCGACAACCACTGCTGGATAATCCGGCGAAGAAAGAAGCGGAGGAAGTGGAGAGATTATGCATAGACGAGATGCTGCAGAGATACTGCGGCGAGTTTGGGAGGTGGCAGATGAAGCACTTCGTGCTGACGTGTCTTGCTTGGGCACTAGAGGCTTTCCACACGATGGTGATGATATTCGCCGATCAAGAACCCGAGTGGAGGTGCGTCGGGTCGGATTGTCGGGTCGGGTCATCGTATTGTGATATGGATCCGGGTTCTTGGGAGTGGACGGAGGGTAAAGGGAGCTCCACCGTGTCGGAGTGGGGATTGATTTGCGGCGATAAGTATAAAGTTGGTCTCGTTCAAGCCCTCTTCTTCACCGGTTGCATGATCGGTAAGTTTTTTTTTTTGTTCCTTTTATGTCTTTTGTTTTGATTGGAATATTTCCATAACAGAACAGATCATATAACAGCTGTAGGTATCCCACGTCGAATTCATTTTATTTTTTTCCATCAAAAATTTAGGTCATCAAAAAAAATTAGAGACTTATTAATCGTTTTCTTAAGATCAATGAATCTCAAAATATTTAAACACAGAGCACAAACAAAAATTAGAAAATCTTTTCTTTTGAGGGTTTATAAAAGAGGATTAATTCAGAAAACCTTTTTTTTTTTGGTCAAGGTTCGAAAACCTTCCTTATTTACGGGGATTTAGCTCTTTTCGAGGTTTATCTGATAATTAATGAATAAGATTTGACTGTATTTCATTACGGTTGTTAGTTGTGCTTAAAATATCGATCGACCAATAAATTAGTTTAAAGCACTTCGATGGGCACGTTGGGGTTAATCTGGATCCTTGCGGATCATACCACGTGCCCTGATCACATGACTCTTGTATGATATGTACCACCCAATTTTGTTATATATATTTGAAATTTTTGGATGATAATGCTTTTTACCCATAACGTTAATAATAGTCGGTCCAAATTTGACACACGGAGAATAAATGAATTATTGCCGCATAAGAATAGAAAGCAATCTACAATAGTGATAAAAAAAAAAAGAGTTTTAGTTGTTGTATGATATAATATACGTGTGTGTGACTGACAAATGAATTGATCAGTCACATTACATTCTATCTTCTTGCCTTTTTTGGGAATAAAAGTCATAATAATATTCTTCTTTTAAATTCCGTGGTAATGCTAAAAAATGGTTTCATTGAACTGATCTGAAAAGTTAGAAAACACAAACATTTCGTGGTGTGGCATGCGCCTGCCTAAAAAAAAAATACATTTTGTTATATGGCCGACATCATTTCATTCATCTTTCCGTTTTTTTTTTTTATCTTTACTTATATATTATAAGAAATGAAAGTTGCTATTCAAATTTTGAAATATCATCGATTTTTCATCATTTTTTGTTAATCTGGTAGCTATGCTCTTGATTAACTCAGTGTTCGTTCGTGTTTGTATTTAAATTTTTATAGTGATGATTACAACATTCACGTTCACATTTGAAAGTTGAAACTAACATGACCACAAGCTTATCTAGATTACATAGATAAACTATGCTATCATTCAACGCTTACGTATCTACACAAACAAACAAAACGATAATTATAATATCAAACTCGTGGATGTTGGCTTAATAATAGAAAAATAAAAAGTTGTTGGCTTATTTTGGCTTACGTTTACATTAGCTCATAAAAAAGAGACGGTTTGGCTTTGGTTTATTCAATGACTAAAGTTGCTACATGGAGTATTATATATAATCAATAGGATATCCGAAGGAATATCCAATTACATTTGCATATTACGTAAGACTTGTCAAGCTCCAATGACACTGAAGATATCTCAAAAAGATTGTGAAGCATTGGTCCAACATATCTCAAAAAGCACACTTCACTTTGGTATTGTGAGGCTGAGGCATTGGGCCAACATATCTCAAAAAGCACTTCACTTTCGTAGACCATACATACATTATGGTCCCAACATATCTCATATTATGAACTATCAAATCTTGCAATAAGTCTTTAACCAATGTTTTTTATTTAATTTACATACCTTCTTTTTTAAAAAATTGTATACTTTTCTGAACACAGTTTTGTGGTTACAAACATGGCCTAATGAAATTGTAAGGACTCCATTTTATTATGTGCAGGTGCGGGAGTATTCGGACATCTCTCGGACTCGAAGCTAGGAAGAAAAGGCTCACTAACCGTCGTGTGCATCATCAATGCAATCTTTGGGATCGCGACAGCTTTCTCCCCAAACTACTGGACCTACGTGGTTCTCCGATTCTTAACCGGTTTCAGCACCGGTGGTGTTGGCCTAACCGCTTTCGTCCTGGCCACTGAACCGGTAGGACCAAGCAAACGTGGTGTAGCCGGAATGTCAACATTCTACTTCTTCTCTTCAGGCATTGCGCTTCTATCTGGCGTTGCCTACGTTTTCAGGTCGTGGAGAGAGCTTTTCATAGTCTCCTCATTACCGTCTCTCTTGTTCTTGCTCATTGTTCTCCCATTCATCCCTGAGTCTCCAAGGTGGTATCTCATTAGAGGCAAAGTAGACAAGGCCATGGAACTGATGCATTCTATTGCAAGAACCAATGGGCGTCACATTCCCGTTGGAGTCACTCTTGCTCTAGACGACGATAAGGAAAATGAAAACGGCCAGAGGAATAACGCGGTTGAGGGATCGCTAAAAGACGTTTTACAGTCGCCTCTGACGCGGATCAGGCTTCTCTTAGCTATCGCAATAAGTTTCATGGTGGCGATTGTTTATTACGGACTAAGCCTCAACGTAGGCAACCTCAAGACCAATCTCTACCTCAACGTTTTCCTCAACGCAGTGACGGAAATGCCAGCGTTTGGTATAACGGCGGTTTTGTTAGACCGGTATGGGAGGAAACCGTTGACCATAGGGACACAGTGGTTCAGCTGCGTTTTCTGCGTTGTTGGTTTCGTTGTTGGAGGAGTTGGTCCTTGGAAAGTGGTTAGGATGGTTTCAGGGGTTTTAGGGATATTTGGAATGGCTGGAACGTATAATCTGCTTTTCATATATATAGCGGAGCTGTTTCCTACGGTTGTGAGAAACGCTGCTTTGGGTTGCGCGACTCAAGCGTCTCAAATGGGAGCGATTCTTGCGCCGTTCGTGGTGGTTTTAGGGGAGGGTTTGCCGTTTGGAGTGTTTGCGGTTTGCGGTTTAGTTGGAGGTGGGCTTGCTTTTTACTTGCCCGAGACGTTGAACAAGCCGTTGTATGATACGATGTTTGGGATGCACGAAGCTGAGAGTGAGAGCAATAGAGGAAGACAAGTACTGTGTTAACTGTTTAAAAGAACAAAGATTCTAGAATCTACTACACAATGACGCGGAAACATAAGTTGAGATCTTAGGAATAGATGATTTGGTTTCTTTTTTTTAATACTTGTTTCTAGTCTCATGTGTTATGATTTTGAATCAAAGTCCTTGGTTTTGACTAGTGAACATGGTATCAGAATTAACGTTGATTTTGTTACACACATATCATTGTAATGAACTTTAAGTTTTGGGTTATAAAAAGTTTTGGTTAAATGGTTAACAATCAGGTTCCATGGCCCAATGGATAAGGCGCTGGTCTACGAAACCAGAGATTCTGGGTTCGATCCCCAGTGGAATCGGTACACGAATGTGTTCTTTTTTGTGTTTAAGTCATTTTTTTTTTAGTGGCCACATTATTTTGGTTGCATCAGATTCAGAAATCAGAAACACGAGAGCCATGAAACAAGCCGCAGCCGCAAGCAAGTAAAGAGACCGACAAGACAAAACAAAAATTTTGCTTCCCATAGAAACAAAAATTGAAAATTTAAGAGAATCCCCAATTTTCTCTGTCTCTCTCTCTTTTCCTCGTTTTCTTTTTGGGGGTTCTTATCATTGCAGAGTATCAAAAATAGGAACGAGCTTGCTTACTTATTTGTTATGAAACGAGGACGCTCCGAATCTCCCTCCAGCTCTGCTCCTCCTCCTTCTTCATCTAGATTCAAATCAAATCCCGAAGGTTTCATTCCCCCTCTCCTCTTCTCAACTTCGTTTTCGTTTTCTGTAATCTGGGTTCTTCGTTATCCGTTGATTCGATTTGAGTTCGACGAGGGTTTTTCCTTTTGATTTCAATCTTTGGCCCTGTATAATTTTTTTGTTTGCCCGTTACAAAAGTTTCAATCTTTATAGCTTTCATTCCAATGGTAATTGACTTGTTTGTGAATTGTATTTTGCTGTCTTGTCCGACTTTAGTTCAAGTTTTACTCGAATTCTTATGATTTTGTAGCTTAAGTGTCAGCTTATGTAATTTGACTACGGTATTGTATAGCTTTAATGGCAAATTCTTTTTGGTTTGGCATCAGGTGATTCTCAGTTTTTGGAAGATGATACCACAAGGAATTTTGCCCGGAAGGTTGCTGATCATTACAGTCGAAGGACGAACCAGACTTTGGAAGAGAGAGAAGCTAGTCCCATCATCCATTTGAAGAAACTTAACAACTGGGTTGGTGACTCATTACATCTTCTTCTCTCCAGGAGACTTGTTGTATTACGATATGATACTCAAGTTGTTCTTCTTTTTCGTGCAAAACAGATTAAGAGTGTGTTGATCCAGCTTTATGCTCGTCCTGATGATGCTGTTCTGGACCTTGCCTGTGGGAAGGTTCTTTTCTTAGAACAATCTTATTGTTCATGTCAATTCTTGTTTCTCAAAACTGTTTCTAATGTATTCCTTTTCACATTGGTAGGGTGGTGATTTAATCAAGTGGGATAAAGCAAGGATCGGGTATTATGTTGGAATCGATATAGCTGAAGGGTCGGTAAGTTGACTGGCTGAATAATATATATATCTGCATCTTTTTTTTTTCTCCCCTGCAATATTAGTATAACTAGATCTTAGAATTGCTTCTTTGTTTTACTGAATGACAGATTGAAGATTGTCGCACGCGTTATAACGGTGATGCAGACCATCATCAACGTCGTAAAAAGTTCAGTTTTCCGTCCCGTTTATTATGTGGGGATTGTTTTGAGGTATAGTGAGAAAAGCTCCTCGATTATCTTTTTTTTTTTTTTTGCTTTGTCAGCGCTCCTCAAGTTGTTTGAGACACAAATTCTTGACATTATCAGATGCAGATGCAACAACAAACTCAATATTATTTGTTTGACGATCTGTGAATCTTAGTAGTGTTATTGCATTTCAATGATTTCAGGTAGAGTTAGACAAGATTCTAGAAGAGGATGCTCCTTTTGATATCTGCAGTTGCCAGGTTTCATATGTTTCAGTCACTTGTTTTTTAAGATTCAATATCGATTTCACATAGCATCTTCGGTTATACTGGTCATGGGAGTTTACTTCGGCTTTGTATTATGCGAGTAGCATTTGGTGAAATGAGTCATCGTTTTAATTGTAGTTTGCTATGCATTACTCATGGACTACTGAGGCACGTGCACGAAGAGCTTTGGCGAATGTTTCAGCTTTACTTCGTCCTGGAGGCGTCTTTATCGGAACAATGCCAGATGCCAATGTTATTATTAAAAAACTCAGAGAAGGTTCTTATTCTTCTTCTTTGCTTAGAATTTGATCTTTAATCTATAAACATCGAGTTATGCGTTACGGCTTTACATGGATTCTTCAGTGTGTCAGTCCAACTTAATTTGATAAAAAAAAATGAAAGTTCTTATACATTCCGTTCTGAATACGCAGCTGAAGGTTTGGAGATTGGTAATAGTGTATACTGGATTCGTTTTGGTGAAGAGCATTCCCATAAGGTGATACTTCTTTTTATTACTTCAGTAACAAAAGCCTTGTAGCTTTCTCTTAATGTAGTGTAGAGGACAGTTTTCCCTTTCCCTAATTCTGATGATGATTTCCCGTTGTATGTTTCAGAAGTTCAAATCTAGCAGCCCCTTTGGTATCGAATACGTGTTTCATCTTGAGGTACTTAACTTTTTTACAATTTTGTTGAGTAATCACTAAGTGGAGCATTTTAAAAGAAGCGATTATATGAAGATTATCCAGAAACTTCCTCTATCAATTTTGCTGTTAACAAAGTAAATGTAACATGGGAGCTTTTATGGTAGGATGCTGTTGATTGTCCTGAGTGGATTGTGCCCTTTAACATCTTCAAGTCTTTAGCCGAAGAGGTAATTATTTTCCTCCTCTCGACGATGTTCATGGACTTAGCTTACAAACCTGTTTTTTCTTCGTCATGTATCAGCGTGACATTAGTCCCATGAATTTTTGAACAGTATGATTTAGAGTTGGTCTTTGTGAAGAACTCACACGAGTTTGTCCATGAGTATATGAAAAAACCAGAGTTTGTAGAACTCATGAGAAGGCTTGGTGCTTTGGGTGATGGTAGCCAAGATCAGAGTAAGTCTTTGTTCTATTCTCGCTTCATATATAACCCGTTTGATTATAAGCAAATGCGATAGAGACAAACTATTTTGATCAATTTGTTTTTTCAGGCACATTATCAGCTGATGAATGGGAAGCTGCATATCTATACCTCTCTTTCGTTTTGAGAAAGGTTTGATCTTTCTTTCTTTTAGCAACTTTCACGGTTTTTCACTGTGTTTCCCCATGATTCTTGTATGTTTTAACGGGTGGTTTTAACAGAGAGGAGAATCGGATGGAGCTCAAAGGAGAGGGCGGAGGAAGAATGGGAAAATGAACTTATCAAAAGACGATGTTTTGTATATCGACAACTGAAGTGTATGAGAACAGAGTCGGGCCTGGGTAAAAAGCCCATGAAGCATGTTGCTTCGGAAAGTTTAGCACAGGTTTGCAAGTGTTTGCTTTTTTTTTCTTCTTTTTTTTCTTCTTTTTTTTCCTACACTTTTCTTGTTATTTTTCTGAGTCTTTGACGTACGTTTGTATTTTTGATACTTTTCTAATTTAAACATATTTTATATAAATAATTAAAAGGGCCAACTCTCAAATTATTTAATAACAAGATTATGTCACACATCTATCAAACAAATACGTATATATTTTGACTACTTATTCTAAATAGTCTTGAACTCTTGATAAAGTATGCTAGTGACAATACTCGATTCTTTTTCCTCTTTGATGTACACCGTAATACCGTATATTGTACTATTCTGTATGCTCGTAAACTTTGAACTTGAGAACACTGACACATTATTCAAACTTTTGTTCTGTCTCTCTCTTGGTTTCGTTCTCAGTCTCGTTGTGTTTAAAATCTTGAACAAGCAATTAAAAGGCACAAGATTTATGTATGAGTTCAGGCTCTAAAAATCTCGGGAAGCCCACTAGGACACTTGCTCAAATCGAGCCTGTTTCAAAAGCTGGAGAAATTTAAATACAAAAAGAACTTATGTCGGTTTGAAGAAATTAGAGGTGAACCAAGAACTTAAATCAAAACACATCTGCCTAATTAACAAAACGGTAGATAAGAATTGAGTTACTCGCTGTTACTAATTGTGACCAAAATCACGTCCTGATTCCTTAGAGTTAGAGTAACTATAAACTATTACGTTTAATTATATTAATAATTTAATATTGCGTACTATATTCACATTATCTTTCAAATTTTGATTGAAAACTTGTGTATATGTAAAATTGAAATTATGATCCATTTGAACAATTAATAATACTTAAAACTAAAATGTTTCAACATTTGCAGCATTTATTCTATACCGACAACATCATTTGGCTTGTATCGTTGTCACTAGCAACATCGTTTATCATGTTGCAAGCATTCCAAGTCTAATAATAAAGGTATAATTATTTTTGGTACAGAAGCTTTAAAAAAACTCTAAACGTAGGCAAATTATATAAACTTTTATAAAAATTTATAGGTTAATCATTATGTGATAATCAAATACACAAAGTCCAATGATTAATGTTAAATAAAACAGCTTTACTTTCTCTTTAAGATTATTCAATTAAGCTTAGTCTCAAGAATATAATATCAATCATAGCAGATCGAGAAAAGCTGAACAAAAAGTCGCTCCATTATTTGCTTCTTCGTCTTGTTATCATCAATTCTTTTTCCTTTCTTCCGTAAAATAGAGTAAGTAAATGTTTTTCTTTGTAAATAAAATGTTTTCCTTTCATATATGTTTTATGATGCAAAAATGAGGTATTGCTATCATGCGGCCACAACAACTTAATTTGATCTATTTTATGCAAGTATATCCTCTTATCGAGTCCACATATTGACGATAATCCTCGTACTTTTGATTATATAGAGAAATTATTATGTTATGTTTTCTTGGAACTTAGAAATCTGTTTATATCATCAAAAATCCAGTGGAATACGTTTAGATATGTTAGAAGTTGGTCTATCGTCTGATTAACGTGCAACATATTTTCTAAACAGTGGTTATAGTCCAAATACGTATATCAATATCAGAAGATGTATATTCAGCTACAAATCGAAAGATTTATATCTTAACTGGTATTAGTAACTTTTAAACCAAATTTAATTACTCGAGCTAAATAGCATACATGGTCATATGTAAATACCCATTATTTTATATAGTTAGCTGAGTTAGTTAGCTGAGTTAATGAAACTGTATATAAACAGTGATTGTAATCATTTTCATTAATAAAAGGAAAATCATTTCCCTACATTCTGTTATAATAGCATACATGGTTCATATGTAAATACCCATTATTTTATATAGTTAGCTGAGTTAGTTAGCTGAGTTAATGAAACTGTATATAAACAGTGATTGTAATCATTTTCATTAATAAAAGGAAAATCATTTCCCTACATTCTGTTATAGTATCAGAGCGTGAGCCCAGCTCACCATCCCCGTAACGGAATTTTCCGATCATCGTCCTCCGATCTCCGGTGGTTCTCTGATATAGATCCGTCGATTTCTTCTCTTCGATCAATCTATTCTTCTCGATCCTTTCTCATTCTCCGTTTCCGCATTCTCGCGCCTCGTTATCGACAAGCTCTTTCACCTCTTTCTCCGATTCCGATCAATTTCATCTCCGATTTGATCATCCATGGGGAAACGAAAGTGCAAATCTCTATATCGAACCGCGACTCCTGAAGATGATTCACCGATTCAACGCGACACATCTCGAGGATTCACCCATCTTTCCGATGCCTCGGGATCCATCAATCGCAACGCAAATCCTCGGTCATCTTCTCCTCCTGCTCCACATCGCACTTCTCGTGCATTCGAGGTATCTGATTCTCCTGATAACCTCCATAGTCCTTATCACTTGCACAGTTCAGATCATCCAGGATTAGTTCTAGCGTCGGAACTCTTAGATGGAACAAATTATGGGATCTGGATTGTTGCTATGACCACTAGTCTTGAAGCGAAGAACAAGATAGGCTTTATTGATGGATCGATTCCCAAACCTGATGATAACGATCCGTATTCCAAAATCTGGAATAGATGCAATAGTATGGTCAAGTCTTGGATACTCAACAGTGTTGCGAAGAAGATCTATACAAGTATTCTCTACTTCAAATCAGCAGCTGAGATCTGGAAGGATTTACACACTCGATTTCACAAATCCAACTTGCCAAGACTATACAAGCTTCGTCACCAGTTGCATTCTCTTCGCCAAGGGAATATGGATCTCTCTTCATATCACACTCAGACTCAGACTTATTGGGAAGAGTTGTCAAGCCTACAGGGTTCTACTAGAACGGTTGAAGATTTGCTTGCTGAACGAGAAACCAATCGTGTGATTGACTTTCTCATGGGACTGAATGATTGCTACGATCATGTTAGAAGTCAAATTCTTATGAAGAAGAACTTACCTACTCTCTCCGAGGTATACAACATCCTGGACAATGACGATTCTCAGAGATCTGCTAGACTTCCACCTAGCAATGGTGTTGAATCCACAGCCTTTCAGGTCACTTCTAATCAGAAGCCTCGACCAGTTTGTTCTCATTGTGGCGCCTTGGGTCACGTTGTGGATCGATGTTATAAGAAACATGGATATCCTCCTGGTTTCAAGACAAAGAACAAATTCCAAAAGTTCAATCCTCAACAACAAGTCTCCGCAAATATGGTTGTTACCTCTGAGAATCAAGATGTCCAGACTCAAACGCAGCAATCAACTCCTAGTCCTCAAGCTTCACCATCTGTTGCTCTCACTCCTGATCAGATGCAACAGTTCATTGCTTACTTCAGCACTCAACTTCACAGTCACAGCGGTACACCATCTACTCCTGCACAAGAAGGTCTTCCTGCCTCCACTTTAGCTGTATCATCCGCTTCTAAAGCGTCTGGTACTTTCCTCACTCTATACTCTTTTTATGGCATGCCTTTTGTGCTCTCTTCTGGAAATGTTATGGTTTCTTCTGATTCATGGATAATAGACTCAGGGGCAACACACCATGTATGTCATTCCTCTTCCTTATTTTCCCACCTATCCCCTTTCACTGATACCTTTGTCACCTTACCTTCGGGCAAATCAGAAAGCATTGTCGGTATAGGTTCAATTACACTTAGTGAGAAGATAGTCTTGAAAAATGTGTTATGTGTTCCCTCTTTTCATTTCAATCTGTTGAGTGTTAGTTCATTAACTGATGATACGGATTCCATGATTAGTTTCACATCTCATTCTTGTTTAATACAGGATCTTACTCGGGAATTGATGATTGGCAAGGGTAGACGCATTTCAAAGCTTTATATCTTGGAGTCGGGTACTTTACGTCCTGCTTCTTCACTTACTGAAAATAAAATTGTCTGTTCTAGTGTTGCTGATGTCACCACCTGGCATACTCGCTTAGGTCATCCTGCTTTTTCAAAAGTAGAATCCCTATATCAAACTTTGAACTTACCTGCGAATAAAACCAAACATGATAGTCATTGTGAAGTCTGTCATTTGGCTAAACAAAAACGTCTTTCATTTCCTGTTTCTACTTCAATTAGTGCTGAACCTTTTGTCTTGTTGCATATTGATGTTTGGGGGCCTTTCTCTGTTGAAACTTATGATGGTTATAAATACTTTCTCACTATTGTTGATGATTATAGCCGTGCCACTTGGGTTTATTTGTTGAAATCAAAGTCGGATGTACTTCACGTTTTTCCAAACTTTCTAAACATGATTGAAACTCAATATCAAACACGAGTCAAATCTGTTAGGTCCGACAATGCTCCTGAACTATCATTTGTAAAACTTTACAAAGACAAAGGTATCATCCCTTATCACTCATGTCCTGAAACCCCTGAACAAAACTCTGTTGTTGAGAGAAAACACCAACACATTTTAAATGTTGCTAGAGCTCTGTTGTTTCAATCACAAATCCCTCTCATCTATTGGGGTGATTGTGTGCTCACTGCTGTTTTCCTCATCAACAGACTCCCTTCTCCCATCATCAAAAACAAAACTCCATATCAACTTCTTACCACCAAAACACCTGAATACCACCAACTAAAGACATTTGGTTGCCTCTGTTATAAGAGTACTTCTACGAAGTCAAGAACAAAATTTGATCCAAGAGCAAAAGCTTGTGTCTTCTTGGGGTATCTAGCAGGTTACAAAGGTTACAAACTACTGGATCTTGAAACTCATAACATTTCCATTTCCAGGCATGTCATTTTTCATGAACATATCTTTCCTTTTGCTGTTTCCTCAATTTCCGATACAGTAAAAGCTTTCTTTCCTAGTCCTGTAAATTCTCCTGATGCTTGTTCGCCCTCTGTGACAACATCCTCAGATGATACTTCGCCGATTGTGCAATCATCTTCCGATGGTAGTTTGTCTTTGACAACTCCTTCACATAGAACACGACAACCCCCTTCCTATTTACAGGACTATCTGTGCAACTTCTCTTCTTTGTATCCTCTCTCTGCTTATCTATCCTATGATAAGTTTTCTTCGCTTCATTATGCTTTTATAAACTCTACTCTTCTCTGTTCTGAACCCCTGAATTTTCGTGAGGCAAAGAAGTCCAAGGAGTGGTGTAAAGCTGTGGATGAGGAGTTTAGTTCTTTAGAAGGCCTTGATACATGGGAAGTTTGTTCTTTACCTGAAGGAAAGGATACAGTTGGGTGTAAATGGGTTTTTAAACTCAAGCTTCATGCTGATGGTAGTCTTGAAAGACACAAAGCCCGACTAGTAGCTAAAGGCTACACTCAACAGGAAGGCATTGATTTCGTTGACACCTTCTCTCCTGTAGCTAAAATGGTAACAGTGAAGATGTTACTTGCTACAGCAGCTAAGAAAGGATGGATTCTTCATCAATTGGATATTTCAAATGCTTTTCTGAATGGTGATTTGACAGAAGAGATCTATATGGACTTACCTCCAGGATATTCTGAACGAAAGAGGGATTCTCTTCCTGTCAATCCGGTTTTAAAACTGAAGAAATCGATCTATGGTCTGAAGCAAGCTTCAAGACAATGGTTTCTGAAGTTTTCCTCCGTTCTCATGACGCTTGGTTTTGAGAAAATAAATGGTGATCACACTCTTTTTCTCAAGATCACTCCATCAGATGTTGTTATTCTCCTTGTCTATGTCGATGATATCATCATCGCGAGTACCAGTGATCTTGCGGTTTCATCCTTTATCACCGATTTGCGACACAGTTTCAAACTTCGTGATCTTGGTGAACTCAAATATTTTTTGGGTCTTGAAATTGCTCGTTCTGCTTCTGGGATCTCTATTGGCCAGCACAAGTATGTGTTGGAGTTGCTCAAAGACGCTGGATTACTTGGCTGTCGACCATCCTCGATACCAATGGATCCAAGTAACAAGCTCTCAGGAGATGTTGGTGAATTACTTTCGGACGCAGAACCATATCGACGCTTAGTTGGAAAGCTCATGTACCTCACCATTACTCGTCCAGACATTTGTTTCGCCGTAAACAAACTATGTCAATTCTCCTCAGCTCCTCGTAAACCTCATCTTCAAGCCGCCCACAAGGTACTTCGTTATCTTAAAGGAACCATTGGGCAGAGCTTGTTTTATCCTGCAGACGATGACTTTCAGATCAAAGCTTTCTGTGACTCTGATTGGGCTCAATGTCCAGACACACGACGGTCTGTCACAGGGTTTTGTATCTTCATTGGTCAATCTCTCGTATCATGGAAATCAAAGAAACAACAAGTTGTTTCTAAATCCACTGCTGAAGCTGAATATAGGGCTTTGTCCTATACCGCAGATGAGATCATATGGTTATCTCGCATGCTAAGTGATCTCGGATGCCCTTCTCCATCTACTCCGGTTCTTTATTGTGACAGTACAGCTGCGATCAACATTTCAAAGAACCCGGTATTCCATGAACGGACGAAGCACATAGAGAAAGACGTTCATGCTGTGAGAGAAAAGATTGAAGCTGGTTTGCTGAAAACACTCCATGTTCGCTCTGAGAACCAGTTGGCCGATCCTTTCACCAAACCCCTGTATCCATCTCTGTTCCAACGACTCATGTCCAAGATGGGTCTTCACAACTTGATGACGCCATCTTGAGGGGGGCTAATAGCATACATGGTTCATATGTAAATACCCATTATTTTATATAGTTAGCTGAGTTAGTTAGCTGAGTTAATGAAACTGTATATAAACAGTGATTGTAATCATTTTCATTAATAAAAGGAAAATCATTTCCCTACATTCTGTTAGAGCTCTATAGTTAGCAGCGGCTTTTGAAAAAGTAATTAATACTGATACAAATGTATATGAACAAATGATTGTATCTATGTTACATATTTTAAACATAACATAAAAACTAATGTATTGTTGGAATATAGTTTTGAACAATTAATTCAAGATTGGTACCTAGCTACCTTTTTATAAATATAGTGATTTGAATAAGAAGTGAGCCCGAAAAATAAAGTTCGAGAGAATGTTCGGAGAGAAGTGTCCGGTATAGTTGTCCATATCACTTGTATGATATTTTTTAATTGTCAATTTTGTATTGTTGTTGTTATTGATAAGATGAATGCTTAAAAGATATTTTTTGAACGCACTAGTTGAAAATAAGTAAATTAATATGTCAACTCCTAAAAAGGATATGTCTTACATATTCATTTCTTTGTTGACTTGTAGTAAGTTGTAACCTGTCATGCTGTGAATTTAACTTTTAACATTTTCCACAAAGATAAGCCATTGAGACAATATTAAACCGAATTTTTGGAGAACAAACTCAATCTAATTTAGTAATTTATGAGTCATGACTAATTCGTCACAAACACAAAATACTTATGACAACTTAATTAAATTATGTGTTGTCAAATAGTAATTAGTCTTCTTTAAAATGAATCGATAAGTGATTTAATCAACATGAAAATCAGCGGGCTACAACCACTTTGTCATCAATCTATTTCACACTAAAGTTGTTCTTATACTAACTTCTCCTTTTATTTTGTTATACTAAATAACGTGCATTTTGAGATAATTTTTAAAAGAAGATGATAAATCAACCAGTTAAATAAATAAAAAGTTAAATAAGTGAAAGTTTTTAGTTAAGTTAAAATAAGTGAATGTTAATGTCAAATTAAACTCATACACATGTACATCAAATATATGATCCAAATGGATTTGATTTCATCCATATAGCTAGAATCATAATCAAATAATATATTCTTTACGAGGGGATGAACAATTTTTTGGAGATATGTCAACCCCTATTTATACTAATTAAATAACAGAAATGGATTAATTAGCTCTAGAAAGAAGAATTATGATTTGGTCTACATCTGTGGGGCTAGGGGGACGGGTGAGAAAGTTGGTGACGATGAATACATTATGTTTTATTGATAAAATATCAACTCGTTTATTAATCTTCCACTAAATTAAAATTTATTGAGATATTTAATCAACTAGGATGTTATTTAAACTTGTAACGGTATTTAGAATTTCATACTTATGATCAGAGTTAGGTTTAACTGAAAAAATATCAGTTAAATACATTATCTTACTTAATTAAATATTGTTTTAATTGTTGAAAATATTATTTAAAATCAAAAGTGAACTCATAAACTTTTAAACAATGGCCAAGTCGGGACATTATAAGTTAGGGTTTAGTTTAGGTTAAAAAGTGAAATAATAGACGACGGGTGAGGTTGAGGTTTGTTTTCTTGTACTGATAGCAAGAGATTATGTTAAGTAATGTTAGATTGTGACGTCCTTCAAACTAAAGAATAGGAATCATGAAAATTCCAAAACAATACACATTTTTTAAATATCTACCAATAAATCAGAACTAATTTTGAATTATCCAAAGGTAGAACTCTACCACTAGGCACTAGCTGACCTAAATATAGCTTTTCCATATCAATATATATATATATATATATATATATCTTAGTAAATTATATAATAATGTATTTATAACATAATAATCAAATAATCATAACATTTTTGCGTGGGGGGAGAGACGGGAGATATGCTACTAGACTAAGCAAGTACGGCGGAGATATGATTGAAAGAAAGAAAAAACAAAACAAAAATAATAATGAAGCAATCGACGATTAAGTGCGCAAGGATAATTAACTAATTAATTAATATATTTACTATCTTAAGTAGTTGAAAGAATTAAGAAATTACTATTATATTAGAAAAAGGGTTTTGTCACGTAATGACTTATATAAGACATATTAAGACAGACAACAATCCCATTTGTTCTGCCCCAATTAAGTGGAAGTCTTAGCTGTTTATATTTCCTTCAGCTTTTCTTCTTCTTCTTCTTTTTCATTCTTCCGTCTTAGTGCTTGTGGGCGGCTTATAATTCTAATTTACTAAAATACAGTATATACAAATATTAATACTGTTTACATGCATGTATATATATATATGCTTTAACATATGCATATATGATTATACAAATAAGTTTTATACGCGTCAGCATAAATGAACTATTCCCTCGTACATGCACTTACTACTCTCTTTTTTTTAAAAAAAAGCGACGAATTTAAAGACAAATTAATTGATAACTATACCAACAAATGACTGAAGAGAATATAATGTTATGCCTACTTTCCTCGTCAATCTTGGATTTAGTACCAATGTCAAATGTGTTTGTTATATTGGGTTATCAGATTTCAGTATGCATTATATAGCGCAGAAAAAATTTAGTATGAAAGTCGAATGCTTCTGTTTCTATCCAAAAGTTTCATGTAGTAGTAATGAGCATGAACAGTTTATTCTTCAAATCGCAACTTATGGTGTAACATGGTTCAACTTAAGGATTAGCGATAACGAATAAATTGTAATGACTTTTAACAACATTTGAGTGTCAAAGGGTTTCTTAAACCGTTTCAGCATATTTTGGAAGTTCGATACTCTATCTGTTACACAATTTTTCAAGCAAAAATAGCAATAGACAATGTTCTAAGAGTATTATAACACCAAATCACCAATCTCATGATATCTGGTGTTATTTTACTACTCCAAAAAGGAGTATATGAATGTGAATATTATACACATGGATATATATGTATATTTCGTAATCATGGAGAGAGGAGAAACTAAAATTGGTGAAAGCAAAGATGTGAGTTTTTCTTTCATATAATAATTAGAGAATATACCCTTTGACGTCAACATGAATGGTACGAGTTTGCTTCTTCGTGTCTAATACCTTCAATTTATACAATTTTACTAATAACAAACACACACACATATATATATATATAGGCAGTTAATTAATTTATGTATATGTGTGTATATCTAGCATATAATAGTCACTTCATATATGATGTGGTTTAATGTTTACTTTGAATAACCTTATAAATTTTATATATTTATTTATGGATGCATATTATTAATATTTTTAGTACAACTAGAAACACTCCTGCAAAATTATATATCCGCAACGAAAGTGAACCGAAGTCAAAAGAATAAAACACTATAAAGCAAAACCCAGAACGTGTAAACGATTAAATCACTCAGAGGTTGACTTGAAAAAACTGAGGAGATAGACGTCAAACTGAGGCGACAAGAATAGTTGAGAGCATAAAAAAAAAAAAAAAGAAAGAATAGTTGAGAGCATAAGAGTGTGTGTGTGTGTGTACACAAATATTATACAAACCCAAAAAAATTATGACGGTCGAGATCTAATCAATTATATCGTTTGATCGATGGAGTAATAATGATGATTGTTTTGGACTATATAACCATTACTTTAATCTTTTTAATTTTTACGTTTATAGAAATTATCGACTGTGCATTTATATAGGACATGCGTGTATTGTATTTTTATTTTCTTAGAATGTTAGTTTATTTTCTTTTGAAAATAATGTAGGGATGGAACAAGAATTCTTAAAATGATACGTACGTGTTTGTTATTATAGATGACATCTTATATGTAAATGTGTTGTAATGTGTTGTTTTTTTTTATAAAAAAGAAGTGTTGTAATGGAGCTTTTTAGAGTGAGTAGAATAATGCGGCGGGTCGAAGTTATGATACGGTATAAGATTATGAGAAATAATTTCATTATTTCCTATATCTACTTATGTTGGATTTTGTAATTTATATAAATGATCTTTGAAGTTTGTGAATATTCCTCTGATACCGCTTCTCTCGTGTATTTTTTTTTTTTAATATCCATTTATTATTAAAACCAATATGACACCAAGTCATATACTCCTTCTGTTCAGAATTATTTGATGTTTAAGGTTTTTGCACACAGTTTAAAGATTCATTTAATTTTTATTTTTCCTATACTAAAAATATTATTTATAATTCATTTAAATATCATTCAGCCAATAAAAAAACAATCTGCAGAATATAAAAGGTCAAAAACTATAAAAATTCATTAAATTTTGCATTGAAAAGTGAGAACATCAAATAATTCTGAACAAAAAAATCCTTCTAAAACATCAAATTTCTGAACAGAGGGAGTAGTTTTTTTTTTAAAAACAGAGATTGCACAAGTGCAAAGAGATTACAAAAGTTGGACTAGTCAATAGATACCGATTCTTCCGCATCGATCTCTCGTGTATTTCTCTTTAACGATTCTATCAGATCACATATGCAATTTTACAACAGCATCGTTATCTAATGTTTATGAAATTTTTTATTTTCTATATATTTTGTTTTGTCAGTGTGTGATTTTTTTTGGTTAGCACATATACAAATGCATGATGTAGTACTACGAACAAAAAAAAAGAAAGATACAATATATCATTTCGAATGATAATGCATAATAGTGGTGTATATTACATCATTAATGAGAGTGTGAATAATGGAATTGATCAAAAATTAGCTTTGATTTCCATATAAAATGATTTATAGATCAATGAGTAAAAATCCAATGATTTTTCAAAGAAAAATAAAATTAAAAGGAAATAGAAGTAGTTGACGGGTTGATGGAAGCCCATGAGAGAGGCCGTGTGGGTTTGTCTCTGCGACAGTCTCTTTCTCTCAGCTTTTCTTTGCTTTCTCAAATTCTCACTGTACAATTTACATGTTCATGTTCTTCTCTGTCTTTGTTTTTTTGTCCTTTTTCACACCACATGCTTACGACATTATGACGTCATTGCTCTACCACAATCTATCTCCTTTCATATAATGTTAAAAAAAAAAAATCAAACCAATCGAAAAGATTTTCATTTCCCCCAAAAGCATATATAGAGGAGCGATCCTACTTTGCCTTGATACAACTACATATATATAAAACGTGTTTACCTATGGATATTGCTACAAATTTTTGCAATGGAATAGCAGTGTTGTATGACACAACCTGTTACATAATAATAATAATAATAATTGATGAGACATAATTAATATAAAGACATTCGAAAACAAAATTCCATTGACGTCCATCGCTTTTTCTGATTAAGCAATATATAACACAAGTTTTTTTAGTGTGGTAGTCAACGCGTATATAACAGTGTTTGTAAACAATGCAATTCCGATATCACAAAAAAACCAATGCATTTGGATTTTTAACTATTTGACTTGAAGCAAATTATTATGTGCTGATCAAGAGGATTTGATTTAGTGGTCAAATGAAAATTAGAGCCGAGAAGCACATCCCGTTAAAATTGTCATGACTTCAATTTTCATGGGTGCTATTAATCGACCATTTTGTCACTAGACCTGCATATATCATATTGGTTTATCCATGGTAGATTTGTGAAACTCCTTTTTGTAATATCTACCTATCAGTGAAAAATGCTACAAAACACTAAAAATTAATTACACAAACAAAAAAAAATTTCTAAGCGAAAATCCAGAAGAACTAATAATGAAAATCAGCTAATGAATTGTGATTAAGGGTGAAATACCACTTGAACTATTTTTCCAAGAAGTAGATCTTCTTTTAAAATTTTCTTTTTAAAAAACCACCAACTACAAATGGAATACAACCGTGGAACTCTTTATCTCCTCCGATTGTCATCATATGAAATAAGTAAAAATTAGTATTTCGATGGTGTTACATAGAATATAAATTCATCAATTTTCAAATGGTTGTATTTTATAAAAAAAACTAAATAAACTAATTAACACTTCATATACAGTTCTTTGTTCTTTATTATTTGTCACTGCCGTGTAGTTTTGTTTTTTAAGGATTTATTCAGATACGTATGTTCTTGTGTTGCAAATGGTTATTAAAATACTAGAATGGATAAACCGGGTAAGATGGACCAGTAACCCTAACAGATTTTAATTACTCGATCATGCAATTTGTTTTTTTGAATTAGTCTATTTACTTTTTTTTTATAAATGAAGTATTAATTTGTAATTCTTCTATAAGATACAACATTTTGAAAATTGATGAATTTACTTACTATGTAGCACCAGACGTACTGATTTTTTTTACTTATTTCATATGATTACCGTTAGAGAAGATAAAGACATGCAAATTGCAAACTATACTAATTTTGTTCTTTTTGAGAAAAGGGTTAAACTATATTAACCTTGATCAGTTGTAAGAGAAACTGTGTAATAAATACTGATAATTTCGACACTGTTTGACTATCCAAATTCAGAAATACTGCTGCAAATATCAACAGCAAAGTTCAATATGTATGTGACATTTGTTTTGTTGTCGGGATCGTTGAGAGTTGGAAATGAGGATTGAGAAGATGCGTATAGAGACCAACGTTATGCAAAAGAAAATGATTAGTGAAACGACCGGTGAAAAAACAAGGATCTTAAAAATTCGGATTTAAAAAAATATTATCAGTACAAATATTGTTATTAAGAAAAGATGCCGAAAAAAAAGAAAGAGAAGTGTCACATTCGGGCTCTGACTCTGAGACGGAACAAGTGGGGTCCAGATGCTAAAGCACGCGCGCACGCCACGTGGAGCCCACTCGTTGACTTAGTGTGACCGGAAAAAAAAAATAACGGTGAAGGTCATAGCCAAAGCTCAAATGTTGAAAAAATAAAAAAATCTTAGTGGTCTGTGACTCTGACTGTGACCGTGACTGTGACGCGCTTCTTCTAGTCCATCCTTGGTCTCTCTCTCGCTTAAAATAAGTCAATTTCCGTTTCAACCTCTTTCTTCTAAATTTCTGTTTTATATTTATTTAGAAAGTCAATTTGTATTTCCTCATTAGTTGGTGTTTTAAATCTTAACGTGTGAATTTTTTTAATCAGAAAACAAGTTAATTTTGTAAAAAAATCATTGGACAAATCTTTTGGTCTAGTGGTTAACTATATGTTAACTGTTAAGAGTTTTTTTTTTTACAAGTGGGATCTGATTCTCACAAAATAAAAAAGCTACCACAAACTGCAGTGTCAAATGTTATATACATGGAGAGTGTTCAATGAAGTTAAAATCGTGAGCGTTATGCAGGTGAGTTCATGTGTTATGAAGTTTATAGCGTAAATAAAATTATTTATTGTGGAGTCTTTCGTGAAAGTACTTGTTTTCATGTAAGCAAGTAAGCAACTAGTTAGATTCGTTTGCCATGAATAAAGGAGGAGCCAAAAATTAATGTATATGAATGATATGATCTAAGACGAAATGAAAAGAAAAGAATTGAGGGTCACAAAAAATCTATACAATTAATTAAAATGGTACCAATATAATAATGGTGTATATTTTAAACTTTTAATAAGAAGGGGTGAGCTAGCTAATTATAATGTTAAAGTAAATTTACCAAAAAATAGAAAGAAAAAAAAGTAGGAGAAATGAAAGACTAGTATTCTTTGAAATGTAAAAAAAGGAAAAATAAAACAATTTTTCGAGAGAACAAAAAGAAGATGAAGAAGTTGAGTATGACGTGGGCGAAAGAGTCAGCGAGAGCCACCTGAAAAAAAATGTCAACCAAACATTAATCGGATGTCTTCATAAATAGTTAAAGAAAACCCTACCCGAAAAAAAAGAGAGAAATATCCAATATAAATTGATAATTTTTTTATAACTATAAGTATCTCTCTCTCGTGTGGATCCTCATCATCATTTCATGTGAAGCACAATATCTGAGAAGACACAACAAATTAAGATCCATCATCGATCTCAGCAACATATATATATACACACACAGAGATAGTGAAAAAAAAAAGGCCATGGGAGATCATCATCATGATTTCTTCAACTCAGGAAGCTGGTGGAAAGTATCTTCTTCTTCTAATTCAACATCTACTTCATCTTCCATGAGAGCAAGCTCAATTGAATCTGGTGGTTCAGCTGTTTTCCATGATCATAAGCTTCATCATCATCATTCATTAGCTACTGATCATCATCTACAAATGATTGGTTTAGGGCTTTCTTCACAATCTCCAGTTGATCAATGGAACCAATCTCTCTTGTGAGTCTATCAAACAGTTTTTTTCTTTCTTTTCTTTTCTTTTTCTTGGTTTCAAATCATAAGTGTTAAAGATTATGTCTTAATGTTTTTTCTTTGCGGGGAACAAAAGAAGAGGAGATAGTAAAGCGGAGACAAGCTTTGGAGTGATGCTTCATCAAGAGAATCTCAATTTAGATGCTGCGACTTCAAACGCAAACGCTAACACAACGTCATCAACATCGTCGTACCAGCTTCAAGAATCTGATTCCTCTCACCACCACCAAGCTCTGTGGCGAGATCCAACACAGATCAATAACAACAACAGCGATTACAAACCGCAGAACATGACGAGCAGCAATCGCGGTTTCTTCTTGGATCATCAGTTTAGTCCTCACGGTAGCTCAAGCACCGACAGTAGCACAGTGACGTGTCAAGGTTTTGCTGTTGACAACTCTTCCATGTACGCAGCAGCAACTCCAAACTCCTCTTCAGCTATGTTTCATCACCATCATCATCAAGCAGGTGAGTTTAATAACTTGCCTGGCTCTTCCGATCAACAACCGTCGTCGAGGAGTCATCAGCAATCGAATCTTGGTTACTCTCAGTTCGGTTCTTCCACCGGAAACTACGACCAGATGGCTTCGGCTTTACCATCGACTTGGTTTTTAAGATCTTCGCCGCCTAAACCACACAGTCCTTTGAGATTCTCAAACAACGCAACGTTTTGGAACCCTGCGGCGACGGGAAACGCGGGTCAACTTCCTCCTCATGACGCGTCGTCTAACTTTTTCCCGGCGTTACAACAGCCACCGCAGATTCACCCGCAGAGTTTTGACCAACAACGACCAAAGGTATATATTTTTTAGCTGCACGAGTTCATGTTCATGTTCATATATGTTTACAAATATATACTAATATGTATTGTCTTAGTCGCAGAGTATATCGGAGATTAGAGATTCGAGTAGCAGCGAAGTAAAGAGAGGCGGAGGAGATCAGCCGGCGGCGAAAAGGGCTAAGAGCGAAGCTGCGTCGCCGTCACCAGCTTTGAAGGTATTTTTGCTTTTATTAAATAAAAGTATATTTAAAATAAGAAAAGCTTCTTTTTTGGGGCTCTAATAAAAGCATCTTTATGCACATTGATGTTTTTATAATAATGGATATATAAGATAAAACTTTCCATGGTTTTGCCAAAAAAAATGAACGAATCTTTTTAGTTTTTATTAATCAAAACAAAACCCTAATTTAAACGATATATTAGCTAGGTTTATCATTCCATCCAAAATATTAGGATAATGAGTTCTAGACAACCTCAAATCAAAAAAAAAAAAAGACAACCCCAAATCCATGCATACTAGTCACAAAAAAAACAGGCTTGCTAAGTTGTATTCTTTTTTTTTTTTTTTTGATAAAAGTTGTATTTTTGTATTAAGAAAACAAACATTCTTCCCCAAATTCTTGCATGATTCTTAAGATTTTCTACTTAATTGTTTTGAATAATGTATTTGCTGAATTAGGTGAGGAAAGAGAAAATGGGGGACAGAATCGCTGCGCTCCAACAATTGGTTTCACCTTTCGGAAAGGTACTCTCTCTCTCTCTCTCTGCAAATTTTTGCTTTATCTTTCAGAAAGATGATGAGTGTGTATTAGTATATTTGTCTACTGTCATTATTACTTATCATATTATTATATCTTTACTTTTATATATAAATATTTAAAGTCTATTCTATAGATATTTCGTTTTTTTGCGATGAATGAAAGATATAGAATTCTTAGATTTTGTTTTACTGAATCTCATGTGTTTTTGTGTCAGACTGACGCAGCCTCAGTGCTCTCTGAAGCCATTGAATACATTAAGTTCTTACACCAACAAGTTTCAGTAAGTTAGCCCATCCCCTTAATTTTTAGTATTTAACTCTCTTTTTTTTTTGGTTGGCTACAGTATTAGTTAGTTATTGTATTTCTTCTACTGATGTACAAAACCTGCAAATGATTATAATTCAGGCTCTGAGCAACCCATACATGAAAAGTGGAGCTTCTTTACATCATCAACAGGTAGTGTTTTTTGTTTTTGTTTTTGTTTTTTTTTATCATATACTAATTTAACTACTTTATTAATTCATCATTATACTGTTATTATTATACAATTAAATGAACGTACGGATCTCGTTTGCATTCTTATGACATGTATTCAATGGTTGCTTCATCTTCAAGATTGGAAAAAACATTATTCCGAGAAACAATGTAACAAGACAGTTTTCCAGCAATAAAGAAATCATTTGAACCTTTGTTGCTTTGTTTCTTAATGATGCAGAGTGATCATCCCAAAGAGCTAGAAGTATCAGAAGAACCAGATCTTAGAAGTCGAGGTTTATGCTTAGTGCCAGTTTCGAGCACATTTCCAGTGACACACGATACTACAGTAGATTTCTGGACTCCTACATTTGGTGGTACTTTTAGATAGATTGATATATAGATGAAAAAACTTATATATTAGATGTTGATTGACGTATATTTTAACATATATATGCGTTGATTGCTGATAAGAAAATTCACCGAATTTTAAATGATAGAGGGAGATAAATTAATGGACAAGTGAAACATGTTGTCCATTTATATATCTTTTTTTTTTTTATCTATATAGCTTATCCAAAATAATGTGTAATTGAAGAAACATTCACACGATTAGTTGAAGTAACTCCAAAAATATTTCAAAACATATCTAGGAGTCCTTGTTTACTGTCGTTATAATATGGTAAACATAGATATTAACTAAGTTATTCGTTATAGAAGAATGAAATGATCTATAATACAAGTCTTCATTGATTGAGAGAGGGAGAAATATGAAAAAAGGAGAGGGAGAAATATGATTTAGTTATGGCGAAAAGGAGCTTTTGTTTCTTCCTTTTTTTAGCTATTCTATTTTTTGAAAAGGAATAATTAGATTCCACGAATAAGAGAGAGTAATGTGTTGATTTGCATATTTTGATTGGACAAGAGGAAAAAAATGTTCGGACAGATTTATTTTCATAACTTTGGAATAATACTAGTGGAAGAAAGATGATGGCCCACAACGGTTTTTATTTTTATATTTCTCTCACAAAGTTTTTATTTTATTTTATTGTTGAAATAACATTTCATGCTTTCCAAAAATCCCTCTCCCTCCATTTTCACTACACTGAATTATTGTGAAAAGAAAATAAAAATAGTTTTTTAAAAAAAGAAAATAATTTTCTACATGGAGGGAAATTAGATGGAAAAACTCGGTCCTGCTATTTTGTTTCCAACTACTTATAGTGGGTTAGACAACACAGTCGAAAAAACATAGAATTTTGAACCAACACAGTGAGATATAGTGACATGAGATTAGATCACTGACCTATCAATTTCATTTCGATGTTGATATATATTATCCGTTAAAAAAAATCCCAAAAAAAAGATTATTGGAAAAATTGAGTTCTTTTATATATCGAGTATTATCGTGATTACCATCTAACAATATCATTCATCGAGTTAGCAGTTGTTAAATGGTACTATTATGGTCATCACGATAATACATACTTAATAACCTCTTATAACGTTGATTTTTTTTTTGAAAAAACAAAATAGAAAAGTGTGATCTAACTACTATAAATATTACGTCTATTTAGATGCAAGCAAATACACCCTCCGTTTTATAATAAGTGTCATTATGACACATTTCACACAGATTAAGAAATTAAGAAAATATTCAAATATATTCTTAATTAATATACTTTTATAACATTTAATTACAAATACTATTATCTTTAAATGAGGGATAAAACAAGAAATAAGAGTAAAAAGTTATATTGAAAATGCAGAAAGACATTCTTTTTGAAACAAAAAATGAAATATAAAATGACATTTATTATGAAACAAAGGGAGTACATTGGATCCAAATATGAAGCAAAACAACAAAGTTTTTTTTTTTTGGTTAAAGTAAAACCACAAAGTTCACAACAATGTTCAACATCACTTCCAAGCTGGCGCGTGGATCGTTGCGATATAGCGGAGTTTGAACGTCAGTGTTCTTGTTGCATATCGTTTCATCTTCATGCATGTTCTTCTGTTGCCTTAATTTTTCAAAGATTTGCTTTTGTTTACACATAGATGTATAATTTATGTTGGTATTAATATTAATTATTGCTCCATGGAGGCTGCTCGTACTAGCATTTCTTTCGGGGTTATAGATCATTCTGCGTTACACATTTCAAGCGACAATCCACTTTATATGGCGGGAGCGGAATGTTAGAAGACATGAGGAAGATCCAACTCCAAGTGGTGTTTTAATCAAGTCCATTGATCTCACCATCAGAAATAGATTCAGTACCATGAGAGAGGAAGGAGTGAAGAGATATGTGATGGTTTGCAACGAGAACAAACTAATGGAAAGAAATGAGTTTCAATATCAAAAAAAGTTGAAAAACAGTTTGTAAACAATTTTTTTTTTCTTTGAGTATATTTTAACATTTTATTCAAAGAAAACTTTTTTGATAAAACTAATGTCTGAATGTGACAATTTTTATGTTGGTAATTGGAATCAACCTATCAAATATGTATCTATTCAGGGAATAATACCGGTTCGCTGGATATATTTCATTTTTTTTATAGGAGCATGAATAACTTGGTGCCAAACTGCCAATGTCCAATGAATAAACAAACAAGTAAAAACGTCAAGATTGAAAAACTAAACACGGATAATCTGAATTCTAGTTGTTTAACGTAAAATATGATTTAGTGTCTTTTTTCTTGTTAGATAGTGACAGAGGTAATATATTTTTAAAAACATAATTTTCTCTTTGAGTGTTGTTCTCTGATTAATCGCTATTAGTATAAGGTCAATACAAAATCACTATTGGGTAAATAATACTAATGGGCCGTACAGCATTCTCGTGTGAATCCCAACTTTATCCAATATAAGTTTTTCCTCATTTTAGAATGTTTTTTTAAATTCACCCAACAAAAAATCGGATAACGCATTTTCCAAAATTGACTTTTTTTTTTTTTTGGTTTTGTTGTACCAAAAGTTGAGGTAAGGTATTTTAATCAAACGACGACGTTCTACTCTGAAGCCTCTTTTATGTTTAACGAGACGTGCGATATCACACAAAATACAATTCGCTCTCTCTCTTTCTCTTTCTCTCCCGTCGATCTTTTCCCGTCTGAGAGAGTTCGCCGATTTCCGGAAATGGAGCTTCTCCGATCCAACTTGTCTAGGGTTCAGATCCCCGAACCCACCCATCGCATCTACAAGCACGAGTGTTGCCTCTCCTTCGACACTCCGGTAAAACCTCTATCGATAAACCCTCTCTGCTCGTTTTTTTTTTTTTTGAATTGCTCAAATAACCGACTACTCTTTCCAACTGGCGGCGACTGCTTTATTCAGCTCCGATTCCTGCGTCGGATTTTTGTTTTTGTTTCGTTGGGTTTGATTTGATGATGATTTCGTGATGATGAATTTTTTTCAGAGATCCGAAGGAGGATTGTTCGTAGACATGAACAGTTTTCTTGCTTTTGGGAAGGATTATGTTGCTTGGAATTACGAGAAGACGGGAAACCCTGTTTATTTGCACATTAAGGAGACTTCCAAGTCTGATCCTGAGGATCGGCCTCTCAAGAAACCGACTCTGCTCGCTATTGGTATACAATCATTGCAATGCCGTATCTGTTGAGTAATCATTCTCATCGAAGATTTGAATTTAAATTGTTTAAGTGATTCTTTTGATTTCTAATTTGCAGGAGTTGATGGGGGATTTGACAACAATGAGCCTGAGTACGAGGAATCTTATAGCATAGTCATACTTCCGGATTTTGTTTCACTTCCATTCCCTTCTGTTGAACTCCCAGAGAAGGTTCTAGCAATATTTTTTGGATTTTTAGCTTTGTTATCAGAGCAGGTTTACAGAAGCACAATGCATGTGTTTTAGCTTTTTTTTTGTATTTTGTATTTGCAGGTGAGGATTGCTGTCGATACTGTACTGAGTGCCGTAGGTGCTGAGCGGAAAGAGCAAGTTGCAGCTTGGACCGCTGAGAAAAAGCAAGTTAGTCAACATGCATCGACACTGCAGCAGATCAAGAGTGGCGTTGTCATTCCTCCTTCTGGTTGGAAATGTGCCAAGTGTGATAAGATGGAGAATCTTTGGCTTAATCTTACCGATGGAATGATACTCTGTGGAAGGAAAAACTGGGATGGAACTGGTGGAAACAACCATGCAGTTGAGCACTACAAGGAGACATCCTACCCTCTTGCTGTAAAGCTTGGAACAATCACAGCTGACTTGGAAGCAGCAGGTAAAGTTGTATTGTTTCCTAAATCTAGTCTTACTCGAACCTGTTTGGGGATTGGAATAGATCTATTTGAAAAAAATTATAGGTACTCTTCAACCGTATTACATTTATGTTAAAAAAATGCTTCTCTCTGGCCTTAAGGCTTGCAAATTCAGTGTGAGGGTGATACCTTTTGGAGTAATGTTATATGTGGCTGGAACTTTCAGAGATTTGAAGTTGTAAATTTCCTACCCCGTACTTTATCAAAATGAATATGTTCAGTCCGTATTCACAGGAACTAGATTAGTCACTGGACTTAAGGGTTGTGAATGGTTAATGGCAGTTGATAGTTCTCTCTTTGGGCTGGAGAAGGGGGGCTTCCTGCTTTATTTTGTTTTCCTGTTGGTAAATGTGGATTTCATATTCTTTGGAGGTGTTTTAATATCTACAGCACTAACTGTTGCAAATTTTTTGACAGATGTTTATTCCTATCCGGAAGATGACAGTGTTTTGGACCCGCTCCTAGCTCAGCATCTGGCCCATTTTGGAATTGACTTCTCCTCGATGCAGAAGGTTAGTGTTGGACGGTTTTGTAAAATGATATTGGTGAAGGGCGTCTTGTTTGACACTTTATTTTGTTGGTTATCTGTGGTAATGATATTCGTATGTTACATTTTTTAATTAGAGGCTCAAGCTTAGATTTCTCGTAGTGCTGGGATTTGTACATATACCCTTTCTGGGTTGCATTGGTCAAGTGCTGGTTGTTTCACAAAGCTTCTGCCTTGAGTTCATTTTTTTTTCCACTATCAATTGCCACAAGAACAACTCAATATGATGTACATATGTAGCATATGTATTAGGCTAAATTTCTCATTTGCCAAGAGCAAGACTCACATCAGTGTCATCGCATACTTTTTTATTATTGCATTTAGAAAGATGTAGCAGTGCTCCTAACGAATGGCACTTAAGGTTGTTTTAAGACAATATTTCCCATACACACGTGTCAGTCTACTAACATGTATTTGTTGCGTCATGAACGTCAAAGCATTTACAATATTTTAAGCTAATTTTTGTTTTTTTGTCCTCATCTTTCCTTGCAAAGAGGCCTTATTTCCCAAAGCACATGGTTTTGTAGTTCTTTTGTCCTTGTTTGCCAGTTCATACTGCCTGATCATCTTCTTTGTTTAACGATATGCCATTTTGATAAAATATCTTTCATTTGAATAATATTGAGTTTCTTGGGTTGTTTAAATCAATCTTCACAGACAGAAATGACAACTGCCGAAAGAGAACTTGATCAGAATACGAATTTTGATTGGAACCGTATACAAGAGAGTGGAAAAGATTTGATACCAGTTTTTGGACCTGGATATACCGGACTTGTCAATCTTGGGAACAGGTACTCGTTGTAATGAAAAACTTATTAGGGATTTCTTTCCTTGTTGATATCTAATGGCCATTTCATTTCTCTTGCTAGCTGCTACTTGGCAGCTACGATGCAGATTATTTTCTCTACCCATTCCTTTATTTCAAGGTAAGAGCAAGTGTAATCATGTAGATGCCATGGCCCATATCTCCCTTTTTACTTGTATAATCAAAAAATAAACAAACCTTTTGCTCTTAGAACATTGTAGTAACTTCTGGTTCTGATATTGTTTGCAGATACTTTTCACATCAGAGCTTAAAGGTGGCCTTTGAAATGGCACCTGCTGATCCAACTTTGGACCTCAATATGCAATTGTGAGTTTCTGTCAGAACAATTGTTACTATGTTTATACACTGGTCTTTCTGATATCATGCGATTCAACTGTTGACATTGTAAAGATAAAAGAGTTAAAACATTATATTCGTGCATGCTCTATATCTGCATGGTACATCCTCAAGTTTCTGTTTTCTTTTTCCTCCGGTCGGTATTTATATATATGTTGTGCATGTTTTTTTTTTTTTTTTTATCTTATCTCCATGATGGAGAATTGCATGGAATTTTTGCATATTCATTCCCTAATCCTTGCTGTTGGTGGCAGAACAAAGCTCGGACACGGTTTACTATCTGGGAAGTACTCTATTCCTGTAACAGAGGTATGACTATTTCAGGAGAAGAAATTTGATAGCATAAACCGTGTTCTCTATTTGCCTCAGTACATTAATTTCCCATTCTTCTGATTGCAGAAGGATGCTGCAGCTGGAGATGGTGTAAGATTCTTATTGAACTAGAATGCATTACTTTTCCCATTCTTCTGATTTTACAATATGTTTCTAAAATTTCTTACTGATCTGTTAATAAAAACAATTGATTGATCAAAAGCTTTAGAAGCATATCAATCTTTGCATTGTAGTTGTTTTGCATTTGATTTCTGATGTTTTTACAAACTGTGTTTTGAATCGATAATAGAGACAAGAAGGAATACCTCCTCGCATGTTTAAATCGGTAATTGCTACAGGCCATGCAGAGTTCTCTTCTATGAGACAGCAGGTGAAAACTCTGTCTTTTTTAATCAGAATTTGTAGAATATTTTGACTGATGCTCCTTCTAGACATCTATTACTAGATTCATTAAGATTTCACACTAACTAACACCATTCTGTCTCGTAGGATGCTCTTGATTTTTTCCTCCATTTGCTAGACAAGGTTGAGCGTGGCAGCAACATGAGACCAGATTTAGACCCCTCGAGGAGTTTCAAGTTTGGAGTAGAAGAAAAGATCCGTTGTTCATCTGGAAAGGTTGGATATAATAAGAGGGATGACTATATTCTTTCTTTAAACATTCCGCTGGATGAGGCAACTAATAAAGGTATATCCTGTTCTTCCTTCTCTGTACCTCTTCCTTTATCATCTGGCATGTGTTTTGATTCTGTGGTCTTTATTTTGCTTAATGTTTGGTGATCAAGATGAGTTAGAAGCCTTCAACAATCAGAAAAAAGCAGGAAAAGGACTGGAAGAAACTGAGATGTGAGTCAATTGACTCAAGTTTAATATGTTTCATAGTTTCTCTGCATATCTAAGATATCTATTCTCAGCAGGTCAACTGATGAAATTGTACGCCCACGAGTTCCTTTAGAAGCTTGTCTAGCAAATTTTGCATCATCAGAGCAGATTCATGATTACTATAGCACTGCTCTGAAGGGGAAAACAACAGCTATCAAGTATGGTGTTTCTTTTCTGATTGAATCCTAGCACAACTGAGACTAGAATGTACGTAAACTAATGTCTTTTAAGGGTGAACTGTATGCAGGACAACTAGTTTGACATCTTTCCCAGATTATTTGGTTTTGCACATGCGGAAGTTTGTTATGGAGGCAGGCTGGGTGCCAAAGAAACTTGGTCTGTTTCTGAAACATCCAAATCCTTTTAATATTCCATTACTTGGCCCTGTATATAAATGCTTATCATCTTTTTCTTGAATTGCTGAGGCAGATGTGTACATTGATGTTCCGGATGTAATTGATATCAGCCACATGCGCAGCAAAGGACTTCAACCTGGAGAGGAACTGTTGCCAGATGACGGTATGCTAATACGTTTCATCTAATTTCGCTTTAGTAAATTATTGACTTAATGTATCCTGAATTCTGTTGGCTATTCATTTTTTTTGTCTGCATGCAGTTCCAGAAGAAGTGATGGAATCAGCGCAGCCTGTGGCAAATGAGGAGATAGTTGCACAACTTGTCTCTATGGGATTTAACCAGCTTCATTGCCAGAAAGCTGCCATAAATACTTCTAATGCTGGGGTCGAAGAGGCGATGAACTGGTTACTTTCTCACATGGATGATGCAGGTAATTGAAAACATTTCCACTATTGATGCTTTGACTTCTCTCTTAAAACTTAAAAAAAAAATACTTTTTGAGACCAATTTCTGATATGATTATGTATAATGTTTCATAGACATCGACGCACCAATCTCACATCAGACACCTGACGTTGATCAATCAAGCGTTGATACCTTAATATCCTTTGGTTTCGCTGAAGAGGTTGCTCGAAAGGCACTTAAAGCCTCGGTAATTCTTCCTAAACGCATTTGAGCAGATAAGGAGGCTCTTTTTTTTTTTTTTTTTTCTTGACTCATGAAATCTTTTCTTTTTGAATCAGGGAGGAGATATTGAGAAAGCAACAGACTGGATATTCAACAACCCTAATGCATCTGTTTCGGACATGGACGTTTCCTCTAGCAATTCAGCTCAGACTCCAGCTCAAAGTGGATTACCAGACGGAGGAGGAAGTTAGTTTTCTTCAAAACTCTTTTAACCTTTGCCATCTTCCCAAAACAGAACCGAAGTGAGGATTATCCTAACTTACTTCCATTTTTTGTTTTTGGTCTTTTAATTTAAACTGCAGGATACAAGCTGTTTGGGATAGTAAGCCACATGGGGACATCAACTCACTGTGGTCACTATGTGGCACACATATTGAAAGAAGGTCGTTGGGTTATTTTCAATGACAGCAAAGTCGGTATCTCTACAGATCCTCCCAAAGACATGGGTTATCTCTACTTCTTTCAACGTCTCGACAATTGATTGATTGAATAAGCTTTCATGGGAGAGACTGTTTCGATGTAGCCAGTAAAAAAAGACAGAGACTAGTTCCCTTTCTTTCTTTAGTACTTTTAGGGTCTAGGGATTTTAAAGTTTGGATTGATTGTGTCCCATGCCATGGGCGATGATGAATTGTCTGGTTTACAAAATTTACTTGTGGATTATGACAAAATTACTAATTTTGGTTCAGTGTGATAGAAAGGTTTTATGACCCGTTTAAAAGCAAAATATTATTCTTTTCTTCTTTTGAAATAACCATAAACTAAAGTTAAAGAAAACAAAACCTAAATAAAATAGAAAACTGCAAACATTCGTAGCCATAATTTTTTTGGTACGGATCGGTTATTATAATCCGGTACAGATTATAACAAGAAAGGCAGCAGAGACCGGCTTCTCTCGCATGCTTTCTTCAATTCACTTCGCATTTTTTTTCATCAATGTATTTTCTTAGAAATTTATGGTAGATAGCTGAGGAAGCTTTTTGAAAAAACCGAAAAGAAGTGATGTTTTTTCTTTTAGACTCTGTTTTAATTTTTATTTAGGGAGTCTAATAACTTTTCGTAGGTTTTCCTAACTATATTTAGCCTTGTTCATGTAGTTTACGAAAGAATAAAATGTTTTCTTAGCACGTGGCTATGAAAATTTAATCAACCACATGCGTAAATATATTAATGCAATACATAATGCGTTAAAATTTTAGATTCAGCAAATGGGGATGAAGATTTCTTAAGGAATGCATGTACGAATGCAAAAGGGTAATAAGTAATAATTATGATGGGAAAATAATCACTGATTTTCATACTAACCTAGTTAGGTTGCATGGAAATCTTGTCCGAGCTCCATTTCCTGTTTCAAAAACATTTCAGTTCTAAACTTTTTAATGTGGAAACGTGATGGAAGCTTATCCTTTTCGGAAACGTAATAAACTAATAATACATAATTGAGTATGTAGTAAAACGTTGTGATATACTCTGTTCCAGAATAAATGATGTTTTAAGATTTTTCTTTGTTTTAAAATAGATGATGTTTTGGAAGTATTTAATGCTATTACATTTTACAAGAATGATTTAATAGCATATTTTATTTAATTATTTTGAAGTAATAAATGTTTATGTGTAAACAAACCAATAAATATCAAGTGATGGAGCTAAAGTTCATTTATAATGATTATAGAGCATTTAATAAGTGTGTGAAAAAAAATTTAGAAAGTGAAAAGACAAAAAAATAACTAAAAGTAATACATATTTATTGTTTCTTAATAAGAGTAAAATTTCTAAAACATCATCTATTATGGAACAGAGGGAGTATTTTGTTATTTTAGTAACTTAAAAACCTAATTAAGAACGTCATACCTTTGAACCATAACTTAAAAAGTTAGAAGTTAATTAGAACTTAGAAGTATCCAAGAGATAAATTATAAGAGTCAATCCATAAACAATTTTATTTTTGTTTTTCAAAAAAAATTCGATTTTGCTCTCTAACTGACTCTAGCGATGTTCATATGAAAGGAATATTTGATCAACGTTATCTGATTTGTACAAAGCGTTGTTCTGAAACAGATGTGGATCAAATAAACTTTTTCTTCTCTAATATCTATGCGTTTTTTCCAATTGCAGTGCTCTAAAACCGCACTAAATCATTTTTCTTCAAGCTCAATTCAGAAACGTAACATCTTCCTTTTCTATTTATAAATATGATGTCCTCACTACACACAATGAGAAAAACTGCTTCACGGAATTTTCCAATCATTGTCACTGTTGTCTTAAAAAGAGTGATTGATTTCAAAGTTGATCAAGATAAGTCTTATTCTGAAGACAATGATGAGTTTTATGAATTCACAAAGGAGTTGACGAGATTAATGTATACTTAGACCCAAACATTGAAAAAATTAAGATATTGTAAATAAAATATATTGATAAGATATTCTTTTTTACGAAACCCCATGATCTGGAATGTCTTGTAATGTCAAAACACTTTGATAATGCAAAAAAACTTTGGAGACCTGAAGGCTTGTTCCCTGTAAAAGAAGGTTGAAGGCAATGATAAATATGGTTATTTGATTTATGGAGGGGATTTGGAGCCACAAAAAACATATGACTGGTTTGACAAATCATTTATCGTTCCATCATTGGCTTTTTACGGTGTTGATGAGGATACCCTTAAACTAAGATGGAGTCCGACACCAGTGGAGTCCAAGAAGAAAATTGAAAAAGATGAAGTCTTTGCGGCTAATGAAATTGCATATTTTTCGGAAAAGACTATATTTTTGGAGAAGCTGATCTCTATGTTTAAACAATGAGATTTTTAAATCAAAATGCAATGCTCTTTTATTTTTGGTGATGTGGCGCTCTACATGATGGGAAGAACTCATTTTGGGGGTTATATAATGATACATGGGACATTCGTTAAACACTCACCCCTCGATCGAATCTTAAGACAAAACACGAATACTTCTCTTCTTCTCTTCCTTCTTCTCATTGAACGTGTTCTTCAAAATTCCTCATATATACACACATCGATTTTGACAAAAAGAGTAAATATAAACTCTCATGGAACGTATTCCATCGGAATCTCTCGCCGGTGTCTCGTATCTATGAGGTAAGCGGTGTTGTTTTATTTATATTATTTGTGATTCCGAATCTTTGCATGGCGATTGATGGCGAAAACAGAAATCAGATCGAATTAAATTGATGTCAATGTTCGTACGGTGCTGATCTATGTAATAAACACAGGTTATATATAGTTTTATGATCTCTCTTTGTGTTATGTCACAGCTTTCCAGGCTTTGAGATGCTTCTGCTGTGACCAATGGAAATGATGGATTCACGGTAGAGATACACACAATTCAGATCTTCACGTATGAAGGTTGGGGTACGTTAGATGATCCCAAAAGGGTAAAATATAAGCATTATTATATATAATAATCTTAGACATATATACTTTATTTGCTTCTATTATTTTTTCAATCTAATGACAGATAGACACGTAAAAACATTTACTCCCTACAAGAATTATTGATTACTGCTAATAAGTTTAGTATCACATGTGATTATTGTATGTTCACGGTATACGAATGTTCAATAGTCGCATGCCATACTTGTGTTAGTAGTAATCATTGTTGTAGCATCATACTTAATTACTTGTTCGTAGTAATCATTCTTGATTTATGACTAAATGTTTTTTTTTTTACTATGGTTCAAGTTTCAAATATGTGATGTGGATACCATAGTACTAGCACGTAATCATATTGTGAGTAATTTTTTCTATGAGTTTGTATAGTTAAATGAAAAAGTGATAGAATTTAATGAAATTATGAAATACGTGTTTAGGATTATATATATACCGTTTGTTTTGCCATTTGGGGGTTATCCAACTTAATCCAAGCTGATTTTGGCTTATGACAATAAATATTACGTAAGGAATAAGTAGTGTGACATTTATTTTTTTTTGAACATTTTCATTGCATTAATATAACTGAAGCAAAAGTGCTTTTAGTTTACAAAAACTGTCTTTAGTTACATATTCATAATTAAAGATGGCTTTTGTAAAACTCAAACGCACTTTTGTTTCAGTTATTTTAATGCAATGAAATTGTTAAAAAAAAAAAATTAAATGATATTATTGCATCCTTCTAATCTCTTCAAGGTTAGAAGTCACAAAACTCTCTGTTTGTTCGTTTGTTTGTTTTTTTCTTTTTTTTTTTGTAGGTTTTGAATGGTGGAGCTGCTCCAAGGAGAATTGGAAAAGCAAACCATTGTGTAAGTTATCTCTGTTATTTGAATCGATTAGCTTGGTTAGTTTCCTTTGCTACTTTTTCTTTGATTTGTTTTTTTTTTAATTTATTTTTGAGTTGGCAAAGCTTTTAATCATTTTTCATGGGATTTTTCTAATGGATTTGATAAAAAAAAAGTTCCAATTCAGTTCAATCTTTGATGGTTATTCATTTAATGCTGGTGGATATTTTGTTGTAAACTACCATTACTCCAAAAGATGGTCTAAAATACAAACTCAACCAACTATTTGGAATATTGGTATTAGTGATTATGTTGTTATCAATGTAGCAATATAAAAAAAATTATCATGTCTCAGTGACTCCGACTGAAGCAATAACAAAAGAGTGGCAGCCGTATAAATTGTTTTTGGATTTCTGTGAAGATTATCTTAGTTGAGATTTATCCATTTCAAAAGCAAATGGAGCTTTCATCTAACGAATATTTAGACATAGATATTAAAAAAGGTTGTTATCTATTTTGAATCCTTGTAAATATTTTTTTTGGGTTTTTATAAATCCTTTGATATTTTGATTTACTTAATAAAATATTATTTAGCACTACAAAATTATAAAATTAAGGAATAAAAAAATATATGTCACTACTCAGTACTATATGAAAATCAAGCTATACACCAACATACAATCTAGTAACAGCTAAATAGAGGAAAGATTCACAGAGCAGAAAAAAAAAACAAAAACAAGAAGCCAATGGAAATGAAAATCATCGATCAGAGTAAGCAAATAGCAAAGAAGATGAGCAAATAAATCAAAACACAAAAATGCAAAGAGGCTAATCGCGTAGAAGAATCCGATTTCTTCATTTTAATTCCATCCTCTTTGTTTTTGACTTTGGTGGCTCCATCCTCGTTGACTTCAAGATACACTAGCTTCGAATCTGTACCTTCTCGTTTTCCAAAACATAAACTTATACTTCAACTGCGTCTTCAAATCCACCCGGAAAACCGCAGAACCATTAGGCAAAACCGCTCGTAAAACGGTCACGTTGTCAAGTGGCTGAGCCTGTCCCCATTTCTTGGCACTCTTCTCGTGTCCTTGATAGAATCTTGGCACGGTGTACTTAGCCACAACGAAAAGAGAGGAGTTGGAGAAGGATAAGTGGACATCGTCGTAGTAGATTCTTTGTCTAGGGTTGATGTTTTTGAGACGGAGCATGAAATTGAGAGTGGTATTGTGTGGTGAATTCAGGGATTTGTTGAGGGCAGAAATGTAAAAGTAATGGACTGAGCATCTTGGAAAGTGGTGGACGAAAGTACAAAACCAGAGTAACAAAGCAATGAAAGACACAATGAAGAGGAACATAACCATGAAACGCAATGCCAATTCGAGCTTGCCTGGGATCAAATCATACCATTCCAAATCATCCTCTCCATCAGAAGACATTGGAAGATGAAGATGAAGAAGAAAGATATGCAGTATTTGGCAAAAAGAAGGATATGCAATGACTTCTTTGCTCTGATTATTGGAATTGGCTGATATTTTGAGTTAGCTAGAGAACATGACTATGTCATACGAGTTGGAAAAAAAGAATACAAATTCAAATTTAAATTAAGGGGAAAAATAGCCAAATCAATTAAAATACTATCTAACATAATAATTATCTTTTTGGCAACTTTTCTAGTAATCTATGACAACTTTCACAATACCGAAACAGAAAAAGCAATTAAAAAATAGATTTAACGGACTATTCGTAAGGCAAAGTCATACTAAAATATTGAGCGCAACTACAATACAATATTTGATTATATAAAACTAAAAGTTAAGAGATTGTCGTACTGATAAGAAAAAGTTAGAGAACAACCCCAAATTATTGTTGTGTTGTAACCACTCCCTTCTTATATGGAATCTGCCAGTTTTGCATAAAACTTCTTAAACTCAAGTTCTCTCCATATTTTAGATTCACTATATATTTTTTTATTTATTTTGGTTTTGTTCTTTTTTCCTTCATTTCAAGCCCAAGATATAATTGTCTTGTATGTACATACGTGCACTTTAAAAAGGATCATTGATTTCCCAAATAGAATTTTGTTGATAGAGAAACTAATACATAGTTGAAAGTGAAACAAAACAATAATGGAATTAATTATTGAATGAGTACTTGGTCGAATTTAGAAACCATGAAAAAAAGAAGAAATGAAAAAAACACACACACACAACTAAAACTCATGAAAAGTGTCAATAAAATCTACATAAACAAAAGCAAAAAAATAAAAAAGCAAAATAAAATATCGAAATCGTCAAATCAGTTTTAACGAATAGCGAAGAATACGAGCAGATTCATCAAAACACAAACCGGAAAGTAGGTTCTTAAACTCGTAGAAGAATCAGATTTCTTCATCTTAATCCCTTTCTTATGAGCTTTAGTTCCATTTCCGTTGACTTCAACATCAGCACCAACCTCGATTCCATACCTCTTGGTTTTCCAGAACATAATCTTGAACCTCACCTGCGTCTTCAGATCCATCCGGAAAACCGCCGACCCATTAGGCAAAACCGCTCGTAAAACCGTCTGGTTGTTAAAAGGCAGAGCCTGACCCCATTTCTTGGCCTTCTTCTTGTGTCCTTGGTAGAATTTACGCACTGTGGAATTAGCAAGAAGAGAAGAGGAATTGGTCGTTGTGTTGGTGTTGAATAAAGAAACTTGGACGTCGTCGTAGTAGATTCCTTGGTCTCTGTTTGGATTTGCGAGACGAACCATGAAATTGAGAGTGGTATTGGTTCGTGAATTGAGGGATTTGTCGAGGGCAGGAACGTAAAAGTATTCGATCGAGCATTTGGGTTTGTCGGGACGGAGACTGAGCCATAGGAACAGAGAGGTGAGACCAGCTGTGAAGATGAAGCTGAGACAGCAGCTACAACAACTTCTACCACCACCGTCTCTGTCTTGTTCTGGATCCATTTGAGTTTGAGTTTGAGTTTCAGATTTTGATCTTTCTGTCTGAAAAATTGAAGATGTTTTTTTTTATAGATTCTTGGTCTTTGTCTAAAAGATTGAAGATATTTCGAGTTGACTCCAAGAGACGACTAATTAGCAGACACAGACACGCGCTTAGGAAAACAAGTTAGTGCCTAGTGGACGTAAGGAATTAGATTTTTTTAAAAAAATCCAAGTATCTTTGTAATTTATTACCATAATGGACCAAAACTAGAAACAACTAGGGATGTTTAATAACAAAAAACCATATCTTATTTTATTTTGTAAGAGAACAAAATAAAACTACTACTGAAATCAACCTTAACACCAAAAATGTAATTGTTGATACCGAGTATCACACAAAAAGTTTTTATTGATGTTATAGTTGAACTCAAGATGAGCTGCTTACGTACCCTTGAGAAGGTATCAAGCCATTCGTAGTTCTATTATTAAAATTGTGTATGATCTTTGAAAGAAGAGGAGTCTCTTCTATTTATAGGGTTTTGAAATCGGTCTCTCTAAACGATTTCCTTTTTCTATTTGGATTTGGATTCAGAAATATTTCTTTTTCTTGGATAAGATTAAGGAAATATTCCGTAAAGTTTAAATGTTAATGCCGATATTGTATAACGGACTTTAGAAAACCATAAGCTATTAATAGGCCGAATATCTTTTGGATATGAACCATCGTAAATCGGAATCAATTGGGCCGATCTTGGTTCATATCGGATTAAATCGGGGGTGCGGAGTACACCACCAACAGTAATAAGTAAGAAACTCTGTTTCTTTCTGAATTAAAAGATCTATCAAATTCCTGAGATTGTATAACGATAATAATTGCTATTTTTGTTTTTATATATACTGTAGCTAGGGTACAAACATCAATTCATCACAACACGTTTTCTTGTACTGTTGGACAAATAATTAGAGGTTTTCATTAGGTATTTTTGGATCCTAAATGGCATATGTCCCAAAACGTTTAGCAGATCTAGAAAAAAAATTAGTTAAGGCATAATTTATAAATAGAAGAAAAAAATTAGTTGCAAAACAATTTTTTATTTTTTATTGCTAAAAAAAATATTTTGATTAAATTTATCTAAATATTTTAAAAAATAAAAAAATAAGGGACATGTGACCCCGTTCCTCCGCCTCTCTGTACAATCTAGACTCGGGTCGAATCGGATGGACACTCGTTCGTACACACTAATTATTAGTTAAACAAGATCAGTCAATATTCATATCGAAAATATAATATGACCACTATATGTAAATTCATCTTCACATTTTTCCTTTCTCGTAAAGGCTACCTTTCTCTAAGGAAATTCTGATTTTCTACACCCACACACATTAATCCTTGATCTGATGATCTCTACAGTCTACACCCACTACTGACCAATCCACTATGTGTAATTCTTTTTTTTTTTGTTGAGAAAACCACTATGTGTAAATTCATCTTCACAAATTCAGTATAGAAACTTTTAGATAAAAAGAAACTAATTTACTAGTAATACTTTATCTTATAAAAATTGATCTCGGATATACCACAACATGTAGTTTAGTAGTTTGAGCTAGTCAATGTATTCTCACCTGGATTCAAATTCGCATATTGCATGTTATTGAATTAAACAAAAACAAATTGATATCGAATATAAAGTATACAGTGATTATTAAATAAACTAGCTTAAATAATTGGAAAAGTTGAATATAAATTTGATGTAAAAAAAAACTGAAAATGTACAAAACCCCTATTCACCTTAGTTAAAAAACTAATCTGAAAACTTAATTAGAATTCAAATTATTATGGAATCCAAGTAAATATAAGACCCAAGTTTGTTTCATTTCGAAAACAATCGAAGCGGTTTTTAGTTAATAAACAACTACGAAACTCTATTCCAAAATTAGTAATTGCCATAACACACATTCTTAAATGTCTCTCCCCGTGACCACCAAATAAAACCAGAGGCTCATATCAAAACTACCTTTTGAGACCTCTTCTTCTCCAACCACCTTCCTTTCTTTGAATCAAAACTTTTAGATTTTGATCTTTTTTACAGGTTTTTTCACACTAAAACCTTTATCGTTTTGATTGAATCTCTCTTTTAGCTAAAGGCTTGGTCGATCCCTTAGGTTTTTTTTCTTTTCTCTCGCTGCCTTGCGGTTCAAGTAATCACAAGGCGGTGAGGAAGAAAGGGTAAAAATTCAAACGATGAAGGCTGTTGAAATTAAAACAGGGATGAAGATACCTTGGGACGCACGCTATTCATTAAGTCTATTGATTTTGTTATCATCGATTATATTTCTGTGCAACGGCCAAGATTATGGAACACCGAGCGAAGACGGAGCAGGAGGAGTCGAGCCGCCGCCTGAGATGGCACATTGCAACGGTATCTTCATGAGCTATAGCTTCGGAAGCCGGGAAAGAGAGTACCCGCATGTCAAGAACGTGACCGCACAATCGTGGGCGTTTAAAGCGTCTGCGATGATTGTAAACGCGGGTAAGGAAGAGCTCAAGGGATGGCAAATGTTTATAGGGTTTCGTCACAAGGAGCTAATCGTTTCAGCGACTGGTGCGGCTCCAATGGACGGAGATTATCCTCTGGATGCTAGCAATGGAACCACGTTCGTTGGATCGCCAAACACGGATTTGAAAACCTCTATTGAAACCGCAGGTGATTTCACTCAGATATCGACGAATATCGAAATCACCGGAACTTTTTTTGGGGTTGAAAAGTCGGTCACACCTATGCCGAGAACTATTAAGCTCACCAACGACGGTTGGGAATGCCCCGCCGCGGTGAGAAAAGGTTAGATCAAATTAGACTCGATTGCTTCAAACGCAAGTAATTTATGTTTACATTTATTAGGTTATAAATTTTGTATTTACATTTTAAAAAAACGCAGCTTTTTAAACCTTGTATCTTTGAAAATGGTTGACGCAATGCAAAACGTAATCTCGCATTAACATTTGCCATTTATTAAGCAAATTTTGACCAAAAGTCGGTGGGTTAAATTTCTTGTGCAGGAGGCAACATGCACGTTTGTTGCAAAAGAAACCCTAAGATCAAGGTACAAACCGGACCAAAGACAAAGTTTGCACCGAGAAGGTACGGTGACCTGAACATGGTATACGATGTTCTACAAGCATTCGACAGCAACTACTTAGCTCAAGTGACCATTGACAACGATAATCCGCTCGGGCGCTTAGACCGTTGGAACCTGACTTGGGAATGGACGCGAGGAGAGTTTATAAACACAATGCGAGGAGCTTACACTTACAAGAGAGATCCATCCGAATGCATTTACAGCAAAGCTGGACGGTATTACAAAGACTTAGATTTCTCTCAGGTCATGAATTGTCAGAAGAAGCCAGCCATTTCCGATTTGCCTCCTGAAAGGAAAGACGATAACGTGACCGGAAAGTTACCTTTCTGTTGCAAAAACGGAACTCTCTTGTCACCTATTATGGATCCTTCGAAAGCTCGATCTATGTTTCAATTGCAGGTAACAAATATTTTTCGTCAAATTTTGTCAAGAACCACAGAAACTTTAAGGGTTTAAAACTTTTGTTTGTTTCTCTCAATTTGTTAGGTTTTCAAGTTGCCTCCTGATCTAAACAGAACAGCTCTATACCCGCCTCAGAATTGGAAAATCGATGGTGTTCTCAACCCGCAGTACAAATGCGGGCCACCGGTTCGGGTCGACCCGACTCCATTCCCGGATTCTAGCGGTCTACCGGCTGTAACCTACGCAATCGCCAGCTGGCAAGTGGTCTGCAACATAACCAAACCAAAAGCTCAGGCCACAAGATGTTGTGTCTCCTTCTCTGCCTTTTACAACAACTCTGCGGTTCCTTGCAACACTTGCGCTTGCGGATGCAATAACATAGATACAGACACTTGCAATGCTGACCGTAACCCGCTCCTCCTCCCTCCTAACGCCCTCCTCGTCCCGTTCGATAACCGGACCTTAGTAGCTAAAGCTTGGGCTAAACATAACCACATGCCAATACCCAAGAAACTTCCATGTCCGGATAACTGTGGAGTCAGTATTAACTGGCACGTTAACACGGACTACAGAAACGGTTGGACCGCGAGGTTAACCGTTTTCAACTGGAGAGAGTTTGCGTTCGAGGATTGGTTTGTAGCGGTTGAGATGGGAAAAGCAGGTCCAGGGTTTGAAAACGTTTACTCCTTTAACGGAACACGTGTTCCACCAAACAATCGAACTGTTATGTTCCAAGGCTTGCCTGGTTTGAACTACCTTGTGGGTCAAGTTAACGGAACCAATCCACTAAGAGACCCTCCCGTGCCAGGAAAGCAACAATCTGTTATCTCCTTCACCAAGAAAAACATCAATGGACTGAATATACCCGAAGGCGACGGTTTCCCAACCAAACTTTTCTTCAATGGAGAAGAATGTGCTCTTCCCAAACATTTCCCAAAGAAGAGCTCAGGACATAGGCATGGAATCAGCGTCTTGATGTCCATTGTTTTCGCAGCAGTTGCGGCTTTTGTACTAATGATGGGTTAGCACATAACTGGTCAGTGTTTGATCTTTGATTTTTTAAAAGATTGGTGTTTTTGATGATGTTGCTGAACAGAGGAATGATCAGAAGGAGCAGATGTGAAGAGATCTTTTGTAATATGATTGATCTAATATTGAAAAACTTTGACATGTTGTATTATACAATTTGTTTGCTCTATAAAAATGTATTCAAGTGTATGTTGTTCTCTCTGGTAAATCCCAAAAGCTCAGAACAATGCTGGCTCCCTTTTTTTTGACATGAAGAAGATTTAGTCTTTTGATTAATTTGAATATTTTTGTGCGAAATCTCTCGTTTCTTTTAACATCTTTATCGAAAAAAGTAATAGTAAATAAAACATCAAATATTCGGAAGCAAGGAACAAAAGACATCGTCGACAGAAGCAAGTCACATGAGATTCCAAAACTGAAACACTTCTTGAAAAGAGGCATTTATGCTTTGCTTAATATCTGAGAAAGAAAGATTAAAAAGCTTCTCTGCAATATTTCACCTTTATATAAACCCAAACCGTCTTTCATCAAGTCTCATCAACATATATCTCTTTAACACCTTTTGATTTTCACATCGCCTTTTCTTGTCTTTACTCGGTTCAAGAAATGGTTCGAAACCTAAAGAACATGATGCTTCGTGGGTTTGGCCTCGTGTGTCTGTTCATGGTCGTTAACAAAGCCTACGCCAGAGAGTTTGCGGTCGGTGGTGCAAAAGGTTGGACCGTCCCTTCCGGTTCTCAAGTTTACAGTCAATGGGCAGAACAGAGCAGATTCCAAATCGGCGATTCTCTCCGTAAGTTTCCAACACTCTAGTAATAACCATAATCATAGTTTTCTTTCACACATGACACACAAAGATGTAAACAATTTTGCAGTGTTCGTCTACCAACCAAACCAAGATTCAGTGCTCCAAGTCACAAGAGACGCTTACGACAGCTGCAACACGGACGCACCAACCGCTAAGTTCGCCGATGGCAAAACTTCCTTCGCACTAACCAGCTCTGGGCCATACTATTTCATCAGTGGAAACAAAGACAACTGCAAAAAGAATGAGAAGCTCGTGGTCATCGTCATGGCTGATAGAAACAAGGCCACATCACCGCCGTCTCCAGCTCCGGCTCCCTCTGGAGAATCCGCTCCTTCTCCGCCTGTCACAGGAACCGTTGAGATGACCCCAGCACCTATGCCTACTCCATCTCAAGAAACTCCAAACAACAACGCAGCTTCTCCATCTGCTTCCTTTGTCGCTGCTCTTCTCGGGGCTGCTCTTGCTTCCACTCTATTCCTACACTAAGAAGTATTCTCTTTTGTCTTCTGTTTTCACTCTGTAAACAGTCTTTTCCCTTTCTCTTTTCACCCGAGTTTGTGTCAATTGGTGTTTGTTGTTTGATTTTAACCGATTTGTTTCTCATGTAAATGAATAAAAAAACTTCTACTTGTGTGCATGTTACTGATACATCGTCTATATTATCTATGGAGAAATTGAAGGATAAAGAAAGAAGGCGGAAATTGAAAGACTCAAGAATTATGAAGAAACTAAAAAATAGTGTCAAACAAAATCTCTTTCTCTTTTCTGAGGTTTTTCTCTGTAGAACAGCTACTTCAAATAAACAGTCTGAGGTTCTTCTATGGTTTTATAGATTAATGGAAAATTCTAACCTCAAGTCGCCGATCAAATATTTTTTCCGAGTTCGACCTTTTTGACCAGCCTTATTGTATTGTGGAAAATTGAATCTAGTATTCCCGCAACCTGAAAAAATATAACAGCCGGAATCTGTAATCACCATGGAGTCCATGAGAGTATGAAGAAGCAAGATTGACTGAGAATGTACTAACCGTGAAAACACCACCAATAATGGCGCAAAGATTTGTAATGAAGTGTGAGAAGGACTTTGGGTTTTCGGTTATTAAAATCTGCAAAAACAGAGCAAACAATGAGTAATTATAAAGAGGAGTGTGTGATATTCAGACATTTGCGAGAGATATTATCTTCTCGTTTGTGTGAACAAAGACTGAACCTGCATGGGAGAGAGCTCAAAGTGAAACTTTGCAACGGGCAAGTAGTAAGTCTGAGCCACGCTGCTGTGAGCGGTGTATTCATATTCCTCGATCAATGAATGTTCTTGACCGGATTTTCTTGTAATGACTTCTGTTTTGACTATTTGAAGGTAGTGTTCGATCTGTGTACAACGGTTATAGTGTAGGAAATAATTAGGTAATGATGTGTGGAAGAAAATGTGACCGGAAGTTCAAGAATCTAAATTCAAATGAAGGTTTTTGGGACTTACAGTAACATTGGCACCAAACTCATGTTGATTTATGAATGCTTTTTCATCCAGCCTGCCATGGCTTTGGCCAAGATATGGCAACAATCGCCTCATATCGGTCAGCAACCTAGGTGATATCATCCTCCCAAATGAAAGATGAGTCACAACATGTGACATGTTCATTTGAGTAGAATCGAACGAATGAGCTCCTGAATGAGCTGAGATAACGAGGTTTCCTGGAACCTGAAACATAGAAAAGACAAAATTCTAGTACAGTAAAGCTGGGAAAAATATCAAAACAGGCCACAAATCAATTATAGGGACATTGATTCTGTCTTCAGTTTTTCAGTCTGAGGTTTACCTTCTTTACACGCACATACCCTTCAACTCTACAACCTCCTGTAACTGGTGCCTTTTTAAGATTTTTTGCTGTATCATTGGATATACCATCCAAAGCTAGCTTGTGAGTCTCAGGGTGGATAGGTGCAACCAATCCGTCCACCATCTGGGAGAAAAAAAAAAATCATTGTATATGAACTTTTAGAAGGACATGCTTAGTGTTGACTCAAAACGCAGCAAAAAGATATAAAGTGAATGTATAAGTAAATTAATTGACAGACACAACTACCCGCTTTTTATAAACGAACACACACAGAAACATTAATGTGAATGTTGACTAATTTCTTCCTGATACTGGAACACAATTTGGATTTGTCTACCTTAACTATACTATCTGTGTCCCGATCTCCATAGTAAGATTCATGTTCGTGGTGTCCATGGTCCTCTCTGAAAACAAAATAACAGGGAACAATTTTATAAGAATGTTGGCACCAACAGATATGTCTTTCACACAGGAGACACAGAGTTTCTCGCCGCATTGACAAATAAGGTTAAGTAGAAGACATGAAGAATTATAGCTTCACTAGTTGCAAGTAAAACGTCTTAACAGATGGTTTCTCACCTAAGGTCACTGCCTTTTCGGAAAATCCGAATAGATGGATAGCCTTGTATATGATTCCTGGAAAATATATTTCACAGTTTATGTCAGGTCAAAACGAGAAATTAATCTGAGTGACAGTCAAACAGCAACCATTAGATAGGTGAGCGAACAAGCAAGAAACGAACTAGCTTCTCTCAGCAATTTTCAGACCAAATCACTAAGTTTCATACAACCCAAAACAACAATAATATTGAGTATAACATCAACTTCGTAGTACCTCCTGCATAGCGCAGCTTCTTCCGTGCAATCAACGTTTCCTAGAAGAACACGCCCATCAGTTTCAGGATCATATCTGCATCAGAATATTAGCATGACCATGTTTCAGAAAGGAAAAATACCAGATAGCGAGGGTGACTACAGAATTTCACAACTTAATAAACACGCAGAAGAGTCTAATGCAAACCTCTGTTTTATAATATTAGCTGCTTTCTCCCAAGACGGTTTCTGTAGCGAGTAGTAGAATACAAAAGAAACTCATTATAACCATACATGAACAGGCAGGTACTGAGTTACATAATACCCGTAAAATCTACAAAATATTAATTTTTCAAGAGAAATGAGATTGTCATCTACAATTCGTAACACAGAACAATAAACACCATATCCCTATAGAACAAAACGTAATACACGAGATAGAAAGAAAGTAAATTTCCCTAATGACATGTCTACGGATTTCAGGTATCCTGATTGAATCTATTTACAATTAACAGTCAAGAGCGTAAAAAGGCAGATTCTTTCTCCCTCGGTCAAGCGGAAAGAACAAGTTATGATGAGTACATTCAGAACGGAACCATTAGTGCTTGCATACCAGATGAAAAAGAACACGAAATCGGAAAGTTTGAAAAAAAGCATAAGAGATGAATAAGAGAATTACCAGACGATTACTCCAGTAGCACCATGGTGCATAAAAGTTAACAATCAATATTGGAAAGCTGCATAAGAAAGTCAACTTACGTCAATCCATTATTCAACCCCTCAGACAGGATTCCTGTACATGCGCAATGATAAAATAAAATAAGCTGCCTACTCACTGATGTGAATATGATTCAAAACTACCACTGGTTAATGGTATGGCACCGTCAGGAAACTCTTCCTTACTCTCTTCTCCATGGTTGATGTCATGTAATGCAAGGCCAGAGTGGAATTCTGCACCAGTGGTCCTTAAATGCGGATCAATTGGAAACTTGCGAACTGTTTTTGTTATATTCAACCTATTCTGAAAATTTAAACATCAAATTAGATCTAGGCCACAGCTAATCATACAAATGATATGCAGGGTATACACATATATAACATAGCTTGGTGGAGGCAGTACGTCCTGCTTTTTACATAATACATTAGAAGTTCGGCACAACTGAAACAGAGACTTCAGGGATAAGGTGATAAGTACGATAAAAACATTTCTCTGCATTAGGAAGGTATTATTAAGTTTCACCAAACTATATAAAATCGGATTAAATCCATATCATCATTGCACAACCAATTCAAAATGCTTATATAGACAGACTATCATATATCATTTAACCAAAGATACATTCTCTGATGCTGAAGAAAATGTCAAGATTTAAGCTTTTCCTTCTGCGTTTTGCTTTTTGTTTGATAACCATACAACAGTGATTGCAGAATGCATCCTAACAGTGAGAATGGGATCATCAAAATAGAAAGACAGAGAGTTGTGAGCAGAGACTTACTGTTCCCAAAACGTCACTCACATCAACGGACGCAAATTCACATGAAAGAGCAGGAAAACTACAAAGAAAAGGAGAAGATACAAAAAACAAAATGTCACCTTATAGATAAAACCATTCAATCTCCCCCTCACATGACAAAGATTTGAAACTACATCATAGCAATTACTCGGCAAGAAACCAATCTCTTTAAGATTCTAGTGACTGTTATACATGTTCAATGGACGTGTAGAGCAGAATTCAATAGTAATCAATATCAAACCTGATGTTGAAAGTAATGCGTAAGAAGTCTCCATCGGCGCTATTGTCAACAACGACAGCTGTGGTAGTGCTTACTTCCAAATAACTACTCAGCTCCTGCAAGATAAATAAAGATCACATCTTAATCAAGACGCTAGCTTACAAGACTTACTTCATCAAACAGAGAAATGTCAAGGAGATCGATCATGTCGGAAAAACGATCCAAACAAAACTAAAATCTTCATTTAAAAAAAAAAAAGGGGTAAAAGAGGATTTACCATTCCAAACAAAAGCATCATAACGAGAGCAGCTACAATGGATAACCCAGCACCTGATAAAGATGCCTCTGTCAAATCTCTCGGGATTTTCCTAATCAACAATAACAAAAACAAAAGGTGCACTTCAAAAATGAGATCAGTTGGTGAAATATAAGAGAAAGATTCGTCATTTTCGAATCATAAAGCCAAAAATGTATGTTCATGGGCACATGCATCGGAGGCAATCAGAATCGAGGAAATGCCAGAGAGATCAGAGGATCGAACCTGTAGAAATCAACGGATTTGATTTTTGTAGAGGAAACCATAGCTGCTGGCGAGAAGCAAACGACGGAGAAGGTAGGCAATCGCCAAAACCCTGGAGACTGAGACAGAGAGTGAAAGAAGGTGGATACAGCAGATCTAGTGTGGGGAAGAAGAAGATGACTTGTCTCTATCTTTCTTCTCTAATGGCGGATCCGTGATTTCCCGTCAAGGAAACCTTTTGCGTTTCAAATCTCCACCCTTTTTTGTCAGAATGAATTTGGTTTTCGGTTACCCTCATAAAATTACCAATCAATGTCTGTTTTTTTTTTTTCCGGTCGGAAAATTATATTAATTGTCAAAATGATGATTTTAATAATAATTCCAAGATATCACACAATTTACCGATTTTTTTTTTTGTCGGCACACAATTTACAGAATCTAAAAGAACTCTTTAAGATGTCACATTTTTCAACTTTTTTTTTAACGTATTCTGTTGTTGTTCAATCTTTTTATAAGCTTTCTTAAATCAAAAATTTCGGAAGAATTTCTTAAAACAAATTGTGATATGTTTAGAAAATATATATCCTTTGAGGAATTTTGAGATACTTCTCAAAAATAAAAGAAATAAAATCAAAAGCCTGTTTTGGTAGTATAATTGTTTTTTGCTTTGTAATATGACAAGTACGTCATTGGATATTTGAATCAGAGAAAAGAAATTAAAATGGGGATGATTCAATAATTGGATTACATGGCGTTCTACAAATAGACATATGTACGTAACTGTACCAATATTGTGACACACAAGGAAACATGTTAACTTTTTATTACACATGTTCGGAAATCTTTCACACAAATCTGTTTTGTTTGTAACAACTAACAAGGGTTATGTTTTGCAAATTTTGCACTCTTGCTTGAGCATTTTATACATATACGATACATAATTAATCCACCATTGATTCGACTTTCACTACATATACTAGTCCATTCTATGGATTTTACACAAAAGAATATAATTCACAATAAAAAATAATTAAAAAAATATTCGAAGTATCAACCAATATAGTTGGACAACATCGACAAAGGAACTAAGCAAAGTCCTCTCTTCTTCAGTTCTGCGCAATACTCTTCATTCATTATTCCTTTCTTATTCAATCCTTTCTCCTACAAAAACCGGTAAGAAATAATTTCGTTAGTCGTCAGAACAATTTATATATTAAGGAGAAAGATATATAAAACATATATTACTGGTTGAAAGTTTCTTACCTCGGCTTTAGTATTGCTCATGGTTTTTTCTTCTGTCGTATTGTCCTCCATTTCACTGAAACCCTGAAGAAACAATTGCATTGCTAAGATTAGTCTACAACACATGAAACATCACATGAAACATCGCACGTATATGCGTATTGCCATTTAGACCTATATATGTATATATGTGTACAACATCGGATCTGAGATTTTAGGGGCTTGAAACAAAAATAAAAATGGGGGCTTATAATTGCTTTTATAAAAAAAAAAATTGTTTTTAAAAAAAATTTATGGGTAAATTAGACAAAAAAAATTGAGGGCTGAAACAAATGTTTATGGACATATATGATATTACGGTTGTCTTCTCCTTTGAACTAACCTTGGTTCTATTAGAAGGAGATGAAGCCGTGTCTTCTTCAACAGAAACTATAGGAGACGCAGCGTCTGAGATCATCGAAGACTCATCGTAATGATCTAATCCATCTTCAGTTTCAAAGTACATTGTCCAACTACTCTCTTCTATACCCTCTTGTATTGTTTTCTGTTGATGATTAGAGAAAACTGTTCGCCTCACGCAGTTGCTTAGTGCTGATTTTTCCATTGAGGATCTAGTAGTTTGATCTTGTAGATAAATGAAAGATATGTGAGAAGCTATAAATGGTATTTAGACTTTTGTTTGCCCTTATTCTCTGATTCTCCCAAATGTGACATCTATATAGCAAGGAGGTAGAGGTCATGTAAAGTGTTGGTGCAAATTTGGCCCTTTAGTCTTATTACTGTTTATTTTATGTGACTTATAATATATAATCTCTTGCTTTTATATTATATATGGCAGTTGAACAGTTTGATTTCTTTATGTGCAAGAACAAATAAAGATATACAAGGGAAGTGGATCACCTTCTTGTTGGGTTAGTGGACAATAATATAATACATGTACACGGCAACGTTGAGACCTGCTACATTAAATCTTATTAGTCAAAAGATATAAAACACAATTAATATATTTTTGTAATTTTTCTAACAAAGAGTGTTGATTCAGATAAAAACCTTTGCCTACTGAAGTAATGATAATCACAAATTCACAACACTAGTAGGGAATGATTACATTATTCAGTGTCCGTTAACGAAAAATAAATTCGATCGAAGCTTAAACATATATTAATTTCATTTTCACTTATGTTTTCCGTTTAAAATAGTTTTAGTCGCTCTATGGAATTCAGATATATCTTGTGTAATTTCGTATAGCATTAGAAGTATGTAAAATGTACAACAGTGTGTCCTTGAATAGTTGAATAACGGCGTAAATATAACTTAGTCAATGATGAAGACATGTAATTCGTGGGGAAGTGCTACTAAGTGTTAAACGATAATATGATATATAACGTGGCAAGCAGATGATCGTCATTCATCTATTTGAAAAAAAAAAAATAAACTGAAAAAAACGTGATGAAGGCAACATTAGACAGTAGGCTAAAAACCCAAATAGCTAAAAACAAAATGATAAATGTAAATATATGTTGGTATATATGTGGTCGGTCCACGTTCTCGAACTTTATAGTCCGGCAGGATAATTATTTTATTATTGTTATTATTATCTAGGTCACAAAGCATGTAAACAACATATTACACACTTTTAGTTTGTGAGATAACAATTGTGTGAATTTGTAAAAGTTAATTAATACCGAATCTTTGATTGATGTTACAATAATTTCCCCTTCCCACTTCTCCATCAGCAATGTATGACGCAAGAGGCGACGTAAGCTTGAAATTTTGACCTAATTTGGACTTTATCACGGAGACATTGTTTGACAATTAAGAAAGCTGATGATGAATTGATCATAATTAATGGTGAAGTGCGTGATGCAAATAACCAATGTTGTAAATCATATTCTAGTCGGATGGGTATGACATTTGTTTGTTTTGTCTATGATGTGAAAGATTAATTATTTTCAACTTTTATGGCAACGAACAAATGACAAAGTGTATATCATTTAATTTTGTTCCTTTGTTTATAGGTAAATAAAAATGTAGTTTTTAATTGCCTACACTATTTGTAGCAGTTTAAATATAGTTTGTGTAATTACACCTCTACAATGAAAATGGTATTTAAAAAGTTCGGACAAGTTATTCTATTTTCCTAAAAAGGTAAAGAAACGCAAAACGCATCGAATATTAAGTTATAAATCAATTTTACACAAACAATAGTATAAGAAATCATGTTTATAAATGTGCAAAAGAAAAAATCATGTTTTTACCAAAATAATTATTAAATTTGATGGAAAAACATACTGAAGTATTACTTACGATAATCATTCCAAGATAAGTAGATAACCGAAGGATTTTTAAGAAATCCAAACTTGTTTTCTCAAGTCTTTTAGTATATAAATTAAATATCTCTGTTATTAAAGAAATTTACTTGTTATCCGTACATCGTTTTTTTTTTCCAATTACTTATACAACGGCGAAAATGATTAGGATACGTAAGACTAGGAATCATGACGAACATGATGTCGTAATGGATGATTTCTTAACTTTTAAAATCTTTGTTGTCAACAGATTCAAGTTTTTAAATGGGGGTCAAACAGATCACTTAAAAGAACAATTTCGATTTTGTAGATGTTCCTTTATTGTGTGGTCACCCAATATCTTGTCATTCGTCAAACTAAACTTTATACTATTAGATGAAAATGCAAAGTTACATGCAAACTATCTGGGAAACAATGAATTGAAATTAGATGACTTCTCATCTCGCCCAATGAACAATATCATTCACTTACTATTAGCGTTTGGCGTTGGCTAGATTAACATATGTGATACGCTAACTTGAGTTGGCTGGTCTCTTCATACAAATCGAGACAGCTTTAATTGATAGGCAAAAAGTTATATAATAATTACGAATATTCACAAAAATGAAATTGGATTGTAGCATAATGTTTTTGACTTGTGGACTGCTATTCTAATTTCTAAGGACAATATTAATTACAATTTGGATGAGGTAGAGACCAGCCAACTCCAGCTTGATCTTTTGGCAAAGTCCAGAAAGCATCTAATTCAGTTATATAGATTTCAACTTTTTTTTTTATAACCTAAAAAATGTCTTATTATCTAGAATCAGTTCGTGTTTCTGTTTTATACAACGTGTATTTGGGGAGTTTTACTCCACACAAAAAAAACCATAAATTTTCACTCCTGATCAAGATATATTTTATAAACCATTAAACGAAGAGAATATATTATATGTAGATGATTTTGGTTGACTTTATCGTTTGATTTAGTGAGGAGATGGAATTATTACCATAACCCTGCTTGCTCGATCTCAGAATTTGTTGGCGAATGTGGGGACTTAGGTTCCACCACACCAAATCTCATTATCAACGGTAAATGATCAGCAAATCATTTTCATCGTATTTTTTTCATCTATGTTTTCTATTTTGTTTAAATATTTTTAAAAATGATAAAAACTACTTCAAAAATATTTCAATGAACCATGCATCGATTGATCTCTAAGACTTATAAAAAATGTCGGGTGAATACATATAAAATACTGAACTGGCAAGATATATAACATGGATTTATCCCAACCGATTGTGATTACTTTAGTTTTTATGAAGTCTATCTTGAAGACGTGAATGGATATTTATTGTTCAAACTTCTGGTTTATCATTAATCAATATTTAAATTAAGTTTTTAAAATATTGTTTTTACTTATAAATTTATCTAATTTCTTTATCTTTTTATTTTCTGAACGAGTTTTGTACAATCATAAACAGATTTTTAATTGTTTTTTGATGAAATATTAATCGTTTAAGTTAAAATTTCTAACTTGATAGCATCGGCAAGGAGAAAGACGAGGAGGGCAAATGAGTAATGGACATATAGTTGATAAGGAATGCACTTAATCCTCTATGTTTTTATGGAGTGGGCCTATTTTTTAACTCAAATAATTTGTGGTTATGCCTTTTAATATCATCGTATATGTCTATTCTAATTTTGGTTGACTTTTGAAGTCACAGGCTAATAGAAAAGTGTAAACATGTACATACAAATACGTAAAGATCAAACAAATCCAAAAATAATTTAGTAAAATATTTTGAATCCGAGATGCTAGTATCCGGATTTGAATTAGAAATTAAATATCCATATTAATATCTATGGTTTTTCATATATGCATTTCTAGATGTCCACTCAAATATCAAAATATATTTAGATTTGAATCTATAAATTAAGTTATCACTTTGACTACATTTTTATCGAAAAGTCTTAACATATTTCAATTAATTTTGGGTGCTTGTAGCTTGATTTTCTCATCAATCTTATTGGCATGTATGTCAATAACATCTAACAATAATATAAAAAACACGATTTACTAAATCTTGTATATAGTCAACATATGATTAACATCAAATTATATTTCATTTTTCATCTATGCTACGAAAAAAGAGAGAGAACAAAATCAAATTGATATTTAATTAGCAGAATTCATATTATGCTTTGAAAATGAGTGCGTTTTTTAAAATTTAATATTAGAAAGAGGTAGTACATAATAAACATCTGATCACCTGAAAGATTCTTACTGTAAAAGAAAAAATGAAAAGTTTGTTTACCAAAAAAAAAAAAAAAATGAAAAATCTCATACCGATCGACACTAACGTATGATTTCTGATTTCTGCTGAATTTTTGATATTGAACAGTTAACGGAAATCTTAACGGAAACTCACAGAGATGCTAAGAAAAAAAATTAAAAACTCTTAACTCCGTTAAGTGTTAACACCACGATCTACGATTTTGATATTGAGCCCTCACTTTCCTTTTAATTGCAATAGATTCCCATTATTATCATTCTCGTGTTTCTGATTCTTCTTCTTTTATCTCTCTGCGTTTAATCACTCTCCTCTCTCTGCTCTCCGCCGACGTATCGCAGTGCCGGCCACCAGGTAAATTGAGCTTCACACTCTTTCTCTTAAGCCAATGTATTGCTCTTCGTGATTCTCGCAACCCTAAATTATAGCAGAAACTTTCTGATAGCGGTATCCGAAATCTGTTGGCTCACGTTTTAGATTCAGGGCTTTGCTCTTTTGGGAATTAGGGTTTAGGGTGCCGGAGAGCGACGATCCTCTTTTTCGTTTTTGTGAACTTATATAAGTCTAAGTTTTTGCTTGCGTCTCTGACACTTTCTCAATATTTGTGCTCCTTCCAGGGCAAAGAAGAGGAAAACAACTCTCTCTTTAAGAATGGCTCGCAATGTATCGGGGGCTTCAGAATCTCCGGTGAGGCAAAGGCACTCTCCTCGCCGGAGAAGTCCATCTAGAAGAGAAGAAGAATCTTCGGGTTTGCGAGATCGTAGCTCTAGGTCTCCTTCACCACGGACAAAGAGATTGAGAAGAGCTCAAGGTGAAAGGGAGGCTGGAAGAAGTAGGGAGAGAGAAGACGAGAAGCATAACAGCAGAGGAAGGGAGAAGAGCAGCAGTAGGGAAGTAGAAAAGGAAAGGGATAGAGGAAAACGAAGAGAGCAGGATATAAGAGATAGAGACAGGGAGAGAAGAAGAGACGGAGAGAAGGAGAAGACGAGGGACATAAAAGATAGGGAAGTTGGGGATATGAGAAGACGCTCAGGGAGAGAGGAGAACGAGGAAAGGAAAAGGGCAGGAACAGACGATGAGAGACAACCTAGAGGAAGACGTGAGAGGTCTATTTCACCGTTAGATAGGAGCCACAAGAGCAGGCGTTCACCAGAGAGTGCTACTGCGTCAAGAGGGAGCGGCCAGGAACCGTGAGTTTTCTTTTTTTATTAGATCAATCTTTGCAAAATTTCTGTCTTTTTTTTTTCTATAACTATGTTAGGGGTTTTCTTTTACAGCAATGATGAAGAAGATTCGATTGCGAGAATGAGAGCAGCTGAAGAAGCTCTGGCAGCGAAGACGAAAAAGGTATCATAACAAGCATCTATTGATTCTTATAAATTTTTCGATGTCATTTTGTGCTCTCTTGGCTCATCCGTTTATATCTTGCAGGAAGAACCATCTTTTGAGCTATCAGGGAAACTTGCGGAAGAAACCAACAGATACAGAGGTGATGTTTCAATCTGGGCATTTCACTTGTTAGCATTGCTTTGTCATGTAAGCTTTTGCCACAGTGATCTTCATGCATGTGTGAAACATGTCCCTTTGCTGTTAGGGTTTTCTTTTCTTTAGTTGTATATGCATTTTTGTGCCTGTATTATGGTAGGTCAATAGCTAATGGCTATTGAGACTAAAAGCCTTAATTCATAGCATCTTATCAGCAAATATTCTATTGGCTGCAAATCCCGCTCCTTTCTCCGAGGAATGTAGATAGATAGATGTTTATCGCATTAAATTTTGTTATAGGCATGCGTCCCTGATTTGTTGAACCCTTTGCAGGTATCACACTCCTCTTCAGTGAGCCACCAGAGGCTAGAAAACCAACCCAAAGATGGAGACTTTATGTTTTCAAGGATGGTGAACCACTGAATGGTGAGTCTTTCAACCCTCTAGTTTTCCATTCCTAAGACTTATTGTGTTTGCACATGCTCCATCTGTCAAAGTAATGCTCCATTTGTCTTTTATGTTTTTTCACTTTAACTATCCTTTCTCTGGAAAATGTCGATTTTTTTTTTGGGTGCATGAAACATGCAGTAAAGCATGTAGTGGTGGTTTGATGAAAGAGACTGTATGATGCACTTTAGCCATGAACTCGTGAATGTGGTAGTTGATGATTGAGTATCCAGATGATAGCATTATTACCAATAGTAGCCAATTATTGCCTTGTATTGATTTGAACTTGTCAATCTAACTACGATGAATATAATTATGCGATGTAATGATCTGATACTTTTGTGACTGGTTTCTGGTATCTATTTTAGTATTAATACTTGAACATTGTAGCACAGTTTTATCATTTTGTTTCTCTTTTCTATTTGCTTACAACTCTTAATGCCCTGAAAACAGTTTTCTTAATGCGTGAAATTTTGTGCATGTAAATTGTGTTGGATTAACAGAGCCACTCCAGCTCCATCGCCAAAGTTGCTATCTATTTGGACGTGAGAGAAGAATCGCTGACATTCCTACTGATCACCCATCTTGCAGCAAGCAGCATGCTGTTATTCAGTACAGGTAAATATTATGACCATGGATCTAACGAGAAGAGGGGTTTTAGGTTAATATTAATGTCACGGTGATTGTCTTTGTCTCAGGGAAGTGGAAAAGGAGAAACCAGATGGTATGATGGGGAAGGAAGTGAGGTAAAAATCTGTTTGCTTTTTCATTTTGCTTTAAATTTTGCAAGTTTTTTTGGGTTTAAGATAAAACCTAATTTCCTTGAATGTCACCTTGCAGGCCTTACATTATGGATCTTGGCAGTACCAATAAGACTTACATTAATGTGAGTGCTGAATTGCATTCTTTCTTGATTGTTTCTATATAGTGGTTTAGATCAAACGTTTGTCATGAACTTTTGTTTTTTTGCTTTTTTCAGGAAAGTCCTATTGAACCAGAACGCTACTATGAGCTTTTCGAGAAAGATACCATCAAGTTTGGTAACAGCAGGTATGCTGGTTAAAGAACATTACGGTTTTTTGCTTTTCCATTATGAATTACTATCGTGCCTATTCTCACTTTGATCAATCTTTGCTTGTTTGTGTCCATTGTTTTGGTTAACACAGAGTTGCTTGGCATCTGCTTTCACGTTTTATGGCAGTGTCTTGACATATTTTGTTCTTTTGGTTGCAGCCGTGAGTACGTACTATTGCACGAGAATTCTGCTTAGTGAATGAAATCAGAGACACGCAGCAAGGAGAGCGCTTTATCTTAGGGATTTAAAAGATAGTTTTAGCAGCTTCGTTTCTGCTTTCCTCAAAGACTGTGTGCTGGTGACAATCTCGATATTATTGTTAATAACATTTAGAAAGCATTTGCTAACTTAGACATGTCTCCCGATCTAATGTTGAATTTTCGAGAGATGGTAATTTCTCTTTTTGGTTTTGTAAGGTGACCCTTTGCTAAGAGAAAAAGGTTGGCTTTTGGGTAATGAGATCAATCTGTACTTAAAAGTTGAAGCTACTTGAGGCGTTGGACCAAATTTAAAAGAAAAACATTGAGACAATTGAGATTTTAACTATAGAGGTACCAATCAGACACGAATCCTCTGTAAGAAAAAGCTATTGAAGATTTGTCAAGCTTTTTGAGTGAGAGATCCAAGGATCAAATCACGGATCTCCTCGCTGCTGGCTCGGTCAAGTGCGGTTCTTCCATCAGCGTCCTTAACCGTGTAGTCAGCACCGGCTCTGAGAAGCTCCTCGATCTTAGGCTTGTCTCCTTCTGAGGCTGCCAACATCAAAAGGATATCGACAGGGTGAATGTTTTGGTTGAGAAGAGCCTCCATTTTGTCATAGGTACCTTCCACCGCAAGCATTCCCATGTAGTTGAAATACTGAAAACCACCAAGAATCCACAAACTATACATTTCAGTTTCTCCATAAGGTTCTCTGATAACTACTCATTGGGTCTTTCCCTTCTGTCTTGTTCACAAATTCCGACATAACATATACAATGCTATAAGCATTTTCTACAAACGAGTTCTCTGATATTTTCGTTTGCGTTTTAGAACGCTATCTTCAACAATTTTCTGCGATTCAAGAACCTATAAGTGAAAACGAACCTGCTCGACGTCGTCCCTGTCGAAATCATCCCGTGATTGGCTGCCATAGATTCCGGCATTCTCAGCATCGACGCCGTTCTTTCCAAACTTAAACCAGCAAGTAGCTCTCGACCCGTAGGAGGGACCGAGTCGGATCCGGAGCTTCACAACCCGAGTTCCAAGAAACCTAGAGGAGAGACTTAGTTGGGAAGAAGAAGAACTGTTGATGGGTTTGGTGGTAGAGCAGAATAAGCTCGTAGAAGGAGTTGTGCATGAAATGGAAGCCATGGCTGCCTTGAAGCTTGCTCTGAGATTTCAATTAATATTATCCACTCATTTTCCTCTTTATGATAAGATCATTTCTTATTGGTTAATTTTCCACTGTTGGATTGTTAGACATCTTGGAGAATCATCTTTCCGTTTCTTAGTTAAAAATCAGCCCTTCAAGCAATGTCAGGTGATACAAAAACAAATAAACAAAATTGATACAGTTAGCTTTCATTAGGATAAACAAGTGGTCACTTCTTTTTTTTTCATATATGAACAGATATTTACAGAGTTCATAAGCCAAACAAAAAGCTTCACGCACTGTCTCATAGTTAGCATTCAGTAGTCAAGACAAAATAAGATTGTTTCCTCCATTCCTCTTATTTGGCAGCATACCAGTTCTGAGCACACTTGGCATCGACAGATAAATCAACTGAGAGAATGTTCTTGCCGTTGAAGGGTTTACACATGCAGTCCACAACTATGTCCTTGGCGATCTCAGCTGACTCACTTGGTCCTTCCAAGATTACTTCATCGTGAATCTGTTAACACAAGAGTAGCCCAAAACAATCATTTATAGATATGGTAATCATCTGATTTGAGCCTAGAAATGGTTATGTGAAGAATCTGTGTGTAGTGTTTACTTGTAGAAGCAGCTTCCAGCCAAGCTCCTTTAAACGTTTATTTCTTGATATTTCCAGCATAGCGCACATGGCGACATCAGCCGCACTTCCCTGTAGTAATAGTAGTAACCGGGTAAACAGTCGAGAAACTACAGGACAGTTAAAGATCTGATGATAGGGCAAACAAACCTGAACAGGAGAGTTGATTGCTGCTCGTTTGATATGGTTCTTTTGGCCACATGAACGGTATGCAGAGAACTTACGAGCCCTTCCCAACAAAGTGAGTACATACCCATTTTCTATAGCTTCTTTCTTGCGTAGTTCTTGCCATTTCCGGACTTCTTGTCTGTCATTATACCATAGATTAACTGTTTCTTGAGCTTCTTCTACAGAAACCTGGAAAGTGGAAATGGGCTTTTGTGAGCTTATTATCAGAAATCAAGCATATTCATATCAATTTTCAAGAGCTTAGCTATTAGTACCTTCCAGTCTTTAGCAAGCCCAATAGCAGTCTTCCCATACGCAATTGAAAAGTTGAGCATCTTAGCTTTTCTTCTCTCAGAAGCAAAGGCGTCCTGAGTAAGAAAGAAAACATTTTGCTACCGGTTCAAAAAAGATACAGGCACAAAGTTTCGTTTCCTAGCTTAAGTGTGTAAGTAAGTCAGCTGTTGTGATCTTAGTGTGCTACAGAGGTAAGTCTGCGGTTTAGCTAGCACCATAGATATTAATCTTAAACCTTAAGCGTTTTAAGGCTTTGGGAAATCATTTGTTTCACATTAAGTAAAAGTCACCTTTAACAAAGGCACTGGCGGCTTTTCTTGTCCAGGTTGTGGATGCCATTCAAGGAGCACTTCACCATTTTCGACAGCTTCACGAATATGTGGATACATATTCATGGCTGTTCTAGAGTGGAAGTCACCGCCAGCTACGAAAGCTTCCATCATACTTTTGCAACGAGCAAGATGTGCCAGAATCCTAAGTTCAAGCTGTAGATCGAAAAAACCGCCTCAGTCAATAAGTGAATTAGCTTACTAGTCATCATACAAGTATCTATAACTATCAGAGCTTATGTTTTCACCTGCCCATAATCAGCAACAACAAGTGAATTTCCAGGTGACGCTATGAAAGCCTGACGGATCTTGTACCGATCTTTCTCCATCGCAGGTTGGTTCTATACAGAGAGAAGGAAAACTCTAAGTTCAAGCTGATGTAGCTTTTCACAGAAAAACGTTTCAAAAAAATTTACCCAAGGTTCACCAGTTCAGTAGATAGAGAAGCTTAGTTACTTAATTGCATCACCAGTGTTACATTATGGTATGCCACATACCTGCAAATTTGGCCTTCTAGCTGACAAGCGCCCAGTTTCAGTGTTAATATTCAAGGAGCAGTGGACACGACCATCTTTGCCTGACACATTACTTCCCTGTAAACAAGAAAACCAATTATATAAAAATTAACCTATAAGGATAAGTCAATGGAAAGAATTAAGTAGCTCAAAACCCCGGGAACATTATTTTGAGAAGAAAAAGAATACCTGCAAAGGAAGAATAAAATTTGATATTAAGGAATCAATGGAGCAAACTTCACATAATGAAGCAATGGCTTGGCATGCCTCCTTTCCACTTTCACCTCCTCCAAACGCATTGAATGCGGTTCCAAAAGCAGATGTGTCTGATTCAACAGATGTCTTTGAGTTTTGTGTTTCTAAAATTTCATCTGGTAGCAACATAAATTCCTCATTTGAGTTTTGTGTTTCTAAAATTTCATCTGGTAGCAACATAAATTCCTCATCTCCAATATTTTCTTCTAGCGAGTTATTTGAAACGCCCTCTGTAAAGTCATACGCTGCAGAGACATTCCCAGCTAAAGCTTTCAAAGTACCTACACTAACAGAGGGCCAGCCTGAGGCAGTGAACTTTTCAGTAGGCAAAGGATTGTCGCTAATCCTATTCAGTTTGATCTTCCGGAACTTTGTGGCTGTTTTTTTTCCTTCTTCATTGACCTTAGGAACTTTGAAAAGTTTTTCATATGGAAGAGCCTCATCATTGGAACTGTAACAGATATTAACAGAACTCAGTATCAGAATTAAGCACTAAGAAACAAATTTATGTAGTTGGCATCACAATGGGAAGAAATTCGATTCACAAACTTAATCTGAGAGCTGCATGTGTATTATTGAATACGAATACAATATTCACCAAATTTTGAGACAAGAGTATCATACACTTGTTTTTTTTTTCTGAAATAAGTCATATGGTAGAAGTCAAATACCAAGATATCACGTTTCTTCTAAAGATAACTTCAGTTTGACACTATACATTGTTATAAGACAGCTCAGATGAAGACTTAGAAGAAGCAAACCTGTTAGAAATGCCACCAAAAAAGAGCTGTCGCAATTGCGCGTCACTGCCAACATTCATATGCTTTGCATCAGGACAATGCTTCGAGGCCCAACCTCGAAACCTAGAAACAGCAATTTCTTGTTCTTCTTTGGCTACAATCTCAATCTGCGCCAGATATTCTCTATCTACAAGCACCCCCTCCGCTTCCATTTTAGCAAGAAGTTCACCAAAAGGTTGCCAATATTCTTGGTAGAAGTCAAACATGTTCTTTCTTGAAATTAGTTTTCCATCAAGAAACCATTTCTTTCCTTGCAGTTCTTTCTTCATGCTCTCGTAAAGCTTCAGCGTGCTTATGGAATCTAACGCAGAGTACGAAATCCAAGCTTCTCGATCATCTTTTTGTAGCTCTTCAACAGTGGGAATGATCACCAATTTCCCCTCTGATCCATCTTTTTTCAGTTTTCCCTTGCCGAAAATCGTCTTCATTGATGCTTTACCAAATAATTCTGCTTCCTCCTTTGTCTCAGTTCCCCCAAGAACTCGTGGGTCACTTGTAAGTGCTTCGAGCGAATAACCACCTGATGTACCTCTAGACGAATCCCACAATCGTGCCATATGCATTGTATCACCATGGAATCCAGAAAGCTTGATTCCATAATTACTTATAATGTGGCTGTCAAAGCTGTAGTTATGCCATACCTATAAGTAAAAGAAAAAGGTCACCATAATTTCTTATAAAGGATGGCTGTCAAGATTAAAACAAAACATGATTCAGAAGTCGTGAGTGCCTCCAAAAAAACATAGGAGATGCAAGGTGAAGAAATAGCCAATCCTCTTTTCAAGGAAAACAGACAAGAAGAGGGAAAGGAAACAAGATTTCACTGAATATAAAGAAACGCGACAAGCTCACTTTTTTTATGGATGAGTCTTCGAAAAACGGCTTAAACTCAGCCAAGACACCCTTGCCATTTTCGCCAAGAACATCTACCCAGATACATGATTTTCCATCTCCAAAATCTGCTTCTGATCCACAATATATACTGAAACATATCAGCTCGCCATGGTCCACAGGTGTTTCACTCTTCACATCAATTCTGGACACCTAAAGAATCGATAATCAGAGAACAAAAGAAGCATTACGAGAAGCGTCTATAAGTCAAGTGCATTAGCATTTCATTGCTTTGTGAATAACAATGTAACATCAAACACATGACCACATACCTCTGTATCGCAAGCATGGACAAGATTTCCATATTGATTTATGAGCTTAGCCACAACTTCCCTTGCAGTAGACACATTATCAACAACACGAACCCTCTTATATATTTTCCTGAGGTTTGCTCGGACTTCCGACAGGTCAGGGCGTTTTTCCGCTTTGGAAATGGTTACTGTATTCTCATAGCTTGCAGAGGCAAAAGAAGTAACAATAGCTCTTTGTTTTCCACGCGCATCCTTGTCATCTATTTTTTCCCCAGCATCAACATTCTTGCTTGCTAATGCTATGAGAGGTCCTCTTAGACTCTTCTGTTGCATACAGCCATTCAATTCTCTATCAGATGTGGTGGCATCACTTTTCGGTTTCAGCTTGTAATCTAAGTTCTGGTAGTTTCCATAAGATTGAACATCATCTATTTTGGGGACAAAACCTCTGAAATAATTACTGCAATCACCAGAAGCATCATCCTGGTTTTTAGCATGATCTCCATTTCTTTCTCTAATGAGATTGACTTCCTGCTTCCTCCAAGCACTTACAGATCCAGCTTGTTTCACAGTTGGTGGAACCATTCTCGCCATGTTGGATCCTATATTAAGTTTCCACTCTCCACTAAAATCAACAGTAGAAGACCGTTGATGACCCGAATGGTGAAACCCGTTGGAATCACCAGGACCTGTAGCAGTAGAATATCCGGCACTTCCCTTTGTGATAGCTATTTTTCTGCAAATCATAAGTACCCAAAAAAATGGTATCAACACAAAGAGAACACCTTCAAGCTCGGAATAATAACTAACAAGCTCTAACTTTTGAACACATTGCTCTAGTAAACCAAAAGATTAATCAAGCAGACTCCTAACTAGCTTTAACATTCGTGTGTGAAACCTTTATAGGAACAAACAAAATTGCAGCTAACACAACTTCACAAGCTTCTTCAATTATTCCAAAACGTAATCATCACTGTAAACCTAACAAAACAGAGCAATTGGCAAATAAATAAGCTAACTTTCGATGAACCCTTCAACTAAACTTCAACAAGGGACAAAAATGAGAGAAAACAGACGGAAAAAAAGAAAAACTGTGAACCTGCAAAGGATTCTACGGCGAGGCACCAAAAACGAAAGGATGGAAGAAGAAACACGAGGACGGCGCGAAACCCAGAAAGAAGAAGGAGACAAGTGGCGGAGTGAAACCCCCATGGCTACTCTTCCTAGCTTGAAGGGAGGGATTATTGCGTCTTCTAGAGAAAAAAGAAGAAAGGGTTTAATGGTGGCGATCTTGTCGTTACAGAGAAGCTGAGCTGGTCGTCATTACTCCATGAGGACAATGACAAACCCTTTAAACCCTTTTCCCTTTCCTTAATTAATTATTATTCACTTAAAATACAAAAAAGAACAAAAGAAGACATTTTTCCGAAAAGTTCGGATTTTTAATCTTAATATCTGATTCTACGATGATGTTCTAAAGATTTCTGCGATGTATGAAGAGGAGACTCTGGAAATCGATACCCAGAATTTACCATTTGGGTCTAAAACAATTGTTAAGCGAACACTAATCCAAAATTCTCAGCAAATCCGTTAAATCCCGAGGGAGAGAGCTCGAAAACTCCCAATTTAATCTTCATTTTTCTTTATTCGTTTTTTTTTTTCCTCATCATCTTCGCGAATTCAAAAAGTCTGTCAAATCTCCTAAAACCGATCATTCCCTTAAAATTACAAACAAACAAAAACAAAAAAAAATTGCTCAAAGCTTAGATCTTTCGTCTTCTTCTTCTTCGTCTTCTCCGTTGTCGTTATCTGTTTTGTTAACTCGTTTATTATTCCCCTCGTCTTCTACAGTTTCTCCATCTTCTTCTTCTTTTGTCATAGCCAAGTACTCGAGCGCGGTGACTACATCGCTCATCATTGGTCTCGTTGCTGCTTCTTCTTGAAGACACATCGCTGCTACTGCAAGCGCTTGATACAATCCCTTTATCGGATACTTCCCTTCAAGCAACGGATCCGCCATTAACGTGAACTTTCTCCTATCTTTGAACAATGGACTCGCCTGCGCAATTAAGTTATTCTCTGTCAAATCTTGAAATGAGAAGAATTGAAGTGTTTTGCATATTATTATTATTACCCAAGTGACCAGATTCTGTTCTTGAGTTGGTTTCGTCGTGTCAATGACTCTTCTTCCTGTGATCATCTCCAAGAAGACGACTCCAAAGCTGTACACATCGGATTTCACAGTGAGCTGTCCCGTAAGAGCATACTCTGGCGCACAGTAGCCGTATGTTCCCATCACCCTCGTCGACACATGAGTCTCTCCACCGGTCGGACCAACTTTGGCTAAACCGAAATCCGAAAGCTTTGGGTTAAATTCTTCGTCAAGCAATATGTTCGAGGCCTTGAAATCTCTGTAGATCACTGGAGGATCAGCTGTTTCGTGTAGATACTCGAGCCCTCTCGCTGCTCCTGCTGCAATTTTCATCCTTGTGTCCCAATCCAACGGCTTCTTCTTGTTCCGCGCCAACTCTGAAGAAGAAAGTAATAATCTTTAGAATGTGTTGATATGAAAAGTGTGGTGTTTTGTAATGTTTAGATATATTATATACCAAGAAGATGATCTTCTAAAGAGCCATTTTGCATATATTCATAGACAAGAATCCGTTGATCGCCGTCTGCGCAATATCCGACCAAATTGACAAGGTTTTGATGATGTAAGAGACTCAGCATCATGACTTCCACAAGGAACTCTCTGTTCCCTTGGTAGCCATTCCTATCTAGCTGCTTAACCGCAACAACCTAAATAACACACGCAAGATTGTCAAGAATCAATTTTTGGTGAACAAATGAGAGATTTGTTGTTTGAGAGAATGTTAGTACCTTTTCGGGGGTTTCTATGTGCCCTTTATAAACCCTTCCAAAACCGCCTTCACCGAGCTGATTCTCGGGGTTAAAGTTCTTGGTGGCGACGCAGAGCTCTCTGAATGTAAAGATTTGAGCACTAATGTTCCCTTTACCGAGTTTTGCAATCTCCTCGGATATGTATCTTCGCCTACTGCTATCTGCAGTTATGTCAGCTTTCTTTTAGATAGAAAAGCTTTTAAGGAATTTTGAGAATGTATATGATGAATAAAGGTAAATAAACCGGGACCTGTTTTAAAAGAGATGTTGTCAAATCTAGAAAGATTGTTCTTTGCATCAATGCAGTCTTTGATGCTTTGTCTCGATGATGATCGTCTGGTAAATCGTCTCTCGGACATACAACAGAACAAGCAATTCAGTTTCATTCTGTATGTATGTGTTTATATGTATCTTCCTGGATTGTTACTACAAGAAGATGATAGAATTACTCGAAGTTCATGGATGTTCTTGAACCTCGAATCCTTAAGGGATCGAGATAATTCTCAGACGAACAGAATTAATTGTTTTTTTTTTCTTCTTTGTAAGATGGCAAAAGGGATTGCTGAGAAAATAAGAAAAAGGTTTGGCCTTTGAAGAAACCAAAAATGAATCTGGTCTCTTTCGGCCTCAAAAGAAGAAGGAACAACAAAAATGAGAAATAAAATTTTGCTACTAAGAACCCTTTCCTTATGTTTGATTGTTTATTTTATGATTCCTTTTTCTTCTTCCTTGAAAAACAAATGGATGGTGAATTTTGGTGAAGAAATTCATTGGAAGAGAATTAAGATCAAATAAGCTAATTTTGGCTTTATGGGATTTATAGATAGGTTTATCCATTTCCATATTCCTATTAATAACCCCTTCTAAATTTGAAACTTTAGATATCTTATAGAAATCTTGAAAACAAGAATGGATAGTTCTTCATAGATATAATGGCAGATACTGCAGTTGAAGTCAGTTACAAGCACTTACACTAAACTGAGATAAAGAAGCTCACAAGAACCGCCATGGTTATAACCGCAAAGGAAACTTCTATTGATTCTCCCTCTGCCTTTGATGGTGCAATAGCAGGAGGCTGACTTCTTACTTCAGGCAATGGTGGTTCCGTGACATCTGACTCAACTAGTGATGGATATGGAGCTCCAGCCGGTGGAACAAGCAATGGATTCCCGAAAGTTATGAGCTCACCGGTTCGAAACAGATTCATCTTGCTGTAACATTGGTTCTCTGCAATCAAATATTATCTCAGATTGGCTCAACAAAAATTCAAAGAAGCAAGAGAGAAGATGAGACTCTTTTTTTTTTTACTTCTGTATCTTGCAGTGGTCGCTGGGAAGTCAGTGATGATGCCATGAATCTTAATATCCCGGACAAAGGTGTCTATCTGCATTGTTGGATCCGAGTAAAAGTCAAACGGATAACTTACAAACTCGTTGCTTAAAGTCTCTACGTAAACACGAAGCCCGCTTGAATTCAGCCTAGGAAAAACATCTGTTTTAAGCGTGATAAACCCTGCGTTGCCGGAAAAGACTGAATCCCTGTTGATGACAATCGAGCCTGCGAAACTCTTGATGTCTTTGATTGCGGAATCTGTGACATCATGGATCTTTTCATCGACACTATAGACCAGCTCTTCATGATTCATTTTCTTCTTCTCCTTGAACTCCATCAAGACAGACTTATCAGTAGACTGGATCAGTATTCTTCTTGCACTTGCCTGGCTTTCTTGAGTAGTATCTTTCTTCAGTTCATCTAATACAGCATCGACCACACTAATTCCTTGATGTTCTGCTAAATACGCTGCATTCTAAGAAAAACGGAGAATGCTATATATCAAGAAATGAATAATGTGTTAGTTATCCGTTACACAAATTTTTTTCAACAGAGCTCTCTTACCTCCACTTTTATCAGGATGCCTGAGAGAGAGCTGTAACGTTTTGGAAGAAACAAGAACTCGGATAATGTAAGATATTTTCCAAGATTTTTGTTTCTTGGGTTTCTGAATAAAGCAGATAGCCTAAATGGATTCGAAATAACAGCTGCAATGAAGGGAAAGATGTGGCTCATTTCAGATATAATCTTCATTCAAAAAAAATGTTTATACTGAATGTTGATTATAGTTTTGTGGATATGTCCTTACGCTTCAAGGTTTGTATCTGAGACATGGTCAGGCTGAAAGTGAAAATCCCACTATTCGGCTGAATCTCTGAAGCTACTGATGACAGATTCCTGAAGCTTGTATCGAAGATGTTAGTGCTGTTCATAAGATCTATAGAGCTCAAACAAAAGGGAATCTTGTCCTTCGACATCTGGACATTGCAATCAAGAATGTCAACCCCATCACTCACAGCTTTCTCATATGCCAAGTCAGTACAGCCTGCGAAATCTCCACTCGCTCCATCCTTGGAAATGATAGTTACGTTAGCTGCAAGAATCAAATTGGATCAGACTACAATTTAAAGATGTAGAAAATATCATCTTTATTTATATGGTTTACTCTGTGTATTACCTTGCTCCTTGGCCTTTTTGGTGTCCAAATGAGAGAAGCAACCTGTGTAAAGAAAACAAGAATCTTGCTTTTTTTAACCTCTATAAAGTATGCAATGGGAAAATGCAGAAAAATTGAGTTTATTTACTTACTGATGGCCCGATATGGAGTCAACGGAAAGTCTGATAAGAAACCATCAACAGAGAAGTTTCCGTTGTCAATGAAAGATAAATACTCAGCTGTTGGATCGTAGCTGTAGTTATATGCAAACACGAAATCATTGGCAAAATCCGAAGCGAAAACTTGTAAACCTTCTTTATGAGCATCTGTGACAAAGGACGTGTGGGGTTGCAGGTAAAGATCTGAACCTAGGGGCCATATGTAAGATTTTGGAACAAGAATTCCAGACGAAAACGTTTTTATATAACTTAGGTTCTTGGCAAGAGAGCCGTAAGATTGGTTGGTAAAGGGATCTATCCGGTCTTGATTCAGAAACCTAAAGATGAGCTTTGTCACAGTCGTATTGACATCCTTTTTCATGTTCCTAAGGAAACTGATCTCTGGAGAAGATATGAACTTGATTTTCATGCGTCTTGATAGAGACACAACAGAGTTTCTCATACTCAAATTGTGTTGCGCGTAGAAATCACTGTGCTGTTAAGTGTAGGAAGAGTAACAAGAAGAAGAAGTATTTGTTATGAGCCTATGTAAAAAGGCGTTTGGGCGATAAAAGAGTATATACATTACCTGAATGTTTAACCAAAGGCCTGAAGTTCCTATTTTTGCTACTTCTTCAGTAGGCAATATCGAAGAAACATGATCGAAAATTGCTTGTCTTGAGACAATATTTTGGACCACTGTTGAGGGGGAAAACTTTGTTACAAATTCAGAAAACATTTGTGGAGTTTTCATTCCAACAGATTGAAACCTTTACTGACAAGAAGAGGATTTAAAGAAACAAAATACTTAAATCCACTTACATGTCACGTTGGAGAGTTCCTTCCATGTGAAATCAACAGAGAAAATTTCTTTGTGATTTGGGTAAACGTCCACTACATCAGAACCGTTGTCAAGATTCAGATTTGGGAAGCAGATTCCGACACCATCTTTTGTTAGTTGAAGATCGCACCAGAGAGTTACGTCTTCTGAAGTTGTCAAATTCACCAACTCATATGCATATTCACTGGAATCTGGAAACAAACCAGAGAACCCGCCTCTAGCTATGACAACCGGAGGATTCCCTGCGAAAAACACATCGAGAAAGTGTAAAAACATCATAAACATTCATGTTTAGAAAAGTGAAAGAACTCTCTGTCTCTAACCACTCAATGTCTGCCAAGAACTTGCTGAAGCAGTCTGAAATATGAAGAACTGGATCAGAATCAGAAAAACCAAACTAGGGAACGCCATGGTCATGGAGATTTTCTCACTGTTTAGTTTTTTTTTTTAGTTTTGTCTGAAGATGGAGTGAATAAGAAGGGAATAATTGTGCCCATGAGCTGTTTAATAATTAATACAAACTAGTACGTCCTCTTTAGAATGGAAACTTTGGCTAGGAAACGTAATTAGATTCTGTAGTGGTATTAACTGCACTTGTTTCTAAATTTGTGAGAATAATGTCGTTTTTTGGGAAACTGGGACCAAAAGAACTAACCTAACTAGTTACCAAAATATCAACCTTGTTAAATAATCCTACTCCTAGTATGCAGAATTATGATGACAACAGCTCATCATCGGGTTTCCATCTGAGAACATTTCTAGCATGAGAACAATTCCAATTTTTTTAAACCATACCCATATTTCAACACTATCTGTTACCTCTGTAGCATAATTTTCCCTTGCATAGCTTGGCTCCTGATTTGATTTTCATGCAAGAGTCTTTGCCTTAATTACCACTGCACTTCCATATGTATATTTTTAGGATAAAATCAAAAACAGTTTAAGATTTATTGTTGTATGCACAAGTGTGATGATCAACTTCCATATGGGTACCCAGTTTATTTTACAATGTGACCCGAGTGTGTATCAAAACGTCAAATTTTTCATATATAATATGGCTCCAAAAAAGTCTGTGGTTAACAGAAACATGATGACAACAAACAAATCTCAGAGACTCAGAAACAAACAAGACAATATGCAGTTCTTCAACTAATACAAGCTAATCTCAGAAACACACAAGACATTTCCTATCGACAAATTCAATAACAGAGAGTCTCATCTGCATCCACGAAAACCCAGAGTTGCATAACTATCATTCAGCTTTTGATGGGATCTTATTGCCACCAGTTGCGATCTTGTAAACGTAAAAACAGGTCATGAGAGCACTGCAATACAGATATGGTCCTAAGGTTAACTCAATAGAGAAGAGACTCAAAATATCAAATCTTGGATGCAAACAAAGATGAATCGTCACCAGAAATTCACAGAAGGAAATGAGAAAGGAGGAATTTTTACCTGATCCCAGCAACCAAACCAGCCGGCATAACCTTTTGAGTTAGCAAGTAACGCTGTCCCATGACTAGTGTGAGAGCAGCTGAGATGACTGAATCGAAAAAAGAAAACATTGAGATGAGTTTCAGTCACTAATAAAAAATAGATTCTGTGAGCATGTTTGTAATGTTGTTTGAGGTTGGTGCTAAGCCAATCAATGGCAGGAACACTAATTAAAAATCAGAAATCTACTCAACTACAACATCTTACGACTCAATTAAGACATCCCCTTCCATTAGTAAGCCTGTTGTTGTAACCAAGTTCTTAACATGAGAAACTTTGTATCTGATTATCCCATTTGCAGTAAACACGGCATCTTTGCTCAAGAGAGACACTAATCATAATTTAGTGGGAAAAACTAGCAAAACAATTGTAAAAATGCTACTTTGAAGATCCAAACACAAGAAAATATCGGTTTTCTTCTTTGATCATCAAGTCTAGCATCATGACACGAATCATGTAGCCGGATTAATTTTTTCAGATTCAGATCGTTAGTGGTCCAATAAGATCCGGATTACTTTTCATATTCTAGTTTACTCTCAAGCTAGAGTCTACAACGAGACACAAGTTCTTGATCCAAACAGTGAACCATCCAAAAAATGAAAACAGAATCAAACCATTCCTTCCTCTGTTGACAAGTAAGTAAAAAAGCTATTCATGTCTTTAAATTGAAGATCTTCACTATGACAACCTAACGAAATCAAACGCAAATCGAAATCTTCCTATATATACTTTCATCTAAAATCCAGATCGCTATGAAAGACCAAAAAAAAAAAACCTGTCTGAAGAACGACAGCGATAGAAGAATTCTTCTTCTTCTCGAAAGCCTTGAGACTGAGAAATCCAGCGAGGATGAGTAATAAGCCAGTGCCTGCACCTCCGGCGAAAGATGTAATACTCCCTTTCTTCATGTACCCGATAAATCCACCGCCGATTAGAAGCATCCCGTACGGGATGGTGAAGCAGAAATCATGCATTTTCTCTCGAGCTTGAATTATAATTACGAGAGGAACGATCGCATCGAATTGATATGAAACAGAGACGATCGAATTATTAGAATTTTTATGATTAGAGTGAGAGCCTTCGTCAAGACGACAACTAATCCCACTTACTCGCTTAATGTAATTAAAAAATAATTTAGATTTCAACTTTAGATGATTTATAAGAGTTTTAATGCAAGAAAAAGGTTCAAAGAATGTTTAAGCAAAGATTTTGGAATTGCATTTAAGAAAATGACAGTCGTTGCACCAAATCTCAAACGTTGAAAAGTCAAAATGAATTTTCATATTAGAAGCAGAAAACAAAATTTTGCCCCACTGTTGGGTATTGTCGGGTGTTCTCAACACCTTAAAGGCATATACATTAGAGGGTTTCATTAAAAGTTCCTTAAGAATATTATAATATTTTTTTATAAGCAATCTTCTAAGGGTCAGCCCTAAAAACCCTTCTGCAAGGATCAGCCCTTATATTTTGGACTTCCTTTTCAGTATTTTAACTCAAAATATTCATTAGCAACCCAATTAAAAAATATGAAGGGTTCTCAATGAACATGGTCTTATAGCAAACTAATCAACTGAATCAGCTGGACTAATATATCTTTTGAAAAATTTAACTTCTAAATTTGTTTTAGTTTAGGCTCTGAAGCACATGGGCTCAAACCCGTTCTGGTTGAAATTATTTGACAAATCTAAAGTTTTTCTAGAATTCTTTTTTTTTGGTTGTCAGACATAACCTCTAGAACTTTTTGAGAAGAAAAAAATCCGATATAACCATATTAAGATTAAAAATATAATTAATGTGAAAACAGCACAACAATTTAAAGCTTGGACTGTGGTTTCTATAGTTTTTAATTTCTTCAAAAAACACTTTTACTGTTTGCTCAAACTTGCTCAAACGATTTTTAGTGCTCAAACTTGTATTGATTTTTTTCCTTCTCCAATATATATAGTTTTTTTTTACCTTTTTCTTTGATTTCTCAACTCATGAAACACTAAAAATCAGTATCTTACTCTCTTGAGTGACCCATGTTAATTTATTTTTTTCTAATTTTTTCTATAGTTTTTACGCTAAGTAAAAAACAATCTTTTTTTTTTTCTTGTCTTCTCTGATTAAAACTAGGTTAGAACAAGTCTCAGAAACCAAATAATGATTTGTGGAGCTATGGAAGAAGATGAGTCTGATAAACTAATTTGGGAAAAAGAAGGGAAAGCAACAATTTTTGAGAAACCAGCGAGATCGACCAATATTGTGATGTCGTTGCCTATTCAACTATTGACATTTACGAAACAAGTATTGTTAGTGTGTTTTCTTGAATTTGTGTGATTTGGTGTAAACTATTGTTTTTTGGCTGTGTGTTTAGTTCTGGGTGCTCTTGATGGGTTTGAAGCAGCTGATGGAACTTTCAATGCTAGAAAAACATTTGTAATCTCTCATACAGTCATTTCTGGTATGGGAAAAAACCATTTGGATTCATATGTAAAAAGACTGTGTGAAGAATTCAACATACAAGTCCATTTCAAAGAAACTCTGAGTCAGAGAGCCAATTTTGACTATGTAATTGAGAAGAAAGGAGAAAGCTTTGAATACGCTAAGGTTATCGGATATCCTTTTTTAAGTTTTTTATTTTACGCGATGTGAATACTGAGTAAAAATTGAGTCGTCTGTGAATCATCATAGAAATATCTACTTAAATTGTTAGGTACGTGGAATCGCTACCGCTCAACATTTGTACTAAATACACATAGAAGTAGCAGATTAATCGATTAATAGGTTTTTGTGTGCACGATTTGTTCGCTATAATGTTTCTACCAAAAAAAATATATGTATGAAATGTAATTGGTTATATAGGTAGCAGACCAATGAAGTGAACTCTATTGGTAAAGTATTAACTTAAATTTACAGTGCAAACCTAGCATTTGAAAAGAATCGTGGCTAGATTTCTGTCGAATCCAATAAACGATCAGTATTCACAAGAACCACATAATCCTCCCAGCATCGTATACATCATAAACCTTGTCATGGATTTTGCATTTGAGACTCGTGAGTGTGAGATTGGTCTCTAAGAAAATGTTAGGAGTAAATTTCCTTATATAGCTCATAAATTCTTTTTTCCTCTTTATCATCTTTTCACCAAATCTTTCCACTTCCCCTTCTCTAGACCCCAATTACTTAACAACTCAATTTAATGTCTTTTAAACTCACAATTATTTTTATTAATTTAAAAGAGAGAAAAAATAAGCGATGGAGGATAGTCTTTCGGTTTTTATTTGTACATACGCATCTTTTTATGTTTCCAAAATATGACTGCATTATAATAAATTTGAACATACGCATCGTATTTTTTAAGTTTTAGAAAGTTTATCTAAACGGACAAAAAAGAAAAGCAAAGTGTCAAGAGCTACTATCGAACTCAGGTTACGGGGATCAAAAGGCAGTGCTGTAAACAATATTGCTTAAATTCACTAACATCTTAAGCTGGCAAAAACCATTTATTATATTTAAGGGATGTCTACATGGGTCCGAGTGACTTACTCGCATTTTAGTCTTACTTTTAGTGTTAAACATCTGCCAAACATACATATTAAATGATTATGGCATTAATTCATCATAAGTAAAACCCATTAAAACCTAGATTTCTAGACATTGTCGTTAATTATGTATAAGAAGAAGTGTTACACTATTGGAGGTTTATTACTTAATTGCAATTTTATTGCCAAGTGTTTAAGTGTACTTAAAGCTTTTGATCCAAAACATTTAAAACCCAAATCCAAACCGGATCATAATATCCGAATACCAACCCTAAAGAAAACCTTCGTCACAATTTTTCATCAACGATTGTTATTCTTTTTTATATATATATATATTGATATATATATATATATACAATATGTATCAGAGAATTTTTTTTTGTCGACATGTATAAGAGAAATCACACACTCATTTCTTATAGAAAGACAAAAATCAGAGCTTATTTTCATCCCTTTCTTCATCATCAGAGTCAAGAAAATAGAAAAAATATTGTTAACATAACAAATGATTTTTGAAATTTCATTATTTTTGTTTAAAAAATATTTTTAATTAAATTCAGTTGAAGATATTTTTTCAATATAAGTTGATTGAAAAAAAATAATTTATTTTAAAATAAAATTAAAAAGAAGTTATATATCATAGTCGACCAATAAAAAAAAGTTATGTAACATAAAAAAATTTACTATTTTTTTGTTAAAGAAATTTTTTTACTCCCTCCGTTTCATAATAAATGTCGTTTTAGTTTTCAATTTTTGTTTCAAAAAAAATGTCATTTTGCATTTACATTTTCAATGTAATTTTTTACTTTTATTTCCTGTTTTATCCCTCATTTAAAGATGATAATATTTGTAATTAATTGTTATAAAAGTATATTAATTAATTGTTATAAAAGTATCTATTATCATTTAATTGGGTGCAGTTGAAAGAAGCTTATATTATATTACAAGAGGTTAAAACATGAATATTAAAAATACAAAGGGTGTCACACTCACTTGACCCCGTATCATTAGGCATGGGTCTGCATCTAACTATGGAAGTTATCATCAAGGTCCCATGAGGACTTTCCTGAGTTCTTCACGCCATTTCTTCTCGGTCCAACATGCGGAGTTCACAAGAGAGGTTAGCCAAACCTCATCAGATCTCGTTGGCTCGTCGTCATCGTTCCTATGCCAGGTCCAAAGCGCATGGGTTGAGTTCACCATCTGAAGCTCGCCGTGCCCAAAGCTTGCTTCCCTGAAGACTGACCACTCTGGCGATGGATCTTCGTACCTGAAAATGAAAAACCATGATCCTCTTTAGATAAGTATCAACTACTTGCATCATATGACAAGGACACTCAAAGGTATGATTAGTTCCCGGTGGATAGATAATATGTTGAACAAACCCAAACAACTAAGATGAAAAAGGCTTGGCACATATCAGAGTAATCTACTCTCTACACACGATTGATAATTTACTTATAGCATTAAAAAAAAATGGAATTTGAAAAAGCAGAAGTAATCAGTTTTGGGGAATTACTTGCTAGCTAACCCTTCTCTGTTTCCTCCATCGCCAATGGTTATGTGAACAGGACCACATGGATCTGATTTACCATTGTTGACACGTTTCTGTCAAGCAGCACAACAAAACCAATTAATATCAAGCTAACGTATTTTTTGTGTGTGTTAGACTCATAAGAGAAGCTAACAAAGGATTGCACATACCGTGCGTTCATAAGCATGGACATGACCAGTGAATACGATATCAACACCGCTCGCATAAAGCAAAGGCTCCATTTCAGCCATCATCTCATCACCTTCATGTTGATGGGCCTCGTTACTGTTATACCATGGTACATGGAAGAGGGCTATTAGCCACGGAGTCCTTTCTCGGTCCACCTTTGAGAGATCAGCCTACACAACAAAGCACTTCTTAACGCAACAAACCAGTAACACAAGAATCAAAGAAACTACAATGAAAGAGATTAACTCGTTAGACCTATTGTGGCAATAGAAGGAGATTAACATAACAAATGGAAGAATGAGTAGGAATCCTCACCTTTAACCAACGGTATTGATCAGAGTACCGATCGTAATCTGTGTATGAGCCAAGCATGATCACATGGACACCGGAAACCTCAAAAGAATAGTAAAGATTTGAACTTGATCCACTCTCCTCATACGGCATCTTCCACCTAGAGTTGAAAGACACAAACTCATCCACAACAAAAGGAATCCTCTCTTTTTCATGGTTTCCTTGGGTCACCATCCAAGGCCTTACACTAGCCAGAGGCTGAACCAGCTCCCCAAAAGTGTCCCACTTGTGTTGCATATAGTCAGCATAAGAAAGATCCCCGGGAAGTAGATGCACAGCGTATTTGCATTGGTCGATATGATCTAGCGTCGACTTGGTCCAACCGGTTTGACCAAGATCACCAGCCACCGCAAAAGTAATCGGGAACTGAGCCGGTGGTGTTTTCAGATGGAACTCAGGTCCTCCTCCACCACAGCGGTAATAATAAACTGTGTCTGGTTCCAATGGCCCAATAACAGCATGATGTATCTTTCCTGATCTGTAGAAGACATAGCTGTAAGAGGTGCTCTCTCCTTGACCAAGATACGAGTATTTCCCTGGCGATTTTCCATATTCAACAAACGAAGGAGACGATTTGTCTCTAGTAACCCAACTCACTCGCATGTGTTTATCTCCAGCCAATGAGATATGAACCTGCAAGTATGAATCTTTTCTCAGTATAAGAATTATGACCAAAACTGATTTAAAAACAGAACCAATGATGTTCAATATCAATTGTATCATGCGCTCCATATCTGTAATTTTCTCTCAAATATCAATTTTTTTCTTCAGATTGAAACAGCCGATATAAAAATCCATCTCAAGTGTAGTAAGAAATCAATTAGGAAAAGGCATTTTCGTCGAAGTATAAGTCACAGAGTAGTAAAGATTAAAAAAGGATTTCATGAATAAGCAGGACACGAGCAAATGGGATTATCTCTGGAGTAAGTATTAACCCAAAATCGGATTTTGCGGAGAAAACAAACTGAGACCCACATGCAGTAAAGAGAATAGACGAAGATCAGAACAAAATAAGCATGGGTTTACGGAAATGGATCGAATCAGAAGAACCCGAGACACAGAACAAGATAAGAAAACAGAGGAACCATATTGAGCCTAATGTTACCTGTTCGGGTTGAGAAAGGGACTTTTGTTTCCATGGAAACTGCAAGGCTTGACGAGGTTTTGGTCGGACGTAGTCATCTGCCGCCACAGAAGCAAAGATTATCACAGACAATATCGCAAGAACGGATCTTTCCATCACTGCGAGAGCTTTTTTAAGATTCAGTGGGAAAAGGGAAATGGAAATCTTATAGCTAATTAGCCACGCGGGGGAGGCCAGACGTCTTGATGACCAAATTACCTTGCTATATCTCGTGTGAAATGTGATGACTTTTATTTTAGTAGGGGTAAAAGTGTAGTTCACAATGTTGTCTTGCTCAATGTTTTTTTCTATATATTTTGATTTCAGTGTGTAAATTAATTTATTATATGAATTTGCGGATACTATTACTTTTGTTTTTTTGGTTGCAGAGTGTATTTGAATGGTAGGATCCATAGAGGAATACAATAATTCAAAATCGTGGAAGCATAACAAACAAAGAAGAAAAGTTAAATTATATAAAAATGGAAAGTTGGAGAAAGTGTAAAAACGGTAAATTGGGTGTTGAGACCAAAGATGTGGTCAAGATGGCAAATGACAAAAGAGAGGAAAATCCTTAGCTTATACGCAAAGAAGATATAACAAAAAGAAATAACAAAGGCGAACGTCGACCGACAATAAAATTAAAACAAAACTAAAAAATGAAAAAAGTTATAATGGATACGTTCAAAATATCTTTATTTCACTATTTGTCTTTTGTAGAATAACTTTGTTTCCCACTTTTGGTAAGGACGATAGTGTATTAATTTGTTAATTCGAGCTCTTTAAAATGCACACAACTTTTGATAAATGATAAATATAAAGAAACATATATAGGATCAGTGGTATATGTTTAATCATTAATATTGTGTCCGTGTCACCAATTCAATTTTGTTTTGGTAGAATTTGTATGTACATCGTCGAAAAATATATAATCCCATTTGTTCAAAAATAACTATTACTACAATACTATAAACGGATATGATCATGAATGTGTATACCATAATATACATGAAAATTTTTTTTTAACATGCATTGAAAACTTAGCATTAAAATGGGTCTCTCAATCCAACTTTATGTTGATTTAGCGAAAATGGTTCTGAAAGTGGTCAACGTGACCTTTTAAACCGTTAAAAGTCGGTTTAGATTATACCGACTGGCTAGCCTCGACTCGTGTTGCAGTAAATTCCATGGAGAAGCTGCGGAAGGTGGTGAACGAAATCGCCTACACGCGAGACCGCACTAATTCCCCTGCGCTTCACCGTTCTCTCGTTCCCTTCCTGACATTCGCTTCTTCTCTCTACGGAGTCGCTCTCCAAATCCGCCGCTCTCTCTACCGCTCCTCCTTCTTACAGCAACACCGGTAAGTTTTCCCCGACCAAACGAACCGGTTTTTTTTTTTGGTCGGAGATTCTGTGATTAATAATTATGTTGCCGGAGAAGTTTGCCGGTCCCGGTGATCAGCGTTGGGAATCTGAGCTGGGGAGGAAATGGGAAGACGCCAATGGTTGAATTCATTACGCAATTACTCGTCGATTCTGGAATCTCACCGCTTATTCTCACTCGTGTAATTACTCTTTTCTACTTTTGAGTTTTGATTGAATATAAAGACGATGTAACCATTGAAATTTGAGTCTTTGCTTGTGAACTCAGACTCTGCGTATTGCCCCATTTGCATATTCTGAAATCAAGACTTATAAATGATCTTTTCAATGAAGGGTTATGCTGGTGGAGATGAAGCCAAAATGCTTGAAAGACATCTCCAAGGTGGACCGACAAAGATCGGTGTTGGAGCAAACCGTGCAGCTACTGCTGCCTTGTTTTTCGAAAAATATGGATGTGCAAATCCTTCTAGTATAAGAACATTCTTTGATCAATCTTTTGAAACAACACAAGCCAAGACCATTTCACATAAAATTGGGTCTGTCATTCTAGATGATGGGATGCAGGTATATCCTAAAAAGGAGAGATCTTTACCTTCTTTTGTCTATTGCACTTTTCATCAAGACTTAGCTCTCTTGTTTTGGTAAAAAGCAGCATTGGAGTTTGTGTCGTGACCTCGAGATTGTGATGCTTAACGGGCTGGATCCTTGGGGAAACGGTAATTTAGTTCCCCTTGGTCCCTTACGAGAGCCTCTTGCAGCACTTGAGCGGGCAGATATAGTTGTAGTGCATCACGTGGACTTGGTACGTCTCAACCGTTCTGTTTCCTTTGTTTTTGATAATGACTGTTTGAGGTTAGTTTGGCTTTGTGATCATGCAGATAACTGAACAAAGCCTCAGAGATATTGAGAGCACGATAAAAGGGTTCAAAAACTCGATCCCGGTTTTCTTCTCCAAGATGGTTCCCAAATACTTATTTGATGTTAAAAAAGCTAAGTCGTATGTAGCTTTAGAAGCATTGTGCGATGCAACTGTGCTATGTGTTTCCGCAATTGGATCCGCTGAAGCATTTGTCAGAACCATTGGGATGGTAAGTTGTTTTCTTGTACTAATATGTAGCCTCTATGCTCATTGGATTTTGTTCAGTTTTTGCTAACTACTGTTTACATTATGTTTGACAAGACTGGAGCACGTTATGTTGATAGACTTGATTTTAGTGATCATTATTTATTTCAAGCACAGGTAAAATGCTGCATTTACATATATTAATGTTATTCCAAATTTGTTTAAGTGCCAAGAAGTGGAATCAAATTAACTTATCATATTGATAAGTGCAGGATGTCGAAACTATGAGTAGGCGAGCAAATGGACTAGAAAACAAATCTAATTCCAAGCCTATCATTGTGGTAACCGAAAAGGTGAATACATTACTTGCTAGATGTTATTAAGTTTCAAGTCCAGAGACGTGAATCTAATTATGTTCCTCCTTTTTTTTTGTTGTTGGAAAATTAGGATTATAACAGGGATTCAGAGATTTTCAAATGTCTGGACTCATACACAGTTTTGGTATTATGCTCTGAGTTGCAAATAAGTTCTTGTAGAGGAACTGATGTGGATAGATTTAAATCTACACTGCGTAGAGTTGTAGCTGCTAAGTTTTGTGTTTCCATTTAGACTTAAGGTTATCTTACTCCAATCCTTTGTTGTGTCATTACTCTTTCCATACTAGAAGTTTTGAGGGAGTTTAGTTTATTCTAAAGCATACTTGTTAGTCTTCATATTTCGAAGGAATACAAAAAATGAATCCAAAGCCTAATGAAAGAGTTCAAATTTTATTTAGTCTAACCTAATCCTATGAGACTGAAAATTAAACGTGGCCTCATTATAACTAAAAACCGAATGAAATAGATTCAAGATATATGAGAACGATGCACGAAAAAACTGTTAGAAATCAAATCAAGAAACAAACAACAACAAAAAAAAGCATTAACCAAAAAAACTACTGAAATAGTATCTGGCTAGATAGATCAGATACTCTTTTTTCCATATGTAATTAAGAGTGTTAAGTCTCCTCTCCTATACACAATTCCACCTAAAACAAGAGAACTTATGAGAGAGTGTCTACAAAGAAACAAAAAAGAAAAAGAAAGAGAGTGGTATGAGTAGTTATACCTTATTTTTTAGTTAACAATTGTTATACTGTGACAATTTTTTTGGATTTAATCCCAAAAAATAGTAAAAAAGGCAGTGACAGATAAAAATGTTGTGATCAACTGCACAAAATTTAGCTGACCATGACATTTATATTTATCTTTCCTTTTCTTTTCAGTCTCATGCTTTTTATTTTCTTTCTCCGTCGAGTAAAGCATTATTCCTCGAATATAGTTCTACAGAAAAGATTAAAAAAAGGGAAAAAACTTAAAACATGAGAACGATGCAAAATTCGGAAACAAACCGGTTGGTTATACACAGACCGCAAGATTAAACCAATCTAGAACCAAAACACCATCATTTTAAAAATTTCTTTTGAGGATTTAAGAAATAACAGAGATTAGATAACTTACACGATTTGAGAAAATTTTCCTTGGAGCAGCTCCACATTTCAAAACCTAAAAAAAAAACAGATTGGAAGTTTTGTGACTTTTACTAAAAAATTGAAAGCTTTTTGGTTAAAAAAAAAAAAAAAAGATTGGAAAAGTTTAGGATTTCTAACCTTGAATAGAATGAGAAAGAATCTCATGAGGAAACTTTTCGGTCGAATGAAAGATATGAAAGAATATAAATGAGTATTTTCTTGAGAAAATGTTAGAAGAAAGTTTAATGGAGAGTAAAAAATGTCGAAGAAATGCCAAGTAACCTCATTGAAGAAGAAGACAAAAACGAAAAAAAAAATGTTTTGGTGTACTTTTCATATGAGACAGAGATGAGCCTGTCTTCTTGCAGAACTGGAGGTGGTGCATTTGTCATCTTCAAGCTCTGGGAGATACTGTTGGCTCCAACAACACCCACTTCCTTCCACTCCACTTTTCTCTCTGCTTTAACACACACTTCCATTTCCGTCAGGACACTTCCAAGGAATGTTTTGAAAACTCTCTTGATAGACATTTGAAAGAATTGTGATTTGAAGACTTAGCAATGTATTTAAAGAGAGTCGTTCTCAAAAGCAAATATATATCCTCAATCGATTTAGATTGTTTCTCTCTCTTTTAAATAAATAAAAATAATTGTTTCTCTCTCTTACTTTAAAGTGTTCCCCAGTCTCCATCTAAAGTTTGGTTTTGGTTAATGTGAGAAGAAAACAAATTTTCTTGTGTATCACTATCCTATCAAATTATAAAAACATGTCCGAATATATTATTATTGTTCCTTTTGTCTTGGCCTCCCACGCACAGTAACCATGTTTAGTTTGATTATGGAAGTTTAATAAGAATTTAGGATTGGCATTTAAAAACTTAAGTACACGCTAATTAATTTAAATTTTAGGACTTTGATCACTATTATGATTGATTTAACCACTGTTTTTTTCCAGTTTGAAGATTCGGGATATGCATCTTAATTAATTTCCAAGTTTTGGAATCTCCTTTGTATATATACAACTGTATATGTACAACTGTATATGTATTATATTACTGAAACTAACTGAGTACACTAGTCAAATAATTAAAAACAAAACTATATACATTATGAAGTAATATCAAAAATGCTTTAGAATTGAATCTATAATTGGTAAAATTGGATATAACAATCCAGAAAATAAAATAACTTGAAACGTGAGTGATCACAAACTTATTGGTTTGGTGCAAATGTTGTTGATGTTGTATCCACTCATTTTTCCCTTTTTTTTTTTTTTCAACATCTAATGCATTAATTGAGAAGACTAAGCGTTTAATACAGGTAGTTCAGCCAGGTAATACAGGTAGTTCAGCAATTGAATCTGCGACAGAATTAAGCGATCTAGAGATGAAATTGAAGGTAACAAAGGAGAAAGAAGCAGAGATCAATTTGATGTCTTGGAGGATGCCATAAATTTCGGCTGTGAAGTCTCCCGACCTGATTGCTGCGATGAGCATTTGAGAATCTGAGTTGATGTGGAAGATCTGTCTCTGTGCAGATCGGGCATGCAAGAGAGCTTCTCGAACCGTCAGTGCCTCAGCAACTAAAGGGGAGCTCACAAACTTTTCAGTGTGTGAATGCTCGCTGATGGATTGTCGGTTGGGTTCTACGAAAATCCATCCAAGGCCCGCCGATTTGTCTTCGGGTCTCCAAGCTGCGTCGGTGAAACAGGTAAAGCTATTCGGATCTGAGACTCTTGTGATCTGAATTTGTCGGTTGCTTGATGGATCTTGAGGTAAAAATATTCCACCTTTTGGGAGATTTGATCCAATTATCAGAAAATGACTCATAATTACATACAAAATCAGATGATGTTAAGCTAGTATTATTCAGACGACATAAAAAGTGTCCAATTATGTTTACTGTACCAAAGCATATAAAATTTTAAATCAGTGTTTTGATACTCTATACCTGGAAATCAAATCAAATTCATTGGAAAAGATGGACTTTAAGCAAAATCGCATAGAGGGTGTATCCATGTATATAGTTTCATATTGATGTAAATAGTTTCACTTTCATGTAACTATTGAGTCCGTATAGTTTTAGTAAACTCTTGATTTAAAATACCCAAAACCCAAAATATCCAATCCAAATCCAAATGCTTACCCTTAAAAACACATTCGTCATAATACGCAATTTCTCATCTCACACACACACGATACACAAATAATTAATATCACTGCACTTTTTCACAAATTATTGAAGTATTAAATAGGTTACAAATAGTTAATGAGATTATAATTAACACATATTCGCTGGAGATTGAGGGAGCATATTCTTATATACCGCTAACATAATCATTTTCCCTTTGTCGTCTTCTTATTATTAGTTATATAACACAGAAATTTCACAAAATCGTTAAATCATTAGAATGACGACGATAATCTCGACATGTTTATTCCAAATGTTAGTATTTCATACATAACAAAAACAAAAATAAATATACAGAAAAAATATTATGTTGTTCTTATCTCTAAATATGTAGCAAGTGTATATGAGTATTCAGGAAAAAAATTATATTAATATTTAATATATACAGAAGTGACACTTATTTTAAAAGTTCGATCCTGTTTTCAGTTTTTGTTCTGTTGAACACAAACCGCAGTTGCCTCCATGTGTTTTTTCAAATTTTCTGCACAAAAACCGCACCACACTTATTTGTGAAGTTGAAGTACTTCATGATCGAACAGCTGATAATCCATGAGGATTGATGTTAAAAAGATATTGATTTCTCGTAGAACCATCAACCAAGAACAAAAAATATTAAATATTTATTTAAATAATACATATCAACAATCCCGAAAGTATCACCAAAGATATTATACCATATATATCTTCTACATATACTCTTGATTTACCTAGATTTGTGGTTTCAGATTCTTCAATAAATCAAAAATGAATTTTTTTTTGTCAAAGAATGAATTTCTCAAAGGACAAACTTTAACCATCAAATTGAGAAGAAAAGAGAAAGATTTTAATCTGGTAGGGTTATTGGGTGAGATCCTTTTCTTAAGTTTTTTAACCTTACATAATATGATATTAAGTAGAAATTGAGTCAACGCGGCGGAGAAATCTCGTCTTCGGGATCTCTGGGTTTCTCCGGTTCACTCTTTCAAACTTCTTTCTCTCTTTCTTCTCCTTGGTCGCGCCTTTGAACCTCTCAAATTTTGATATAGCCAGGTGATTGTTGAAGATTTCATCTTCATACGCTTTCTTCTCCTTAGCTGTCATTCTCTCCAATCTATTCTTTTTCCTCTTCTCATATGATGTCCAAAATTCCTTGTTCAAAGTAGAGTACCGTTTGAAAAGAATCATGGGCTCACCGTTTGTTCTAAAATAATTGCTTAGCCGTGATGGTAAGAAGTTATAAAAATTAGAACGAATAGACTGGATTTTTATTTTCATTATTATGCATATTTTACAATGAGATACTTGAAAAATAATTTAAATTTATATATCATGAATTGCAAATATTACTTCATATTACATGAATATACCACTTTCTTTTTTTTTTTTTGGGGTCATAAGCCAAAAGCAGCTTTTCATGTTTACCATATACAACTGCATTTTTTAAATTAGCCAAAAAAACACGAAAATACTAATGATTGCAATAAATTTCAGAATGAAAGCGAGAGAAGAAAATGGTTTGGATTTTTAATCGTCTCACAATGACCTGATTTTACATAGAATTAAGAGAATTAATTACGGTAAAAAACAATAGGAAGATGAGAAACAAAACAAAACAAAACAAAAAGTGAGAATATAATACATAAAGACAAACGAAATTCTTTACACCACTACAGTTAGTGGTATATCAATCTAAAACTGAGTTAGAAACAAACAAAATGTTATATCTATACAAATGTCTAACAAGTAGTTTGCAAGTAGTGAACCGAGTTTGTATACGGTTCAAGAAATGAATATGCCTTGGAAGAAGGCACGGATGTCACCTTTACTGATGTCCAACTCCAGAAACTTGTCAACTGCATCCTGCGAGTTTCATTCAGTACTGTAAGAGTTTGGTAACGCCATGAGGGCAGAGGAGAGAAAGGGCAAGTTTCTGTAGATAGTGTGTTAGTGAGAGAGAGAGAGAGAGATAGAGAGAGAGAGAGCAAAAAGACCTTGAATGCTTGATCTTGAGACGATATGTTGTCAAGGTTTAGTTTATCGATGTTGTGGTTACTCTCAAAGGCATCCAACACGATGGCTGCTCTCTTCACGACTTCCTCCGGAACACCTTGCATCAAAGAGATAGTGATAAATTCCCTTTAGTGAAGTATAGATTAGAAAATAGATCCATCAACATTTCTCATCAACTGGTTAGAGCTAGAGATTTATATATTTTCGTATGGGATTTCGAAACGTACCAGCGAGTAGTGCACAATGCAGACCTGCGATAGATTGAATAGATCTGATGACATTTGGTGTATTCACATTAAGCTCATCTAGAGTACAATAATAGCGCAAAGGATGTGAAATGCTGCTTACCATAGCTCAGCAACGTTTGTCCCGGGATTAACCTGCAAGCAAAACCCATTTGCTGAATCATCAAATTAACTCCTAAGAATGCTGACAGTTTAGGTAGGAAGCTAGTCACTCGCTGAGACTTCATACCGATAAAGAAAAACGATTTCTTCCATGTTTGCAGATTCTGTCTCTGGCCTTAGAACGCTCATTGTATAGAATTTAATCTTCTCAGACTGAAGTAAATGAGGGGAAAAAGGGAGAATCACCCAATATGAAGCGAGGAATAGTCAAACATCGAAATATTTTTAAGCAATTTTCTCAGAGTACATACGACCGGCAAGCAGCTCTCGTTAAGAAGTTCAGTCAAGTGTGTGCATACTAGAACCTGAAAGCATGCAACAATAGTCCAAGTCATGAAACATGTTACTCGAGGTTTGTAAGAGAACGAACTTATAAGCTTTTATGGAAAGACAGTCAAGACAACGATATACCCTTGGTGGCTCATTACATGTAGCAAAGTGACTAATTGTCCCACCAAGCAAGCCAATACCATCTGTGCTTAAGTAGATTGTTTTAGTCAAGGCAATAATTTTTTCACTAACACGTGCCTTTAATGCAAAGCAGAGAACTGAGAAATTCGTTTAAAAACAAACCTTCTGTAAGAGTGCCTTTACCGAACTCATCTAAGAGACACAGAGATCTTGAAGTTGCCTGCCTGAAGAATGTAAGCCAATCAAAATTATTATGAACATGATCATAAGTCATTAACAATGCACATATTGGTTTCTTCCACAAGTGAATCTGGTTGATATCTGCAATCTTAGGTCCCATGAACTGTAGAATAATAGAGCTCGTGGACAGGAAGTCACTAACTGACAAAAGCGATTGAGACCGGCTCACAAGTGCCTATTAGTAGCTTGAAATAAAGCTAAAATAGAAACAGTTCAGAAATACCTTAGCATCATTCCTACTTGATGTAGATCTATCATAAATGTAGATTGCTCCGCGGTCATGAACTTGCTTCCCATTGCACAGAAGATCCTGTTATTGTACTACTGATCTTAGTAATGAAAAATATTCTTAAAAAGGCGATTCTAGAAGGATCAAAGAGTGCAGGACGTTTGACCTGTCAGTTAAACCAACAGTTGCTGCATCTGCTGGTACAAAGCTTCCAATATGGGATAAGAAAACAATTAAAGCCACCTAAGAAATAACAAGCCAGAAAGAATGCTCGACTTGAGTTGTCAATTCATGATGGTGAAACACACTTCTATTGGAAGAGGAGAAACATGACTTGAATAGTAAAGCCTACCTGCTTTACATATATGCTCTTTCCTGAGTAATTAGGACCGGTAATGATATGAATTCGACCTGCGGCAAGACAAGTTTGCAATCAGGTGATGAACATAGACAAGTTCACAGGTTAAGCACGCCCGTATAGTCAAAAAATGTAATCAACAATCAGCTCACTGTTATCATTGATTTCAGTGTCGTTAGGGATAAATGTATCCACCGCCATTTCCTGCAGAACATGCCTGCCCACCAGTATAAATACTTACGGATACAAGCTTTTGTAAGGAGTTTATGTATAAATGCAACAATAAGACATAACTGCAGCTAAAAAAGTCAAATTCACCTTCCATTTCGAATATCAAGCAATGATTCCATTGTCAGAACAGGCCTTACGTAGTTATTCTGATGGGCGACACAAGCCAACGATAAAATGCTAGAAAACCAGGAAGAATTAATAGTTATAAGTCATTATTCATTAGCAGCCAACTAGTAAACGTGTGAAAGTGTTATTTTTCTTTAAGAGGAGAGGCTAAAAATAAAATGGGATATTATTAGCTCTTGGAATATTGATTACCAATCAAGTTCTGCAACAAAGTTAACTGCCTTCAATAGGTGAGCCGAGAATATAAGTGTGTGTGATAGCAAGTCCCTAATAATTGCTCTCTCCATATCTGTTAGTAAAATTTTAAAAAATAACATACTACATCATCGTACTCAGCAAGGATGTGCCATGGACACTATTGACCAGCGTGAAGAACATACCTAAAATTTTATGATAGATATCTCCAAGAAGGTTGTCTAACTCTCTTGTCTTTGGAGTATGATAATAGAATCGCTGACTGTCTCCATCCAGATCAGAGAACTAATTACAAGAGAGATTTTTAGATTAAACATATGTTTCATACTGACATATATGCAAGCGTCCAAACTATGGGCTTCAATATTCTTAACACAAACACAATGTACCGCAAATTCAAATTCGGTAAGCCTGTTAAGTGCTGTTTCATCGAGTTTTTCTCCAAAAATGCACATGAGGTACCCTGCAGAACAGATAAATCAAAGGAAAAGTTATAATGCATTTGCAGAAAGGAACTAACTATTATCAAAGTGTGAATAAAGACGCATGGTCATGATTTGTTAAAGACACATCATAAATTGAAAGGGTATGCAGCAATCGAGAAGCATTAGACACCATAGTTGAACTGATAATTCCAGGACATAGTGGTTCCAAAAAAAAAATTGAATTTGTAAAAGTGTATCTCACTTTTGTTCTAATTCCTAAAAGGCAATTATGTTTAGAAAATCTTTCTAGCTAAAAGTATATAACAAGGCACTGCGTAGAGCTTATGTAAGAACAAAGATCGTGAAACTGCAGACCCACCAATTTGTTGAATATAGACGATACAAGGAGGGAGCTTTTCCTGATGTAGGTGAGAAAACTGTTCTAACTCCATTGATGAAACCTGTGAGAAATTAAAATCATTCAAAGAGACGTCCGATTATCCTCATTTATCAATTAAGAGAACTTATCACGTATAAAATAAACCTCCTGCAGAAACTCCGGCAACTCCTCGTATATTTGCCTCAGTTCATCCAACTGGCAAAATAAGAAATGATTTACTTGCAAGAAAAATTACATCAATTTGTATAACAACCTGAATGAAACGAACTTCAATATCAACCTCAGCACAGAATCCCTCTTTCACCAATGTTTGATAACCCTTCTCTTTGCTTCTAGTTACATCAATGACTCCAATTACCTGTGGAATTAAGTTCACTGTTACTGAGATTGTAGCCATGATTGTTTTACATATCCTACGGATCTCTCACTCAAAGGCCTGCTAAATTTGTTCAAACAGGTCTCCAACTTCTAAATATCTTTGAATTGAGACTTTTTAAAGAATAAACCTTCTTTTAGCCACTCAACGATGTTACATATGGATGGCCCCATCCTCCATTACTAAACAATAAAATCATTCCAGAAAGTTTCTTATTTTCCAAGGAAAGGAGAAGAGAGATGTTAAGACTTCCATTTGAAAGCATCAAGAGAGGACAGTATGGATTATAATGGAATGCAAGAGACGAAATGAAAAATCGACTGACCAGTTCATATACATAATCTAACTCTGTGCTGATACATAAGCCCGCCTGCAACATGGCAAGAGAACTTAGCAAACAACCACGCAATGGAATAAACAAGTGACAGAACAGCATTTGAAGCTTAATAATCTGTTTGACGATAACAAATATTAGTAACCTTCTCAATAATGTCTAAGTTGAAGCGTCTCATATGCTCTCGGAGACTTTCTGAGACTCCAACTTCAAATATCTTGTTCACGTGCAAGAGCGCACTTATACTCTAAACACACAATAAGATAGAAGGAAACAAATGAAGAGAGTGCTGAGAGCGTAGAGAAGGAAAGAATTTAAGAGAGGGAAAAAAGACCATATGAATGATGGTCGTTTCGTGAAACAAGAGAATTTACCTTCATAAAAGCCGTCCAATCATTACTGGTACAAAGGGACGTCGGGGAGTTGAATTTCTTGTTTTGACAAAAGAATGTGATATTCAGCAAAAACAAATGTGTACCAAAAAAATAGAATCTACAGAATTGGCATTCAAGAACATATATGGCATGCAATATATCCACATTCCCTGCCCGGGCAGAAAATACTCTGATAACACTGTTTCTGCCAAAAGATTAACAATTAACATATACAAATATTCTATGTACCATTGGTTTCTAATTCAGAATCTGCTTCACAGGCTCTTATGACTAAAGGAAATAGGCATGCTACCACGACAATATATGATATATAGAATACTGGTACGTCATACCTTAAGCAAATGAGAAATGTCCTTCACAGATTTCAGTGTCTCCCTCAAAGATGTCATCAGCTCTACCGAAGAAATGAAAAAGGAAATCTTATACAGTCAAAAGAAACTTAATAAGTGCCCAAACTAGTTTTTTCTATGAAGTTAGTTTTTTTTTTTTTAATTCTGATAAGGCTTCAGAAAGCAGACTTGAAGTTTAGTGTATTGGTTTCTCTTCTTGCTTGTTGATTGCTAACTCCTATTCTACTTGACATAAGGCAAAGCTCTTTACAAGATATCAGGAAGGAAAAAGGATACAGCATTGAGACGGCGGTCTAAAACTTCAAGATCTAGGATCGGCCTCATAAACCAGCTTCTGAAATAAAGAGAATAAAACCAATGCCTTAAGACGACATCAGTTGCTGCAGGACAGTTTGTATTATATACCTATCATTCAAATGTATTACCTTAAAAGGCGTCTACCCATTGGCGTGGCACACTGAAATAGGCCAGGCAATTTTAATCATATATCCAAGCAGCATCAACCAGAATGAGTCAATGCAAGAAAAGCAAACCTTATTCATCATCCCAAACACCGAAAACCTTTATTTTATAAAATCAGTAAAAAATCATAAGTCAAAGCAGAAAAAAATAAAGCTATAAAGTACCACAGTTGAACAACGCCATTTAGCCATTTACCCTTCTTTAGCCCGGCCAATGCCCATATGGCTTGGATGTTTATCTGATTGAAATATCTGCAGTGCCTCGTGAGCAGCCGCATCAAGTTTAAGAAATTTGTTCCTATTGAAAATTTTGTAAAGGATTTGCAGGCAGCGTATTTATCATCACAAAAATCCAGGAAACTTTTTTGAATCAAGACAAAAGAAATAGAACAGAAATATTGGAGGATACAATGGTACTTCCATGACTGAATCAATTGCAATCGACGCAGTCCCAGATTCATTTTGTTCCAGGGTTTCTACAATTCGTTCACTTTCTAATATAGCAAGAAGACCCCCACTAACACGAACTTGGACTTCACTGCCTACATCCATCATCGAACTCAGCTGCAATTTACAAGAAAATGAAGAAATTAGTTGGAAGACCAACATCCACTTTTGTCTTGCTTTATACAGAGATGTATTAATCACCACAGCTAGTTAACTAAGATGTCAAATTCAATCATAGTGACATTACGTTTAAGATTCCAACTGCAGACTATAGTAACCAAATGAGGACGTTATAAAGTGGGAAATTGAAGAGAATCCATAGTTAAAAGATTAACAAGTCCGCTGCTGAAACTTACATAACAAATCCTTTCTTTGATGTTCAACCCTTCATCCATTCCTGTTACTCGAAGATATACCAGCCTACACACAATATTGGGGTAATATCAGAGTAAAACCACACAAATAAGGAGAAAAACTGAGTTGATTAATACTTTCTGCACCTGTGCCACGCTTGCTCGTAGCTGAATGTTGAGCTCTTTACCGGGCGCACCATGGTTTTCTCGTCAGTTCCATCTGCAGAGAAGATTATGAAAGACGATAAGCTTAAGAGATCAAAAATCACAGAAAAAACCATAAACGTAAGGGACCAAAATGACAGCAAAAACCATAAACTTAAGGGATCATAATCACAGCAAAATAGATAGCGCCATACCACTCTGCTGCAGAGCAGATACAAAGGACTCTTCACTTTTGGTGCTTGTGAAGATGACCAATGGCTTTGCTTGATATTTGACTGAAAACATATAACCAACACAAAACAAATAACTCATGAGGTAGGGCCAGTGTAGCAAAACAGAAATGCAGCAAAGCAGCCGTAAATCAAGAACCTGCTTTACCAAACTTCATTACAAGTGTGGTAGGCAACAATATGTAAAGACTCTATTTCATTTCATAATGATGAAAACTTATACCCATATTGATCAAGGCAAAATCTGAGCAGTCTTCCTCCCAAACTTCAAGCACATGAAGCTGGCGTACACTGCAGTCGTAGTAAGCAACTCCAACTCTGGAAAAAAAAAGATTTCGTAAGCTAGAAACTGATCCTAACTAAAATTGCATAAAAGAGAAGGATATGAGTTTGTCCATCTAAAATACATAAGCGTTCGCTCATATCCGCTTTTTTCCACATGTAATTAAGAAATTTCTTAAGTCTCTTCTATGCACAAATTTCATCTAAAACAAAACGAGGTTGAAGTCAATTACTAACCGGCGACCGTGCTGAATGCAAGCCATGTAAACCTGCATTGAATCGAAACAAATCGGTATCAACACATTGAAATATGCAAGAGCCCATGAAATTAGTGTTACTGCGATCATCTCGACGCAACAATTAGATCTCTGATTAGATCTGATCTAGGTGAAAACAGGAAAAACTAGGGTTTATCAATCGATGTAGATCGATATAAATCGATTACCAAAACAGATCAGAAGCTATGAACTGTCGAAAAGGTAAATTAGGGAAGCTGAGATATCAAACTTTTCGTACTTGGATTACAAATTTCTCAGGAGACGAACAGCAAAATCAGAAGACGCCGAAAAATTTCAGAGAGAAGGCAGAAATTGGAATCGAAGATACCTGTGATTCGGTTTCAGTGTCGTCCATTTCCTCCATTTTCGCAGATTTGAACGAGAGAGAAAGAGAGATACGAAAGTGTAGAGACGTTGTGAAGCGGAAAAGAGAAATGGGCGCGAAAACGGAATCCAAATCTTAAAATATCCGCGTCCTGCCAAATATCCGCGTTTTAATGGAAACAATAAAGTGAATAAAACATACGAAATTATCACTTAAAAATCTTCAAATTCTGTTTTTTTTTAACGAAAACTATATGGAAGACAGAGCTTTCTTCTTCTTTTTTTAACAAAAAAATTACGGATCTAAGATTTACTTTAGTTCTCTCTGCGAGTATGAAAATCAAATCTTATACGGAAAAAGATGTTCTGAATCACCAGGCGAGGAGGCCATTGTAAATATTGTCTAATGTCGTCATGTGTAACCACGTTAAAATGATATCTTCTTCAAACTTTTTTGTTTTTTTTTTTAATAACAAAACATCATACTTTAAATCGTATCTAGATCATGTTTGAATTTAAGGAGGAGGCTAATGTCATATATATACTATATAACTATTGGGACCATAGAACTTTGACAACTATTATATTATTAGACGTTAAATTATGGATGAGAAAGTAGATTAATTAAGAAGGAAGCATTTAATCCAAGAAGAGCACCAAATTTTGAAAACTTATTAATTAAGAAGAAAGCATTTAAGTCGGAGTAGCATATTATTCTCTTTCATCTATAAAGCACACATGATCAGTACGTAGTACACGTACTGTGAATGAATTGTTCACAATTTCTAAAACAAGATTGATTTATGCGATGTGCCAGTGCGAGGCAGATGCCAATTAAAACTTTGTCCAAGTTAAGAAATGAAATGAATATATTCTCGTGACGATTTTGATTTTATATTTTAATATCCCCTTTCTAATGTAATGTGTAAAGTTTTTGTTTATATATCCTGAATTACATATATATATATATAGTATTAAACTCGGATCCATGATAACAAGACGTAGCAAGCATGTTAACAAGACATTCAATAACTACGGACATAAGAATAATGTTAAAACTTGGATCGTATCATATAGCTAAATTTAAATGTGAAAGGCAAGAACATGAGTACCATTAGTATTAACACAGAATAAAGAAGGGGTCTACTAGACTACTACATGTGGGTGAGTGACTAGTTAGTCAACATTTGGTAGTTAGGGATTGCATTAAATTTGCCAACACGAATTAGATGGGCAGATGAATTAATGATAATTTTCACTCAAAACTTTACTACTCTCTCTTTTTATTAAATTTTCAATTCTTCATCTCATGCTACATGATCTATATAAACATCTATCTTAGGCATAGAGTTCCTCATCATCACAAAAACAAAACACAAAGATCGACATGGCTTCCAAGTCAATGCTTCTTGTTGCCTTACTTGTCGGCTCTCTAGCTTTCACTTCATTTGCTAGTGTCGCTAATAGGAAGCTTAAGAATGGTCTTGAGGATCAAAAGACTTTCTTCCACCATCCAGGCGGTGGTCTTGGTGGAGGCGGTGGCTTTGGAGGAGGAGGCGGTCTTGGCGGAGGAGCTGGTGGCGGTTTAGGCGGAGGAGCTGGAGGCGGCGGCGGTTTAGGAGGAGGAGCTGGAGGCGGCGGCGGTTTAGGCGGAGGAGCTGGTGGTGGAGCTGGAGGAGGATTGGGTGGAGGAGCTGGAGGTGGTGCTGGAGGCGGTGGTGGGCTTGGTGGAGGCGGTGGTGCCGGTGGAGGATTTGGCGGTGGTGCTGGTGGAGGTGCTGGTGGTGGGTTTGGAGGCGGTGCTGGTGCTGGAGGTGGACTTGGAGGAGGAGCTGGAGGTGGGGCCGGTGGTGGTGGTGGATTTGGAGGAGGAGCAGGTGGTGGTGCCGGTGGTGGATTCGGAGGTGGAGCCGGTGCTGGTGGTGGTTTCGGCGGTGGACTTCCTTGATGAGAGCTATAAGTTTTAACGTTAAAGCATGGAATGCAATGCATGGCAATACCAAAGTATTATGAAAAAAACATTAATAGATAAAATTTCACCTAAAGTTATTCATTCCATGATTTTGTGTTATTATGTTCTTGTTATCGGGTTTTGAAGCAATAAACGAATTAGTGTTTAAAATAGTATTCGACCTATAATAGCCATATATCCTTCTTCAATGTTTTTTGACCTTTTATTTCAATTGATATTAGTAAACGCAAACAAAGTGAACCCTTAAAAAAAACAATTCTATGTAAACTTAAACGACATAACGACGATGCAAGACAATACGTAATAAAAGCCTTTTGTTTTCCCGAAAGCATGCATAGATAAAAATGTGTGAGCTAATGTCTAAGCATCCTATTTGACGCAAATAAATTAAATCATATGGATTTATAGATGAAGTTGAAATGTACCTGACTACCAGTCTACACTAGAGGGAAAATGCAACTTACTTAATGAGATACTTATATCGTACAACCAATTTACCAACAAAGAAATGGAATTAGAACAAAATAAAGTAGTACTCTTAAATATCAGAAAATGAAGAACATTTAATTAGCAACAACTCCTGTCCTTTCAATACCAGTGCATTTTAGATTTTAGATTTATATATATATATATATATATATATACTTTTGAAACCGGAATGAAAAACGGTTATTTATATATTTTTTTTTGTATTGTATTGTTTACCTGACGTAAGCAATTGTTTTACCATGCAATATCACATCCAATGTATTTTTTTGTTGTTGAAAATATGTTAAATTAGATTCAGAACAAGACTGTTTTCTTTACATGTACGTTCCTATGGGAAAGAAATGTAAAGAAATATTATTACAGACTTATACGAGGGTGGATAAATTTTTCTCTTTAGCCTTGTATAATCATCCAATGTATTTTTTTTAACTACCTTAATATATTAATCATGGTTGAATAACAAATAACTCCGATGCATACTTTTAAAACTCTTCTTTTTATTAACTAGAGCAGCATTCACGTGCTGAAATCCGAACTAATCATCCGAGTACTAAAAAGGTCAATATTTTTCTTGCTACTATAAGTGTAACGGATGATAAAAGATGATTAAAATCGCAATGGAAAAATACAAATTCTACCAAAGAAAATCATTTAAAGTAAATCTTTCAACTAAAACCAGCACCACTTAAGTTTTATATAAAACATATTTATGCTTATTCAGTTCTTTGATTATTACACATGGGCCCAAAATAGAAGGTATGCGGAACTTTAAAGTCTAAACACATAACTATGTACTTTAAATTTTGTTTAATTCATAGCAACGTGCCAACGTCTAATAGGTAACTGATAAACACTTTTGATTTATCTTGTAATATATATCGCCAAACAACCTTACAAAAAAAGTAAATCGTTGCTGATATATGTGCAAATTATGCATATTTAACTATGGCCAGACAAGACTGAACTGATTGATAAGTGAGACCATATATTAATTTAAATGAATTGGATACCAAATAAAAAGAAATATAAATATTTACAAAGTTAATTATCGGGTAATGTCGGCTTGAATTTCTTCGAGCGAACGGCCTCGAGTCTCTGGTACCATTTTCATGACAAATAGGATGCCCAACCCCGATATTATTGAATATATGAAAAATACACCTGTAAATTTAAATACAAAAAATTTATGAACTAGATCAACAATTACTATAAATTTACTTATTTAATTGTTGCAAAAAAAAGTTATACTTAGTGAATATTTTCAAAAACAACGAAGTAGATTACCGGAAGAGCTCCATTGAAAGAGGAAGTTGAATGTGTAAGACACAAACCAATTGCAGGTCCAGCTCGTTAGATTGCATAGCGTTCCTGCTGATCCCTTTACATTTATCGGTGTCATCTAATTTTCCCACATAAGTAAAATAAATATATACATTAAAAAACGACTGGTCAGTTTTATATAGAGAACTTAAGTAGACTAGATGAAATTTTACTAAAAACGACGGGTTAGTTTAATGTTCCCAAGTATCCTAAATTCGCGTGGTTTTAACATATAAGTATTGTGTGTATATTGCATACACCACATACCAAAAATGAACATTTATCATTGGCGTGAATATGTCGATCTTTAGAGTTTTCTTGTTTTTTCTCTATGTATTTACGTTTTTCTTATTCAATCATTTATCAACTTCTTATGTTTTTTTTATGTTGAAAGTAATTATGGCTGTGATTGGTAACCTGCGGATCAAGAAAAATCTACAAATGAAAAATAAAATGCAAAAACGCAGTATGCATTTTTCTTAACAAAAATATAAAAGAAAATCCATTAAACAAAAAAGTGAGTTTTAAGTCGCTTATTTTATTGTACAGGTTTTTTTTCGTTATTCCGCAATTATGTATTCTACAAAACTGTTACCAATCAAAGCCTATCTGTTTATAAAGTTATGTGTAAAAAATAAAGTTTTATATTATTAGTAATTATTTGCTTACTGATGCTTTATAATTTAATTATTTTAAAAAATATATAAATAAATAATAAGTAAGCTCAAAAATATTTTAAGATTCTACTATTTTCATAGCACACTCTTTCGTTATTCATCTAACGTATCATCATCTATGTTACGGTCATACTGAAGATAAACGATTACCTCGGAGACCATGACCCATGGAATACCTCCTATTCCCATTGTGATCGAAATGAAGAAAACCTGTAATTATAGAGTCGACAAGTAAAAATATAGTAATACTTGGTAAAATTATCTTAAGAAAAAGAAAGGTTACAAAAGGATATATGCATATGATTATGTAGTTTACAAAAAGAAATCATGTAATGAGGACTTTTAATTTTTTGGACTGATGAAACTATATATGATGTAGAGTTGTAGACATACCAACACTCCAATTAATGCTGAAACTGGAGTGTAATTGTGGAGTAAAGCATAGCTCTGCAAATGAGTTTTGATTGCTTTAATTATATTGAAAAAAAACAAAAACAAAAACAAAAGCAAGCGAAATTTACATTAATTAACCATTTATCATTTTATTTCACTAAATTCATTTTCAAATTAAGAACCTGAAACAAAAACGATAGTCCGGTGATTAATGATCCCAAACACATCATGACAGTCGCAACCTGCAAATAAGCGATGCACATAAACAAAACGACGTTAACTTCTGATTTATCCACTAAATATTTTATAGTTTCATTGATTAAATGGAGTTAAAATGAGATATAACCGTTAAAAGGGATCTCCTCCCATATTTATCCACAATTAATAATCCTAAGACGCTCGTCACGGACTGCACCGCGCTCGCTACCGTTACTCCTATGTTGTTAGGAAACCCTGTGAAACAATTAATTTAATTGTATATTAAGATCGATATTTTAAAATTTATCTTACTTCTTACCAAATGTTTCCTGTTCAACAAGAGAGTTAAAATCATAGAACATATACCAGATTTATGAAAAATCGAGCTCATGTAAAATGTATAGCCACTGAGACCTCCGAGTTGTTGCAGTACTAACAATCCAATTCCCACCTAAAATAATACAGAAAATTCAGTAATGCGTTTCTGTTCAGAATTTTAAATCCTCAATCGAATTCTTACACTAATGACACGAGAGTATCGTGGTTTGAAGAGCTCAAAAAAACTATCTTCTTTGAATTCTTGTTGGAGACTTTCCATATATATCTGAAAAACATACTCGATTTCTTTAAGTTTGATAATTATCAAATTAAATGATTTCAGTCAGTCAAGTCGCAGGAAAAACTTCGGTCTCTTAAACATTTTTGTTACTTTGATTTCTGCAGCCTCTTTGGTGATATCAGTGTTGTTTCCTCGTAGACTTTGGAGTGCAGCTACCGATTCTTTTACCCGACCATTTCTAGACTATAAATTGCACCAAAATGGTAAAGTTGTCTGATTTATTTGCAATTGTTTTTTTAATATGGCCATAGTTAACCAATAGCTACAAGACGAATTAATTACCAGCCACCTTGGAGACTCCGGGATAAAGAATAAACCGATGAATTCTAAAACACAAGGAACCGTACCTGCACAATTACAAAAGAAAGAAAAAATAAATATATAGTTATTTGTATCAGCCTGGTTTAATTATACTTAAATATATTATATCATTTTTTTGTAATCAAAGTCTTTTGTTACTTATGAGAGCTAATTTCTGCCATGACATGACTGATCCAACGATGAATGTGACGGAGACGCTAGAACACATCACCAACTGTCATTTGTCAAACAAAACAAACTATACGAGTTAAAAAAACAAATTAACAAAAAACAGTCATTTTTTTCGTTGCTTTGAGAATAGTCGTTCTTGCTGTATATTACCGCGTTAACCGCAGTGAACGCGCCCCTGACTTGTTTGGGTGCGATTTCTACAATGTAGACAGGTACCTATAGATTAAAATTATAAAATTGTAAATATCTTAGTCGTTGCTTGGAGTGAAAGTCACTAACCCTAATTATAGTATATTAAATTACGTACCACGTAACAAGATAAGCCAGCTGCAACGCCTAGAAAAAGTCTTCCGATGTCAAGGGACCAAGTCGCCTACACATATATTAGAAACAGCAAACAATTAATTAACTATTACGTCTAATCTTTTGATTAAAATGTTTATTTTGTCTAATAGTAGTCGTAAAAGACTAAACCGGATCGACTTGTCTTGGTATGTTTGAAACAGTCATCTGGTTAAAGTAATACCATATGAGACAAACAAAGAAACAAAATATTGATCTTTATGAACCTGAGAGAAGGCGATCATAAGCCAGCCGGCCATGCAAAAAGAGTTTGAAACCCACAAAGCCTGCGCATCAAATCATTCATGAAAACGCTATTTATTTTTCATGGAATATATATGTAAACAAAAGCGTAATGGAATTGTAATTTTAGTCAAGAGGATAAATTAGTTTACAAAAGACAAACAAAAGTGCTTACGCCTCTCCGACCAAAAAGATCGGCGAGTCTTCCGGACATCGCGGCTCCCACAAGTCCCCCAATTGTTAGTACGGATCCAAAGAATGAGAACTGCATCCACGATTCATGTAAGGAACAAATATTTTCTTTAGACATATGTAAGGAACAATTAATAGTAAATAATTTCATTTCTTTTCTTCTTTTAATCAAAACAATACAGTATATCCCTTTGCTTCTATAAAATAAAACACATTTTAAAAAATAGTTATCTTAATCCATATTTAATTTAAAAAATGATAACCTAACCAAACTTTATTACTATGACTATGAGTCTATGACATAGATTTAAGTAGGAAATACAAACTGCAATCACCACGAACGGATGATCTAGAGAGTATTAACGTAAAATCATTAGACAATGTGTAAAAGTTAGAAGGATTATCTAGAAAGGGTGTGATTTCTTATATTGTTTTATTGAATGTTTCATGTTGAGTAGAGAATGAATACCAGTATTTTTTTCTTTTCTATTTGAATTCTATTACCAAATGTTTATTACATTTTATTCATATATATATGTTCATTTATTTGATCATAGTTTCTCTTCTGTATTAATATAACAAATGATTAAAAGATTGGACTAAATATCATATCAGCAATTTAAATAACAAAATATATCATATCAACAAACCGGAAATAAAACTAATAATTCAACGCTGACCTCGGCTAAAGAGAGGTTTAGCCCTGCCATAATCCCGGTTTGAGCTGGTGACGTAAAGCCGGCCTGCACAAAAATAAAATAAAACCAAAATACAAATTCATGTGGATATTAATCATCAAAAATGTCGCTTTTCGTGACAGTATGATAAAATCATTCTCTTGACTTGAACCTTTCAAGAGAAACAAAAACAGAAAAAGCATGGCTATCCTCCGTATGATCAACAATTTTCCAAAAAATTAATGAATGATAATTTAATATCTGAGCTACTTAGCATTCATAAGTCACCAACGTACTCTCACGCTGAGCAAAAAAAAAAAAAAAAAAAATCTCAAGAAAGAATAGTAGTATTATGTTGCTAATTTTCTTCTACATTTTTTTTGTTTGAAAACGAAAATTATTCTTTCCAATAACTAATTATAGTCATGTAACAAGAAAAGTTTCAAATTTCCTGATACAAAATTTAGGTATCTCATATATTTATATATTACCGTTTGTGTCTTTTCATCAAAACGTTACTATATTTAAAATTATAAAAATTGTGTACACTACACAAAATAACAAATTAAGTTGTAACATATAATTTGTGTTTATAATTTACGTTAATTTTTTTTTCCTACTTTGTTGAGCATTCTAGCTGTGTTTAACCTAAAAAGAAAAAAAAAAGAACAAAAGAAGGGAAGATGGAGAAATTACGGCAGTGCCATAAGAGAAGGTGCCGCAGAGAGCAGTGAAGGTTGTGAAGAGTAAAATTAAAGTAACGGGACCGTCACCGTCGTCGACGATATTCAAAAGATTTCCTTTACCGGATTCAATGTCTTTATTGATCCTGATTTTCTGAAGCAGTGGTTCTTCTTCCATGGCTGATCAGTGAGAGAGAGATAGAAGAAAAGAGAAATTAAGAAGCGAGAGATTGAGTTTCGTTGGGCTAATTCCATTAAATGAAAACAACAAAGTATGACGTGCAAGTCTCAACAAAAAGAAAACCTTTAATAATTTTTTTAGTCATTTGAACCATTCTTATAAAGCCAACTTGCCAGGTTTTAGAATTACTGAATTAGTATGCAAATATATATGTTACTCTTAAAAATTGGAGTATGAGATTAATGTTGAAGAAGTTTAAAGGTTTTACAAGAAACTAATTTTTTTTCAAAGATTCTCCTAAAAATAGGGAGATAGAAGCTAAATAATTTATTGAAGGCTTTAAAACTCAGAGTCAAAATTCGATTTTAGTTAAACTGTTTTTTTTTTCAAATTATATTATTCATTAAATCTTCCTCCGCCTCTTACATGATATATGATATGAATGCCTTTTCTTTTCTTTTTTGATTTTAATGTTAATTATAATTGCCTTTTCTTTGAGAAAATATTTTTTTACATAAGCACATGAGGAACCCGTCTAACATCTTTTAAATCGAAATCTCAATCCCAATCCCAAGCCAAGTTTTCTCAGCCGAAGGGAACGGACGGTCAAAAACAGTAACATAAACGTATATAAAAAATGGAACCGAGTGACGTTGGTGGTCTAGTGGTTATTTATATGTTTGCGTATTGACAATTCCTCAAATTTTTTCGACCAAAAAAAATTCCTCAAATTGGTTTTTGTTTTTGGCCATTGCAAATCTCTATAGTGGTTTCAAACTTTAAAAATGACTCATTTTGGATTCTCCCAGTGAAAAGTAATAAAATAAAAGAAAATGAACCCACATCAATAACGTGTTTTCTTAAAAAACATTTATGGTCTACAACTACATGACTTATGACTACATGAAATAGTAAATGATTGTTATCTCATTCATAATACCTACTAATTGACTTCATTAGAATTTGGATTCAACCAATTGCGTAGGGTTAGTGGAAGAGTAATGCAATCTGCATGCTTTTGTCGGATTCTTTTTTACAAGAAAAAAATTAAGACAATTTGGGAGTCACGACTAAAATGGTTGGAAATCTTGCAAGACACCCTACGTTCCCATATAATTATGACTGGAAACTAAATTTTCCTTGATGCTAGTTTTGAAAAATAACATCAGAAATGTGTTATTTTATATAATTTGTCTAGCTAGTGACAATGGAATCTACAATTAAACTATATTTGCAATTCTAATTGAAAATGATAAATATGATATAAGTTCCTTTTTCATAAAAAAAATTTCATTTAACAAAGTCTTAGAGATCATAATTTATACGTGGACTCCACCCAAAATTCATATTATCTGTATCATTACAATTATATTATATATTTTCAATCATTTTTGTTTATCTAGAGAGTATACAATTTTCTCCAAGCAAAAATAAACTTATAATATCACAACCAACTGAGTATTTGATTGGTTCGTACTTTGATTATTTTTGATCGTGTATAGTATGACTGGTAAACAATCATGCACATAGATACCATAAGATTCATGAACAGCACGAATATGACCGGATCAACATTATAGACAAATAAAATGTCATTATCATGTTATCTATTAATGGAATACATATGCAGCCACTGTTTGAATGTTCAAATAGAATTTTAATATATAGCTTGCAAATCATTGGTATAGATAAAATTTCGGGCTTGTTTGACCAAAAAAAAAAAAAGATAAAATTTCGTATCCCGACTCAAATCTTACAGTATTCAGGAAATATTTAAGCAATAACCGAATTCTTTGATCCAGTCACCTCCACTATGACTGTTGAATAAGATTGTCTCATCATGGGATGCCAGAAACACACATTTAGTTTAATTATTCATCAAAAAGGATTTGGAAATCTGTAAGATTTAGAAATCTTTGTAAAATTCATTGATTTCAAAATCAAACATGTGGATTTTAACTAATACTAAAATAATTTATCATTTTACTGAGTCTTTGTATGTTAAAATTTTGAAAATGTTTCTAAATGTATAAAAATTCAATATAAAATCAAATATTAGTTAATATACATGCATGATAACTCAAATACTGAATAACACTGGATTTCAATTAATAATAAGAAATCAATAAACAAATAGCATTTGACCCCAACAATGAATACCACATGTATTACCTTTTTAGATTTTAAATCAATTATAATACAAACCAATGGAGTCCATGTTCTTTCACGTGTTCAAAATTTAGAATTTCACTAAAGAAAATTTAAGAATACAATAACCAAATTAGCAATATTATTTTAAAGACATTACCTCCGGACTATATTTAAAATAAAAAGAAAAAAGAAAAACAGATTCGGGGTTAATTAGGTCTTCATCTTAGCAATAAAATAATAGTTTTTTTCTGAAAACTAATATAATAATAATTGAGATAAAATGAAACACAAAATTGTTAACAAGGTTCGGTTCTTCTAACCTACATCTCCAAGACCATGTCCAAAAAAAAAAAAAATCGACTAGCAGCATAAAGCAATAACACAATCGCAATAGATCGTTTACTAAGCTCTGGTGTGACACTGGCATTAGATCATAACCTTTTCTGTTCTGGTCGGTGTACCTCCAAAAACCCGCGAGCACTTGTATATATGTATATATAATATAGCCTTATACAAGAATAACCCTCACGATTTCGCCGCGCATACATAATCAAGCCTCCTTCATTATTGGGTTGATTTCTTTTGAAAGCCTACAAGCTCTTTTCCTTTTACTTATTTTAATCGCATTGACCTTGACTTCAAGTCCAAGTATTCTCTTGTAGAATATTAGAAAGATTTGCTCGCTCATCGTTTCAGTCTCAGTTTTCATTTTTTGGATAGCAATATGATCATTTGCATCTTTTGGATAGCAATATGATCAAATATGATCATTTGTTTCTTTTGGATAGCAATATGATCATACTTATAGAAATGTTTATACTTATTGAATTTATGTTTGATAAAAATATTAGAATATTATGCATGGCCGGCGCAAAGCGATAGAGACAGGTATATATGTGCGGAACTTTATGAACCAATCTTTTGGTGATTGATGTGGAAGTTAGGAATATTTTATCATAACCACTTGATCTGTGAGACGTACGTAAAATTATATGAATTTGACAGCAGATAAAAAGAAATTGAAATTTTACGAAGTTATCTGGTAATATCGGCTTGAATATCTTCGAGCGAACGACCTCGAGTCTCTGGTACCATTTTCATCACGAATAGAATGCCCACACCCGATATCATTGAATATATGAAAAATACACCTATAATTTAAGTATTCAAAAATTATTCAAATGATTAATAATTAGTAAATGGATTTATTTAATTATTTGTAAAAATGAAGTGATGATTTATTACCAGAAGAACTCCACTGGAAGAGAAAGTTGAAAGTGTAAGCAACGAACCAATTAGAGGACCAGCTCGTTAGATTGCATAGCGTCCCTGATGACCCTTTTATGTTTATCGGTGTCATCTAAGTATCCCACAAAATATAATTAAAAACATCAAAAATAAACTATAAAAATGGCTGGTTAGTTTATATCTAGATAATTTAAATTACGTTAAAATGTCAACCCTTTTTATAGTTATATATGAAAAACAAATTAATGAATTCCAAATTTGTTTCATTATTCATTTTTTGTGTATTAAAACATAAATATACTGTTTAACTATTCATCTAGTTTGTTTTTTTTTTTTTGTTGCTAAAATCTATTCATCTACTTACGATATACTAATGAGAATAACGATTACCTCAGAGACCATGACCCATGGAATCCCTCCGATTCCAATTGTGATCGAAGTTAGAAACACCTAGAATCAGATTCACATTATCATAAGAATTATATAGTTGACAATAAAATTAATTAAGTAAGACTTTTTTATATAATTTCTTTGGGCAGAAGAAAATTATTACTTACCAACACTCCGATGAATGTTGAAATCGGGGTGAAATTGTCAAGTAAAGCGTAACTCTGCAAATTAGTTTTGATTGCTTCAATTATATTGAAAAAACAAGCAGGATTTGGATTAAACAAATATCTTTTTTATTTCACTGATATAATTCTTTTTAAATTTTTTTGTAACAAGGGTTTATAATTTTTTTGTTATTAAAAAGAAAAACCTGAAGCAAAAACGATAGTCCTGTGATTAATGACCCCAAACACATCATGCCCGTCGCAACCTGCAAATAAGATTAACAAGTAACTCACATAAACAAAATGACGTTAATTTCGTATCTATATAGACTATATCGACTATATTTTATATAGTTTTATTAACTAATTAAAAGGGTATAAAATAGTAAGATGTAACCATTAGAAGTGGTCGTCTCCCATATTTATCAACGATTATTAATCCGAAAATGCTCATTGTGAATTGCATCACGCTCGCTATCATTATTCCTAGGTTGTTAGGAAACCCTGTGAACAATTATATGGCAGATTAATTTCCTCTTTGAAATTTATATATATATATATATATATATATGCATTACTTCCTTAAAATATAATTTTTTAAGTAATAAGAGACTAAAATTTAAGGGTATACCCGCTTTGTAAAAAATCGAGCTCAAGTAAAATGTATAGCCACTAAGACCTCCAAGTTGTTGCAATACTAGCAATCCAATTCCCACCTAAAGATATACAAGGTATTTAGTTACACATTTTTATTTAAAAGAAAAAAATACAATTTCAATCAAATTCTTACAATAACGGCACGAGAATATCGCGGTTTGAAGAGCTCAGAAAAGCCATCTTCTTTGAATTCCTTAAGATTTTCCATATATTTCTGAAAAAACAAGACAATCAAACTCTTTTAAAATTATACTAATTGAATTTAGATATCGTCAGTGAACAATTTGTTTACTTTGATTTCTGCAGCCTCTTTGGTGATATCAGTGTTGTTTCCTCGTAGACGTTGGAGTGCACTTTCCGATTCTTTATCCCGATCATTTCTAGACTATAAATTACAAAATATCAAACTGTTAAAAAAAATGTTAAATTACTTCTAAGTTGTAACTAGTTCTTATAAGATTTGTATACGTTAATTTAATTATAGCTACATCACTGATTAATTACCAGCCACCTAGGAGACTCCGGTATAAAGAATAAACCGGCGAATTCTAAAACACAAGGAACCGTACCTGCACAACCCGAAATGACAGAATTAACTATTGTATGATCAACATGATCTATAATACACCTAAAATCATAAAATCTGGTTTTAAAATTTAGCTTATATATTTAATATCATTTTTGGTAGGTGCAGTCCAAGATTTGTTATGTTACATAAGAGAGCTAATTTCTGCCATGAAATGACTGATCCAACGAGGAATGTGAAGGAGACGCTAGCACACATCACGAGCTGTAAAAAACAAAAAAAGTTATAAAAAATCTAACAATAAATTAACAACAATTGTAGTTCACTAAATTTTTGTTTTTGTTTTGCGGTATATTACCGAGCTAACCGCAGAGAACGCGCCCCTGATTCTTTTGGGTGCGATTTCTACAATGTAGACTGGTACCTGAAGATTGAGATCATATTTGAACTTAATAATTAACTTATTGGTCGCTTAAAGGTAACTAAACCCTAATTAGCAGTCAATCTTATATATTACGTACCACGTAAGAAGTTACGCCAGATGCGACCCCGAGAAAAAATCTTCCGACATCAAGGGACCATGTCGCCTAAAATAGTATTATAAACGCCATCATTAGAAATATCAAATAATTAATTAACTAACACAGTAGTCTATTAACCTAAGCTTTTGATTTGAAAGATAACTTTTAACTGTCTACATTAAATATCAGGCGTAGAAAGTCAAAGCCGGAGTTATTTTGGTAACACTTATAAACATTTTACGGGTTGAAATAACACCATATATATGAGAGAAATTAACTATACGTACCTGTAACTATAAATAAGAACATTGTAAAATTTTGAATGTATTTTTTAGAAACCTGAGAGAAGGCGATCATAAGCCAGCCGACTATGCAAAACGAGTTTGAAACCCACAACGCCTGCGCATCAAAAACTATATTTTTATTTGAATATAAGTGTAACACGATTCATATAAATGTAACAAATTACGTAATGGAGATGTAAATGTATAGCATGATATTAAATTAGTTTAAGTTTTCATGATATAGAAATGAGCTTACGCCTCTCCGACCATAAAGATCGGCTAGTCTTCCGGATAATGCGGCTCCCACGAGTCCACCAATTGTTAATACGGATCCAAAGAATGAGAACTGCATCCATATAAAGAACACTGATTTTTTATTACGTATTAACGTAAAATCATAAGAAATTTACAAAAAAGTTACTAAACCTAGCAATACTTTACTACGACTACAATAGCATGTACTCTTAATATCTCAAGTGGAAAATAAAAACTTTAATATAGGCCCTATCGCTAAGAAGAACGGATGAACCATGTGATGATATTTTTCGTATTATCATAAGATGATACGTCATACGTGCGAGAGTTTCTATAGACTATAATTATCTGTAAAGAGGTGGCATTTTCTTGCACTGTATATTTATCAGGTGACTCAGGTTTAACAGTCTACAAAATTGCATGCGATTATAAAAATATATATGTTTATTGCAGTTAATTTTCTTATACATTATTTAGTATATTCCTCTTCTGTATCATAGTATCAGATAACAAAATAAATACATCTTTGGATTGAAAGTCATATCAGCAAACTGGGAAATAAAATCAACAATACAACACTACCTCTGCCAACGAGAGATGTAGTCCTTCCATAATCCCGGTTTGAGCTGGTGATGTAAAGCCGGCCTGCCAAAAAAAAAAAAAAATCAAAAAGATGTACTGAAGCAGGCCTGCCAAAAAAATAAAATAATTAAAAGCAAAAAGAAATTATCGATTGATCATTTGATTCTAACCATACATAGTACTATAAGAACTCTATAATTAAATTAACAAAAAGTTATACGTTATAAGTTATAAGTTTATAACTTATAACATATAGTTTATAACTTATAAGTTTATAACATATAGTTTTTTTTATAAACTTAACGTTGATTCTCTTTTTCTTTTGGTGTTTAAACCTAACAATAGAGGAAAGAATACACAAAAAGTGAAGATGAAGAAAATTACGGCAGTGCCATAGGAGAACATCCCCCAGAGAGCAGTGGAGGTTGTGAGTAGCAAAACTAAAGTAACGGGGCCGTCATAGTCTCCTTCGTTGACACGAATCTTCTTATCTGATTCAATGTCTTCTTGAATCCTTACTTTCTGAAGCAGTGGTTCTTTTTCCATGGCTGAGATCTGTGTGAGAGACAAAGAGAGAGAGAGAGAGAAAGAGAGAGAGAGAGAGAGAGAGAGAGAGAGAGAGAGAGAGAGAGAGAGAGAGAGAGAGAGAGAGAGAGAGAGAGAAAGAGAGAGAGAAAGAGAAAAAAGAGATAAAGGAGAGAATTAGCGAGAGAGAGAGTTTTGTTGGGCTAATTACATTACATGTGGAATAAAAAATGAGAAACGACAGAACGTGAGGAAATTTGTATAAACAAACTTAAAAAAGAAAGTTCTCCAAGATTTTTTAGGTTTGGAATAACGGAGATCGAAAAACAATGGATATTTTATTTGGGTTTGAAAGATGTCACAGTTGTCATCAAAAAGAAGAAGAAAAATAACCCAGAAAATGTTTTCTCATTTATGGTCTGCATGACTACCTCAAATGGTAATTGAATACTACATCAAATGGAGTATTATTATTTGATCCATTGATTATTATTAACTGAGTTGGTTGAGTTTGCATTCAATCTATTGCGTATGATTAGTGGTGCAATTATGCTTATGCATACTTTTGTCGGTTTTTGCTTTTTTTCTTTGGTTTAACAAAAATAGAAATACAATTTCGGAGAGAGTATGACGTCGTGTTAGACATGGAGTCCACGAAGCTAGACACCTTACGTTTCCATTAATGTAAAGTTTAAAATCATATCTATCTTTTTTTTTTGTAACAATAAAAACATCTAGCTTCAAACCCAAATTCTCTAAAAAAAAAACATATAACTTTGTTTTTTTCCTTTTGGAATCTCAAAAATAGTAAGTACTGATAACACATCTATGATATTCTTTGTATAATTTCTCTAGTTATTCTACAAGAATGTAAGTTACTTTTAGCTGATATTTGCAACTTGAATTGTATCTGATAATATGAAATAATACAATGTCCTTTTCATAATTTTGATCTCACAAGGAGTTCAAGATCATAAGTTGTAGGTAGATTCCACCCAAAATTTATAGTACACATTTTCATTATAAATAATTTTTATTTGCTCAATCATATATACTGTTTATATAGATTATAACTACACTATATAATATTTGATGCGTTCATAATTTTGTATGTATAGTAAATTGGTAAATAAGATGTGCATGCGCGTAGATAAGATTTCAACAGCTCGAAGGTGACCGGATCAGCATATACAGACAGATAAAATGCCAATTAGGCACTAAGTGATTTTGCTAGATAAAAACCCAAAAAGATAGTTGGTTGATTAAGTTTGCTTTGCTGGCGTTATAGGCGTTGATGAGCTGAGTCTCCACTTCCTTAGTCACAACATCATATTCCTTGTGTTCCATCATGATTTCTCCTTTTCCCTAGCACAATTAGCAAAAAAAAATGTCATAATGATGATGATGATTATGATGATGATGGTACGATGTAGAATAGCCAGACATATTGTTCAAATTAAATGCACCTGTTACAAAACAACATATACATGTTAATTGCGGTTCATAACTGAACAGATAGTAAGAAGAAGAAGAAAAAAATCCTCTCACATGAGCGTGGATAAGTGAGTCACCATCTCGATAGTTGGAAAACGATCATACCGTTTCTTCTACTGATGTCCTTAGCAACCGCACCAGGAACTCTGTTGGCACTTTCAACTCCACCAATTCTGACCGGTGCTAGAATCAACGGTCCAGCAGCGGTGTAACAATATTTGAAAGCACTTACCGCAGCTGTTTTCAGCCCGTTTAGCAATCCATATCTTTCAATACAATTTTTTATGAACTCAACATGATGCCCACTTAGTAGGCCACTGCAAATGGGAATTGAAGATTATAAGAGCAATCATCGCAAGCCAGTAAGAAGAACACAAGAGGAGTCAAAGAGGGGAAAAAAAAAACACACACACACACATAATTTCACAGTTTCCTTGAAACCACTCTCAACTGCTTTAATGGAGCTAAGAGAAAACGCTTGTCTTGCAGCCAGTCCGTCAAATTCAAACTTCTCTTTAGACGGTTCCACGTACCCGATAAGGCTTGCATACACTCCTCCTCCTTTCTTCTTCAATGTTTGATGTGATCAAACTCAACTCGCTGAGTAATAGACTCCCTGAAATGCACATTCACTGGTACCTGGTCTTTTTTTGGCTCTCAATACTTTTGAGAACTGCACCAAAAATATATAGATTTCAATTGCAATATTTCTTGAATCCAGAAATGAAAGAAAAATTACCTAAGTTTACCTTTTCAGTGTCCGTAAGTGTATCACACTCGACCCCAAAGATACCTACGATCCATGGACCAACCTTGGTATTCAGTTTTAATAGTTTTAAGAAAATTACCCTCCTCCTCTTCAATCACCACACCTTCGTGTACGCTTCATTGCAATTGCCAGTCAAGTAAACTTGATGTAGGACTCCCTGCGCAGAGAAAGAAGATCCCAAGTAAGCACACAGTATCATCTCTATTTCCAAAATTACCTTTGTTTCCTTATCTTCACTACCCATGAATACATCACAGTATCATCTTTATTTCCAAAGTTACCTTGTTTTTAGTTGCCATAAATACAGGAACAAATTTGTTGGCAATGCTAAGATCTATTTTATATCAATATTGACTCAATTTATCCTTTTTATTGTGTTTTAGAACTAGATATTTTTTTGTTTGATTGGGTTTCAAAACATTTGACTAAATCACATACATACATAACATTGTATTTTATAAAGAAACACACTAATAAACAAATTGCATTCAACACAAAAAACTACCACTCATTAATTAGTTTGATAATAAGTGTATTTACATAATTTCGAAGTATATAATGGCCAAAATATTTTGGTATATACATAAGATAATATTCAGATGATAAATAAATTACAATAACATATTGATTATGGCATAGTTTGGATCCAATCCTAAAATTTAAAAAAACTAGTAGCAAAAAAGTAGAAACATCTATTTTATATCAATATTGACTCAATTTATCTTTTTATTGTGTTTTAAAATTATGTTTTTTTGTATGATTGGGTTTCAAAACATTTGACTAAATCACATACATACATAACTTTATAAAAAAAGCGCACTAATAAACAAATTGCATTCAACACAAAATACTACCACTCACTAGTTTGATAATAAGTGTATTTACATAATTTTGAAGTATATAATAGCCATAACATTTTGGTATATATGTAAGATAATATTCAGATGATTAATAAATTACAATAACATATTGATTATGGCATATTTTGGATCCAATCCTAAGATTTTAAAAAACTTGTAGCAAGAAAGTTGTGCACTATTTCTGAAAAAAATAGTTTAGATCGAAAACTAAGGTTTCAGAAGACACAAACATTACATTGATCATTATCCATGTGAGACTTTTTGTTCCCATATAAGAACAATGGTTTATGAAAAATATTACCAAGAAAACAACACGAATGTTTCATGAAATCTATTAGAAAGTGTATTCATAGGATGTCAAATATTTAAGCAAGAAAAAACTTACCTTACGTTTCCATAATTGTATATTTTAAAAACATTTAGGGGGTGTTATTGGAGAGTTGATTTATAAAGATTTTTAGAGTTTAAGATTCTATAGTTATTGGTTTGTGGATTTTTACATTCTTAATAGATTCCTCTGTTATTCATTTAGAGATTATAAAAATCAGTTGTTATTGATATGATGATTTTTATAATCTAATCAAAATCCATTGTTATTCAAAAAGTCTGTATTTTAATGATTTTATGATTCTGTTATAATCTAGTGTTATTGGCATAATGATTCTTTATAATTTAATTCATAAATCATGATTCTCAAAATACTACCTATATCCTTTGGATTCTCAAAATCTGTCATATTAAAAAATTCTTAATAGATTGTTTAAATCCATAGAACTCTCTCTAAATTTTATAAATCCAACAAAACTCTTAAAAATTTGACAAATCTCATGATTTTTAAAATCAACTAAAATCTTCATAAATCTAACTCCCAATAACCCCCCTTAGCTTTGTTTTTTATATTTTTTTCCTTTGGAATCTCAAACATAGTAAAAAAATATTTATAACACATCTATGATATTCTTTGTATAATTTATCTAGTTATTCTACAAGAAACTGAGAAAGTTACTTACTTTTAGCTGATATTTGCAACTTAAATTGAATCTGAATCCGACAAAGATGAAATAATGTCTTTTTCATAATAGATTTTAATCTCATAAGGAGTTAATTAAAGATCATAATTTGTAGGTCGATTCCACCCGAAACTCATTATGTATGTTTTCGTTTTAAATAAGTTTAATTTGCTCAATTATATATACCGTTTATCTAGAGATAGAAAATTACCACAATACACAACATTTGATGTGTTCATAATTTTGTATGTATGGTAAAATTGGTAAACAAGATGTTCATGCAAATAGATGATAGATCGATCATAAGATTTCAGGTGACCAGATCAACATTACAGACATATAAGAAATGTCAATATCATATATCTAATCAATCGAATCTATATACAGCCATTGTTTGAACTTTACGTGTTCAAATAAGATTTTAATATGTAGCTTATGCAAATCAGTGGCATCAATAAAATTTCGTATATATTCCAAATCAAAATCCTATATAATACTCATTCGGACAGATATTTCAACAATAACTGATTTTTTTTTTTTTAATTAAGTCACATCCCATATGACATTTGATTGAGAGATTTATGGGATTCTAAGGGATATCAGAAACATTCCAAACAATTAATTTTACTATACATTTGAAAATTGGGTTTTGCTTGTTTAAGAGTTTTCAAAATTTGGAAATTTACAAATGCTCGTGAATAAAGACAAAACTAAAAAAAACACACAAAGCATATGATTTCATTTGATTCCAAAGGCTTAGTTCTACATTATCCATATCCATTGCATCAAGCAACTTCATATTCTTTTAACTCATCAACAAGTTCTCTTTCAACACTTTTTTTTTTGTTTTAATAACTTGAAAACCGTTTTGTATATTTGATCCATTCTCAAGCACTCTAAAAAAACATGTTCATAGAGATGTTTCAGCTTCTATTCACGGTCGTTTCCGTGGAAGCCGCCTTGATTATAACACTCGGGTTTGGGACTCCAGTGAGAAGAGCGGTGGTGAAATTGCTAGACCTGTTAAAGCAAGGCCGAGGACCACTGGTTACAAAGACGGTTGCAGCCACTATGCTCGTCCTGTTTGGCTCGGTTTTGTTCAGCACAATTCAGATCAACACAAGGCTCTCTGAGTCTGGTGGTGTAGCTAACTCGACTGATCAAGTCATGTTTGGGAATCGACTCCTCGAAGCTTTCCTCATGGGTACTAATAATGTACTAATAACATATAACACCATTTTTTATGATTTGATCTATTCTTGATTTTGTGTGTTTTTTGTTTGTGAAAAAAAGGGACTGTGTTGTTCCTGGCGATGGTTATAGACAGGATGCATTACTACACAAGAGAGCTTCAAATCACAAGAAGAAACTTGGAGATTGCATTAAAGAAGAGCAAAACAGCAGCTTAAAGCCAAACCGAGATCCATATAATCAACTATAATAATAAATTTGTAACTATGTAAACATATCAAATTTAACTTAAATTTCAAACAGAGAAATCTCACTGTCAAGAACGCAAAATCCCGGAAAAAAAAAAACTAAAGTAATTTGCGGACGAACCGGTTTTAGTCGACGTTATAATTCCATGTTATAGTTTTCAATCGATTTAAAAAAAGAACCGGTTTTAATTGCGATCGGTTTGGTTCAATTTTACTCCAATTAGAAAAGTATCCGGAAAGGTGAGTGAACTCGTTGTCGTCACGAGTTGACTCAAAAACCTCTTATCTTTAAACGACTAAAACCCTGAGTTATAGACAAATCTTTGGTGTATCTCTGTGGCAATAACAACAAAAATGGTTTCCCTCTCTAATCAAACCAGATTTTCTTTCTACCCAAACAACCTTTTCGTTTCCGAGAAGAGGCTCCTGGGAATTTCCGGAATCAATTTTCCCAGGAAAATCAGTGTGAGAATCACTTGCTTCGCCGCCGACCAACCACGCCAAAAGAAGCAGAAAAAGAAGAGCCAGAGCACCAGCGACGCCGAGGCTGGAGTCGACCCAGTTGGGTTTCTCACAAAACTCGGAATTGCTGATAGAATCTTCGCTCAATTTCTCCGAGAAAGGTAGTAATAAAGAAAGAAATAGCTCAATTTGATCATAAATTTGTGCATTTCTGGAATAAAGAGTTCTAAATTTTGCCTTTCTTTTCGGGAATCTTCTATTTCCTGTAATTGTTCTACGAAAATTCTCATCGAGTGCACTCTAGAACGCATCTTCTTATTACGAACTCTGTTTTTACAATGCATTTGATTTGTAAATTTCGATATTATATATAAGCGTGCTCGTTTGTTAAATTTGTAGGCATAAAGCTTTGAAAGACCTTAAAGATGAAATTCTCAAACGTCACTTCGATCTCAAAGATTTTGCTTCAGGGTATGTATCAAGTAACACTTTTTTATTTGCTAGCAAGTTTCTCAAGCTTCGTTGTTATGCTGTGCCAAACAACAAGTTTTCTATGATTGATGTGTATGCAAAATGCTTTGTCTAATAAAAAATTGTCTTCTTTTACGTATAGGTTTGAGTTACTGGGGATGCATCGGCATATGGAACACCGGGTTGATTTTATGGACTGGGGTCCAGGTTCTGTCTCCTTCTCAAATCTTTTCATTACTTCCATTTGGTTCCTTTTTCTTATAGCTTTGGATTTGAAAATAGGATTCAGAGTTGATCAATAAAGAGAATGATGTTCTGATACTTGTATAGTCTGGGAGGCTATTTCTCCCACCAAGTGATTCACTTGAGGATACTAACTTACGCTGAATCCAGGTGCTCGCTATGGTGCTATAATCGGAGATTTCAACGGATGGTCCCCAACAGAAAATTCCGCCAGAGAGGGACTATTTGGCCATGATGATTATGGGTATTGGTTCATTATTCTTGAAGATAAGTTAAGGGAAGGTGAAGAGCCAGACGAGCTGTACTTTCAGCAGTATAACTACGTCGATGACTATGATAAAGGTGACAGTGGTGTATCAGCCGAAGAACTCTTCCAGAAAGCTAATGATGAGTATTGGGAACCTGGTGAGGACCGGTTCATTAAAAACCGGTATGAAGTTCCTGCCAAACTATACGAGCAGCTGTTTGGTCCGAACGGTCCACAGACATTGGAAGAGCTAGGAGATATCCCAGATGCAGAAACGAGATATAAACAGTACAAAGAGGAGCATAAAAATGATCCACCAAGTAATCTACCTCCATGCGACATCATTGATAAAGGTCAAGGAAAACCATATGATATTTTCAATGTCGTGACATCTCCAGAATGGACAAAAAAGTTTTATGAGAAAGAACCTCCAATTCCTTACTGGTTGGAGACACGTAAAGGAAGAAAGGCATGGTTGGAAAAATACATTCCAGCTGTTCCACATGGAAGCAAGTATAGATTGTATTTCAATACTCCTGATGGACCGCTTGAACGGGTGCCTGCTTGGGCTACATATGTGCAACCAGGTATGTTAGCATCTAGTTCTTTGGTTAGGAGTAGCATAAGAAAGGTAACAAGTTGCATAACAGTCATAGAGAAAAGGAAGCAAGCATTAGTTGTATTTTTTACAAACTTCCTTAAAAAATCCAATCATTTACTCACTGATCTCGAAAATAGAGGACGAGGGAAAGCAAGCTTATGCAATTCACTGGGAACCGTCTCCTGAATCTGCATACAAGTGGAAATACTCTAAGCCAGACAAACCAAAGTCCTTGCGCATATACGAATGTCATGTGGGAATCAGTGGGTCTGAGCCAAAAATTTCATCTTTCGAAGAATTTACCAAGAAGGTACCTCCTAATGCATCCATTATATTCTTACTTGCAATCTTATTATGCACACATCTTAGTCTTTCTGTGGCTTATAAAACATCAGGTCCTTCCTCATGTGAAAAGAGCAGGATACAATGCAATCCAGTTGATTGGTATCCCTGAGCACAAGGATTATTTCACTGTTGGTTATAGGGTCAGCAATCTAAACTTCTCTCACTGTATAAGTGAATTTATTTTACCTTCAGTTTCTTATGTATGCATCATCTTTTGGCTTCGTTGTGTACTGTGCATGAAAGCTTCTGAAGGTCTTTGCCTAATGTTTTTGAAAAAAAGGACAGTAGTGATAGAATGAAGAGAATTAGTTAAAGGATATGGAGCGAGAAGAGAAGAACATGATAGAAATGAAGCGGAGAGGAAAAAATATGATTAAGAGGCAACATAGATTTCATTTAGTTATGATAATGTCTTTTCTGCTAGTTAAATTTCAAGAAATTACAGCTATGGAACTAGACTCAAGTTGATAACCAGAATTCCTATTTCGTTAATTTTATAGAATTTCAAACGTATCCCAGCTTTTTACTAAATAATAAAGAAATTATTCGAAACTTCACTAATATCTTTGAACTGAAAATTTGGACTTACGAAAACTTTTTATTTCTATCTTCATTCGCCATAATTCGTATCCATCACCATTTCAGGTTACTAATTTCTTTGCTGTCAGTAGCCGATATGGAACGCCAGATGACTTCAAACGCTTGATTGATGAAGCACATGGTAAGTATTTCTCGCGTCTCTTCTCTTCTTGATGTCGTAGAACCTTTGAGTCAAACATAGGGTAAATCTGAACTAATCTACATACAGGCCTAGGACTTCTTGTCTTCTTGGACATCGTGCATTCTTATGCAGCAGCTGATCAAATGGTTGGGCTTTCGCTCTTTGATGGTTCAAATGATTGCTATTTTCATTACGGTAATTTTCCATAGCAGCAATTTACTTTGTTTTTTTTATGCCTTTGGGTGTAGAAAGAGAGTTGTTGCATGCCTTTATTTTAATGTTGTGATCAAGTCATCGCTATATAACTGGAAATTAAGCATAATTTTCGTATGACAACCAATATCTGTTCATAACCTTTTGTAAGTGTAAAGATGGCCACAAATATGTCCCACATAGTTGAATATGAGCGTGTCTTAAAACACCATGTTTCATTTTTTTCGTCTTCCAAATAGGTAAAAGGGGGCATCACAAACACTGGGGCACCCGGATGTTCAAATACGGTGATCTGGACGTTCTTCATTTTCTCATTTCAAATTTGAACTGGTAAAGGCAACTACATTGTTATCTGGTTTGTGGATAGTGTATTGGGTGAATTCACTCTTTTTCCTTAGTAGAAAAGTGTCTTGCACTTCTTTGGTTTAGGAATCTGATGCTAGTGCAACTGACTTTGTAGGTGGATTACAGAGTATCAAGTAGATGGTTACCAATTTCACTCGCTTGCCTCGATGATCTACACGCACAATGGTTTTGCTTCTTTTAATAGCGGTTTGGATGAGTAAGACATCTATAGTCTTTTAGATGCTACGCTTTTTTGTGGATTCGGACCTTAGTGACACTTAGTCAACCATCTGATGTCTGTCCTGTTACAGCTATTGCAATCAGTATGTTGACCGAGATGCTCTGATGTACCTCATTTTGGCCAATGAAATCCTGCACGTTCAACATCCAAATATAATAACAATTGCTGAGGATGTAAGTTACACATAGATCTTTTCTCGTCAAGAAGTTACATATCATTCAGTGTTCCTTATTTAGAGCATAGTTAGGTTGGGCAGTTCATATGGCGCTATGTTTCTGGACAAGAAAAATTCTAAAGTATCACTAGTTTTTAGTCCGTAAGTGTTGGTTAGTAGAATTAGTACGGTTACGGCTAGTTAGTGAATTTTTTTCATGCTTTTCCAAATATGCTAGATAAGGAGTGTGAGAGAGTAACAGGGGACTTGTATATACATACGCTTTCTCATGTACAACCTATAACAGTAACATAATGTTGACTAGTTTGTGTAAACCAAGTTTAAAAATTGACCATAGGCACGGGAAAAAATAGTTTTTAACAAATTATCTTTTACAATCGCCAGATGTAGCAGTGGGTAAAACGTTTAACAATCTTGTTGATTTTCTAAAATTTATTCAATTTTTCTGTCAAAGATCTGCATCATTGGTTTTCCGTATTAAAACATTATGTTGAGCTTAATAGATTCCCTTTTGTTATTAGGCAACGTATTACCCTGGGCTGTGTGATTCAGTTTCTCAAGGTGGACTCGGATTTGATTATTATGTGAACCTTTCTGCGACAGACATGTGGGTTTCTCTCCTTGACAGCGTACCGGATAATGAGTGGAGCATGAGCAAGGTCACATCTTTCAAGTTCCATTATTAGATATGACAGAACAAGACTTTGGTTCCGTTCTCTGATGTTTAGCCAATGCTGCAGATTGTCAGCACATTGGTGGCTAACAAAGAGTATGCAGACAAAATGCTTACCTATGCCGAAAGTCACAACCAAGTATTTTACTTTCCAACTTTAAATGTCTAAAGCTTTTTTATATCTACATATATACAAATCTACTTATATTGACATCGTTGTTTATTCTAATTTTCCACCAGTCCATATCAGGAGGGCGTTCATTTGCAGAAATCCTATTTGGTGGAGTCGAAAATGGTTCTCCTGGAGGAAGAGAGTTGTTAGATAGGGGAGTTTCACTACATAAGGTATCTCTTTCTTTAGATTTGAAATCTTCTACTCCTTCACACACAACATCCCGGACTTAGCATACCTCTTAGTTCGTGATGAAACACACAACTGTAGAATGAGACTGAATGCTACTCTTGAGTTTTGCTTTGCATTGAAAAGTGAAAAATGAAATCTGGAAGATAGACTAATTAAACTATATTTCTGCCTCAAATCTTCTCTGCCCTCGGTTTCCTGCGTTTCTATCTCTTACATTTGAATTACAGCCACGCTAAGATCGCTGCAACAAATTATCAAAGAATTATTTTTGTTGTACCCAACTTCCAGCTGTAGAGTACACTACTCAATCTTAAGTCGGTCACACTCAATCCTCCGTGTAGCTGTTGTAGTAAACCCATCACATGTGTCTTTTATATTCGAGATTACTAGGTGGTGAATCAATTAGTGCAACTACATCCTTCTATTTGTGCATTTGTTTATCCAGTTTTTGTGTCTAGAATGTTAAGCCGAAGAAGAAGATTTTCTTATTCTTAACTCCTGAGACGAGCTACATCCAGCTCATTAATTTTGTATTTGTTTCCTTCCCGTGAGGTCCTTATTCATGCTTTTGTTTCACTTTAATTCTGAAAGCTTTTTTTTCTTGTCATTGCTTGAACCAGATGATTAGACTGATTACTTTTACAATTGGTGGCCGTGCTTACCTCAACTTCATGGGAAATGAATTTGGACATCCTGAGGTATATCTCTCCAAATTCTCACTGTTCCAAAAGACACCATCTTAATGTTTCTGACGTTTCATCCTTGTGTTAGAGGGTTGAGTTTCCTACGCAGAGCAATAACTTCTCGTTTTCACTTGCCAACCGCCGCTGGGACCTGCTGGAAAGTGGAATCCATCATCAGTTGTTTTCCTTTGACAAGGTATCTACCATAACACCTCTTTATAGAAGTACTGCTTCCATATCCATCAAGTTGTTGGCCTCTAAAAAACTGCTTTGATAATAACTGTCATAGCAATTCAATACCGTGTTGGTCTATGAAGGAGGCCTATGATTGTTATCAAGCCGAGAAATTTTGAGAACTTGAACTGAAAAAGATTTAAAGCCGAATCTAATTGAATAATCGGAGGCACCTAATTGTATATCTCGATTCCTTATAAATGTACCCTTCCTTGTTAAATTTATAATTGAATATCTTTTTACATGTAAGGATTAGAAAATGCTGCAAGCATATTTCCTCTTAGATCAGAAGATATGCTTCTTAGTTACTGATCTCATTCTATATTCTTAGGAGCTAATGGACTTGGATAAAAGCAAGGGTATCCTTTCAAGAGGTTTACCCAGCATCCACCATGTGAATGATGCGAATATGGTATTTGACTCTTTTTGCTTCTTTTTTTTTCCTTACAAACAAGTTATGTTCAGGGTGTGAAACAGAAAATAAATCTTCAAAGTACCCACCGAATTGGCTTCTCAAATTTCCTGCAATTGGCATGCTATTGTTTGTATATGCCTTTATATACAATATTTCTCAGCTAGTGCAAAAAAGAATAGAACCAATTGCCTGCCTGCATAATAATGGGGATCCTCCCAACACATTTAGAGAATTCTGAAGTAATATGAGACTGCCAAGAATATGAATCAGAAATGAAAGGATTTGGATGATAAGCCTGCTTACAAGTCAACTAATTGCTCATCATCTACAGGTGATTTCATTCTCGAGGGGTCCTTTCCTATTTGTCTTTAACTTCCACCCATCAAGTTCATATGAAAAGTATAATGTCGGCGTAGAGGAAGCTGGTGAATATACTGTAAGTTTTTCTATTTTCTGCATTGATATTCCCACCCTTCACGGTTTGTTAATAAGAGTCTGTCAATGAAACTAGTTTTTTGTTCTCCATAAAATATAGTTACTATCGTTTTCTGCATCCGTCTTACTTGTGTATAGAACATTGTCATTATTATAAGGTTTTCTTATGCACTTCACCTGAGTATATTACCTGGATTCTGCAGATGATACTTAACTCCGATGAAGTTAAATTTGGGGGTCAAGGGCTTCTAACGGAGAACCAATATCTTCAACGGTCAATTAGCAAGAGGTTTGTAAATTGTCAAATAGTTTATTGTTATAAAGTCCTAGTTCTCAAAGAACTATGGATGTAGTATGTTCATCATTCATCATTCTGAACCAAATTCACGTTTGCGCAGAATGGATGGTCAAAGAAATGCCTTAGAGGTGTTTTTGCCAAGCAGGACTGCGCAAGTGAGCTCTCTCTCTCTCCTCCCTTGCTCCATCTCTATGTTAGTCACTGTGATTTACATGTTTATATATTGATACAAAGTCCATTTTTATATTTCAGGTTTACAAGTTGACCCGGATTCTCAGAATATGATCCTCTTATGTATACCGCATACAAACACCAAACATGTTTGTATCAATCATTTGATAGTTGGTATATAGATCAATTAATGTATTTCTAAACAAAACCATTGCTTTCGGCAAGACAAGAAGCAATCCAGCTGCTTAATTATATAATTGTTTACCTAGTCAAAAAAATTCTAAGGCAAACATGATATAAACGAGCTTAAGCAGAAGGGTGTTGTGCTTGTGAGGCATCTACAGGTACTTCTCCGAAAAGGTCATCGTATGAAACAGGTACTCTGATCCTCTCATGAACAGATTTCCTTTCTTCTTGCGGTTTGGATTCAGTCTGCTCAGCTACCGGCATATCACTCATCTCAGTGACCAGAGCTTCATCACAAGATGCATTTCCAGATGCAAGTCCTTCTGAGGAGCTACCCTGATCTCTTTTTAGCCCTGCTTTCGGTTTCGTGTTTGGATGCCTAAATTGCTTCTGCAAAGTTTGAATAGCGTAAGAGAGAGATAGAGAGGGGCGTGGGAATGAAAACATGGTATAACATAATTTCCAGGAATGCGATTCTACAATTAAGCTAAAAAACAGGATATATCAAAGAATGTTGTAATAAGATGATAAGCAAGAACAAACCTCAAACTCCCTGGTCTTTTTCATTATCTCTCGGTGGGCTGCAGGTTGTCTCGCTTTGATGATGTTCCACAACACACCACCACCTGTTCGTTTCCTACTGCCATCAGCAGTCACCTGACCTCCACAGGTCTCGATTGCTTCAACCTGAGACAAACATATAAGTCTTTCGATCATCAATCATTTCTCAATGACTTTAGCAGGACTCTTGCAAACCAGAATAGATATAATCTGAACCAACTCCAAGAAAATAGAGCAACCAATAGAGGGAACAATCCAAAAAGCATGGTTAGATAGACAGTCTTCTCTTGGTCATGATAATATGTTTTGACACTTCTGATCTCTCTCATTGATAGATGAATCACACTAGGCGTTAGTTATAAGACTTAATTATCTACCCATGGTCTGGTTCAAATTGTCTAATCAATGAAAACAGAGAAAACACAGATGTGTAGAAGAGAAGAAGAAAATATCAACCTGATAAAATTATATCACCAGCTATATCTCATGACAAGGCACAGTATTTGAAGCAGCTAAGAAGGCTCAAACTAGAAACATCTTGAATTGCAGGTATTGCCACTCATGGTATGGCCTCGTTTTCTCATAAGCAATTAAAACAGATTAAACAGGCTTCCAATTGAAAATAGCATAGAAAGCATCTTGAAGTAGTTTGTAGTATTAATACCTCATTGACAAGATCACTCAAGGCAGGGATTCCAAGACAACCAACAGCTGTGTATACCATGTAAGACTTCTTTTCCTTCAAGCGTCTACACGTATCCCTGACAAACCTGCCATAACAAATCATGTTTTAACCGTAGCCAAATCACACAATAGGTCAGCTACTCTAACGAGAGTTACAGAAAAGGATTCAAATACCTGTCTAAATCCATGGGTTTGCCCATCAAATGACCTCCTTTTCTTCTTTTCTTCTTCTTCTTCTTCTTGTTCTTGTTTGGCTGATTCTGTCGATTCTTCTTACCCTCGTGCCCCATAACAATCTCTCCTTCTTCCACATCGACCATGTCAACATCTTCCATGGTTTCAAATCCGTCTTCTTCATTTATGGCATCCAACAGACTTTCCTCTCCCTCCATAATCAAAGCCTAAAAAAATGCAGCCAAAAATCAAACACAACTTTAGATATAACGAATAACACAACAACACTCTCGAGAAACACTCCCTTCTCACTCTACGAACACACCGAGACCTTAATCCATTCAAAAAAAAATTTCTAACCCATTTCAAATAACGACGCAAATTCCTGATTCTTTAAAGAAATTCCCTCTACGACATCAAAGAACGATCTCAATACATAGAATCGCATTACAAAACCAAATGGGCAAAACAAAAAAAAAATACAATCGAGAATAGTCTCGCGAAATAAAACAGAGTATGACGCTAACCTTGGAAATCCTTCGATCTTCTCTCACCTACACTCGAGATGTCAACAAAGAACACACTTCATCGAGGAAAAAAACCATCACTTTAGGGTTTAAGGCAATTTTTGCCCTTTTAAGGACGAAATTTAAAAGCTTGTATTTTTGTATTTAATGTTTTTTTAAAAAAATATTTTTTTTCATTATTTCTACTGAACAAGACTACTAGTCAATGAAAACAAGTCAAAGTAATCAATTTGGGAAATCTAAAAAATTTAAATACTACTTCCTCGGCAAAGATAGAATAAAAAAGGCGTCACTTTTCGACTTGGCGTTATAGATTCTCCCATGGATCGCTTTCTCTCGCCGGACTACAATTTCCCGGCGATCACTCGCTGTAACTTTCCTCATCCTCCAGTATCATCGACCCAGTCGCCGCCTTCATCCAGTTTTCCGGCAATCACTCGCGCACATCTTTCGCCGGAGATGGAGTCACTGGAAGCGGTGGAGAAGATCGTGAAATACAGTTTCGTGAACAAGAGTCTCCTCAAGGAAGCGCTTACGCACACTTCCTGTGCCGACTTTCCTTCCTACGAGCGGCTCGAGTTCGTAGGCGATAGCGCCATAGGTCTGGCCCTCACCAATTACTTATACCTCGCCTACCCTAACCTCGAACCTCACGAGCTGTCTCTGTTGAGAGCCGCTAATGTCAGCACCGAGAAACTAGCTCGTGTCGCACTCGACCATGGTCTCTACCGGTTTCTCCGACGCAATGCTCCTTCCTTAGATGAAAAGGTATTGCGATTCTCAATCTGAATTCTCGTTGATTGTGGAAACAGAACCTGTTTTTTGTTGATTCTTTTGAGTGAAAGGTTTAATTTTTTTTTATAAAAAGGATGAGAACTGGTATTGAATGAGCTCAGTGATCTTGTTTTGATTGAAAGTTGTTAACTTTGGTTTCATTTTAATAGGTTTTAGAGTTCTCAGAGGCGGTGGGGAAAGAAGACGATTCGGTTTCTTATGGTGGATTAGTGAAAGCACCGAAAGTTCTCGCCGACCTCGTTGAGTCTATAGCTGGAGCTGTGTATATTGATACTAATTTTGATCTGGAGAGACTCTGGGTGGTTTGTGTCTACTTTCTTCTCTTACGTTTTACTGATCCGTCTCTTTGTCTTCTCTGTTTTCTATGATGCTTTTCTATTGTTGCAGATCTTCAGGGGTCTTTTGGAGCCTATAGTTACACTGGATGATCTGCAGCGGCAACCTCAGCCTATTAGTATGCTTTTCCAATTATGTCATAAACACGAGAAGAGAATCGACATAAGGTATTTGAAAGATGGCAAAAGCAGCGTCGCTGGTGTTTATCTTGATGATGAGTTATTTGCTTCTGGTCGTGCTGAGCATAGAGATATCGCAAAGCTGATCGCTGCTAAGGAAGCAGTACGGAAGTTGTCAGAATGTACGCCTATTGCAATGGTGATTGATGAAGGTAGTTTAGAGGTAGAGCTTGAAGATTGCAAAATGAAGCTTAATGAGATTTGTTACAAGAAAAAGTGGCCTAGACCAATTTACAGGTATGTATCTTACTCTTCCATTTTGGAACCAGTTTCATCTTGTCGTTTTGGAACATATTGATTCGATCTTTGATTAACTGTCTTAAGAGTCTTATATATTCGGGAAGCACCATAGTAATTAATTAATAAGACTCATTGTGAGTTTGCTTTGCTTGAAACATTTTGTTACTGTGTTTAACTCTTTTCAGTGTTGAAGAAGGAGGCTCGGTAAAGGGGAAGGGATTTGTTTGTTCAGCTAAAATAGAGATCCCAAGTCAAAAAGGTGCGATATATGTGAAGGGGGATGAGGAATCCAAGAAAAAGAAAGCAGAAAACTCCTCAGCCTATCACATGATAAGAACCCTTAGAAAATACAATTATCTCTAATGGGTCTTGCATGATGTTGTAAAATGTAAAAAAAAAATTTGCATTTTGAGTCATTAAAAAAAAAAGCTTCTTGTTGTCTTTATAGGGTGATAGGTGAAAGAAGAAGGCCCTGTGTTGGTTTTAGGCAAAAGGTCTGTATGTGCTGAAAACGCTTATTACTCTCAATTTTCATGCTGCTTTATAGAATAAGATGGGTCAAGAAAAAATAAGATAGGGTTATTACTCCTTCCATGTGTATTGTTGTTGGAGAATTGGAATTGTTTGTGTTTCAAATCCTTTGTAGAGGCTCTGAGTTGAACTGGAAAAATGAAAATCTAAAGAAGATTTGAGGTAAAAGATTAACACTTTTAAAATAAAAAAAACTTGAAAAAATATGAAATCCTTCTCTTTCTCTTATATCACAACAGCCTTGGTACAAACACAAAGGACAAAACAGAAGAAGAAAAGAAAACAAAAAAAAAATACAAAACACAAGCAATCAGAGTTTTGAGTATCTTCCTCTTACGTGGTTTTTGTCTGAACAAACATTAATACAGCTCCTGTCTTTCTAGATTAGATACAATACGTCCCCAAAGGTTTTTCTGTCTCTCCTCTTCATCTCGAAAACAAACAAAAAGACTTTTAGTCCAGGAGTAAAGTCCCCTAGAACAGTTTCGGTTGTTGCGGATTTCCACTTCTCATCATCGCGCAGAACTCTTCATAGTTGATTCTACCATCCTGCATGAGGAGCAAAACAGTTATGGACAAACAAAAGTCTACTTTTTTCTTGAAAGAAAAAAAAGAGTTTTTTAAATGTTAACTCACGTTATCAGAGTCGACATCTGAGAGAACTTCTTTGATTGTTTCATCATCTCCCATTCCATATTCCTTCAATGCGACTTCCAGCTCGTCTATTGTTATGTATCTGTGCATACATTCAGTTTTGGATAACAAAAAAGGCTCACCATCTTTTTGCTATAAATACATTATCAGTTAAGAAAAAGAAGAACCGGGTCGCTTACCCGCTGCTGTCTTTGTCAAAATGCTGGAAAGCTTTGTAAAGATTCTCATTGCTTTCAAGCCTGTGCCTATGCATTGTTGCAGTGATAAACTCGATGTAGTCGATCGACCCGTTTCCATCAACATCAGCCTAATTAATAGTCCGGGAATGTGAGTTTTTTATTTACTTTCTTAATTAGTGGAAGTAAAGGAACGGATATTTTTTCACCAACTTACAGCATCCATGAGCTGCTTCACTTCTGCTTCTGTGAGTTTAGATCCCAATTTGGCTAAACCTTCTTTCAGTTCTTCATACGTGATTGTGCCACTGTTGTCTGTGTCTATATTAGCAAACATTGCCTTCAATCCTTGGATTTCTTCTGTGTTAATATTCTCCGCTATGACCTGTTAGAATCTAAATCATTAGCACCAAACGAGAAAGGACAAGCAATACACACTTCATCTTCGAAGGTCTTGGAAAGTCACCTTTAGAGCAAGTTTCTTTAGCTTATTCATTGCTCTGAATTGCTTCATCCTTGAGAGAACAGCGCTGTCAATCGGCTTGTCCGATGCTTCTCCACCTTCTCTAAGCCATGGATGCTCTGCACGAAACAATCAAGAAAATCTCAGGATCAATAAGGATCAGATAAGCTTCCCGGCTCTGTAAAACTGTGTTTTTAACAATTGTTACAATATTTTATATCCTTCATAGGTTACTTACGAAGAACATCAGCAGCAGAAATCCGCCTTTTTGGATCCGCAGTCAACATTCTACGCACCAAATCTTTGGCACTACTGGAGATTGACGGCCACGGTTGGCTTTCAAAGTCGATATGGCCTTCCAGTATAGCATCAAATATCCCTTTCTCGGTTTCTACACATCCAAAAAGCAACAACCATGTCTGTCTATCAGCTGTTCTATACAAACATATGAATGAAAATGTGAGAGCACGAGAGACAGAGAGAGAGAGAGAGAGAGCATATTGCGTTACCAGCCCAAAACGGGGGCACACCACTGAGTAGAATGTATAATATGATTCCAGCACTCCATATATCAACTTCTTTCCCATATCTGCGACGTAAGACTTCAGGAGCAACATAATATGCACTCCCAACAATATCTCTATATACTTTTCCTGTAAAGAAGAAGAAGAAACAACCAAATGATGAACGGTAAGAAACATCAAAGTTTATCAAAGTTGTCTCTAGACGCCCTAGCCCGGAGATCCAAGTATGGCCTGATCTTTATGCAATTCACAGAACCAAGAGACACATGACACAACCAACTTAATCAGAACCTTGGTGATCCATAATCTATCTATGTCCTAGTAACAATCCACTTCATCAATGTACTTAAATCCCATATGATAATGATGATAATTGAACTCAACCAATAAACCGAAAGATCAGGAAAGAAGAAATAAATCTATTTGTTTTACCCTCTTCAATAAAGACAGACAAGCCGAAGTCAGTAGCCTTGATCAAAGCCTTCTCATCTTTGCTAGAGAGCAAGAAATTCTCAGGCTTCAAGTCTCTATGCAACACACCCATGAAATGACAAATCTTGACAACATTCACAATCTGTCTACAGATAGAAGCAGCAGCTCTCTCGCTGTAATGTCCCTTAGCAATGATCCTATCAAACAATTCACCACCAGCACAAAGCTCCATCACCAGATTCACAGCCTTCTCATCCTCATAAGCTCCTTTAAACTCAACAATATTAGGCTGCCCACTCAGATGCTGCATTATCTGGATCTCTCTCCTCATATCATCCTTATCAGCTTTCGTCACCAGCTTCTTCTTCGAGATCGACTTGCAAGCGTATTTCTTCCCCGTCGAATTCTCTGTGCACAGATACGTGACCCCGAACTGCCCTCGACCTAACTCTTTCCCCAGAGTGTAGAACAGCTTCACGTCTTCGAAAGCGTTCTCTAGAATCGAATTGCTCTTTGTGGCTTTGGGGCTTGGTCCTGGTGCTGCTGCCGCCATTCTCCACGGTGGTGGTTGGGAGGCTGGTTTCTCCGGCGTCTGGCTTCTCGGCTGTGGAGTATACGACGGCGGATCTTGGTGGGTCCCTCCTCCTCGGTGATCAATTTCAACTGATCTAGTCTGCCCATTTTGCTGAGGCTTCACCAATCCATGGTTCTTGGCAAAACAATTGCCCATGATTTTGAGCTCAAATTCCGACGACCCAGAGAAGAAAGATCCGAACTTTAGCTAATTTAGCTGAAATGCTGACGACCCGGAGAGAAAAATGGCAGCTTTTGGAGGATGTATCTGAAAAATTTGCAGATGATCAAGAAGAAACAACAGAGGAATTTTAAAAAAAGTCAGATCCTTTTTAAAAAATTGAGGGGGATATTATAATATAAAGACGTGGAAGCATCACCTCAGCAACGCTTTCAGATAATATTACCTTAACTCATCTAGCAAAATAATGTTCGCCAGATGGATTTGCAAAACAAAATGATTATACTATAAAACCAGAGAGTTGAAAAATTGCAGAATGGATCATGAGAAGCATGAAACTCAAATAGATGAAGAACAAGTGGTGGTGGGTGGCTCTTTCTGGGTAGATGTTGAAAAGTAAAGGAGTCTAATATCAACACCGAGTCAAAACTCTTACTCCATAGACTTTTTTTTATTAGTTTAATTTGTTCCAACTTTGAATTGTTCCCACTGGTCAGATTAGGACGATGACAAAGATCATATGTTTTTTTACTTCTTTCTCTTAGATATTGTGATTGACAAATATCTGTAACATGCTGAACTTGTGTGCGGATGACAAGAAAACAAAATTGATGTTTCGATTTGGCATTTTTGCTCACAGTGAGAACTTTGAAGACGCATTGGAGCTGTTGTGTGCAGTACTGCAGTGTGTGACATCTTTGACTTTTTGACTTGGTGTGTATAAGTTTTTTAGTTGGATTTATGAAATTTAACTACTTCAAATACATGCATTTCTAAAATAAACTTATATTCTCTCTTTAGAAAACTATCAATAAAAATGTCTGCAGACATACTTTTCCTTGTACAAATTTTTGGTGTTCTTGCATTACATTTGAAAAACAAGAAACTGTATTGTATCATTGCTTAAACCTTCGTTGACTGGTTTATTAAGTCATCAATCATATAGGGAGGATGATTTTGATAACTTAGAATAATGGATATGTGATGACTAATCCATTTCTACTTGTTTATATACTGTTTACTATGTGGAGTACATGATTAAGTTTTATTCTTGGTTGAAAATATAAAATTAAATCGTTTTTTTTCAAATTAAGGAATTGGATAGATATTAGGACTGGAACGGAGCCGGATATTCAGACTTTTTAAGGTATTCGGATCCAGATCTGGATCCACCGGATAATCAGTTTTATTATCCGGATCAGATCCAAAAACTCCGGATATCCGGTTTGAACCGAATATTTATGGATATCCGATTGGATATTCGGTTACGCTGATTTAAAAAAAATCTTTAATTTTTAAAAATTATAATAAGATAACATAGATAATTAAAATGTATCATCATAGCAACTTATAAATAGCATAAATTTAAAAACATTCAAGTAGCATTCAAAGCATAAAGTTTACATAACAAAAGAGAAAATAATAATAGAGAAGTTAATTTATCCATATGCTATCCATTTATGTTCTTGTCTCATAATCTAAAATAAAAAATTATCACACAATATGAATTTCAATTATATGTAAAAGAGTTAAACCAAAAACAATTCTAGAGTTTATTTTTAAAAATGAATAAATATTATTAAAAATAAATAAATATTTAATAAATGGATAACGGATATCCGGTTTCAAAATTTTCTATTATCCGGATCCGTATCCGGAATAAACAAATATTTAATTTCACTATCCGGATTCAGATCCGAACTACATGGATATTCGGTTTTTACGGATCGGATACCGGATAATAATTCCAGATCTAGTAGATATGGACACTGTTAATATGAAATTTTTTGATGAAAATCATCAAGGTTATATGATTATACGGGTTTACTATATAGATTGATCCACATTAGTTTTTCGCTACTAAGTTTTCCACTATTAAAGCCATCTCCAACCCTACCTCATTTCTTCCTCCAAATGCTATTTTGGAGGAAAATCTTCTCCAACCCTACCCTATTTTCACCTGCAAAATGGAGGAATGTCATTTTTTTTTCCAAATATGGAGTAACCCTATTTTTAACTCCATTTTGCAGGTGAACTTTTTTATTTACAAAATAGTCTTTTACTTTTTATTAATTCTTAAAAATATATTTTTAATTTATAATTTAATCCTTTATATTATGTATATTTAATTTAAAATTAAATATAGATAGATTTAAAATTTGAGAATAGAAAATAAAAAATATAAGAAGATTGACTGAAACTAGAAATAACATAAAATTAAAAATACATAAAAAGTACTGAAATTAAAAAAAACATAAAATAAATTTATTACAACAACTGATTAATATTTCTCCAATCGCGATTTGCTATTGTGAAAGGTCCAGTTCGTTTTTGGAAAAAAATGTGTTAAATGACATAATGACTACATGTATAATTTTACATAACATGATAGTCGAGGATGAGCGTGATCTTGATGCACCGATTGAAATTGGATGAGAAGCTCCACTCCAGAGGTAGAAGTAGTTAAGGACGAAAGTATCCGGTTCCAAAATTTTCTTGCTCGATTCAGAGAAATCAAAGATAAAAACGCTCATTTTTCACTTCGAAATGCTTTAATTGATCATTTGTGGGAAAAATATTCAAATTGTGATATTTAAATTAAAATGTACTTAATTTTCTTCTTTTAAATGGTATGTAATGTTATTTTTATATTATAGTGGTTGAATTTAAAATAATATTATAGTTTATGAAAGTTTTAAGAGAAAAAAATAAACGGGTTCATTTATAATTTTTATAAATAGAGTGCATTATTAGTAATTAACAATAAAATAAAAAGGAAGAATATACTTAGAATATTCTTTATGGAGTTGAAAATGGAGGAATACATTGGAGAGAAATTCAACTCCATTTTGCAGTTCCTCCATTTTGGAGATTAAAATGGGGAAATACATTGGAGATGCTCTAAGAACCTAGTAGAATAAAAAGTGACCACTGCAAACTGACCAATTCCAATGGTTGAAAGCTTTGCTACTATTTTTCCTACCTGCAATACACTAAGAATTGAACAATTGAAGTTTTTTTTGAATTAGGATGACTACCATTAATTTGCTATGGCAAATAATAACTCATTTTCACATCATAGTGGGATTTAAATTGGATTCATCCCAAGCTTATCTATCCCATGCGTTCCCATTTATTTTTCAAAACTGTATTAACTTCTCCATTTAATTTTCTTATTCTTTTCTCTTTAAGATTCTGTGGGCGAATTCATGCATGCGCCAATAAGGCGCTCTATGCAATGTAGATTAAGGGTATGGGTAGTTCAGCTTCTTAAATGCAACTCCTCCTTCCCCTCTCTCTCTTTCTCTTTTTTGTCCCTTTTATAAATTGCTCTTCTTCTCACTCTCCACTCTCCAGTCTCCACTCCACTCTCCAATTCAAGCTCTCACCTCCTATATACAAGATAATTCACATAAAATATATATTAAAAAAAAAATCAATATAGCACTTCATGGGCATTGCTCAGATGATTCTTATAAAATTCACATACGATCTTCCCTTTTGGATTCTTGGCGCCTTTTGCATCATGTCAATTAGAGCGATGAAAAGAGCTTTCTTGGGTTTATTCATCTTCATTCTTGCTTCCGGTAATTCTACTAGTGATCTTCATTTGCTCTCTTCTTTCTTTTGTTCAGCTAATCATAAACAAAGGGTTTTGTTCCCTTTTTCTCATCATTCTAGATTATTTTTATGTACTTTCAAAGATGAAACGTGAAAATTCATTTCATTAAGTATAATATGCTCTTACTTGCGAACATTTACTTACCTTTTGCGTGTGTGATAAAAGCATGAAAATTACTTAAGGAGCGTTCAAGATTTTTAGAGCGCTGAATAGTGAAGCAATATTTTATTCCAAAAATATATGAAGTTGGGACCGATCGTTTGTTAAGTGAGTAAATGACTTGTTTTTGAGGCAGACAAGACAACCTATTTGAAATTTGTTTACTAATTAAAAACAAACACAAGAAATGTACAATAAACTTTATTCATAGGTACATAAGAAGGTGGGGCCAGACGCACTATGCATTCATCATTCCTTCCTCCTTAATTGAATTGATAATTTATCTCATTGATTGATTCCCTAATCTTAAATTCTAAATTCTTTTACAATAGACACTTTCGTTTTAGTAATGTACTATTGTTTATCATATCACATGGCGTGATTTCATCCACATTCTTATGTATAACAATATTTTAAGATCACTAATTGTCACTACTTTTTTGTGTGATGTAGCTAGTGTTGTGGTAGCCGCCTTTGTAGGAGCCACGGAAGGTCACACGACAGACATCGGATTTCTTCAAGGCGGTTTGCTAGGAGTTGTGGCTGGAGTTATCACCGCGGTTCAGCTCTTTGGACTGATGCTACCTGGTGATCAACCTTTGTCTAAGGTGATTGTCACTCTAGAGTCTAAATTAAATCTTAGTCAATCATATGCTTTTAGTTAGAAAGTGATATTATTAGTAATTAGATCATTGGTAACACTAGTTTTGGTGACAATAATGAGAAAATCTTAGCAGGCTGCTTTAATGAGAAGAGTAGTGAATGGGAAAGCCATCATGGGCTTGGTTAGACCGGCTGTGCTCAAAGCATATCAATGGCAAGTAAGTGCTCCACATTTCTTCTTCTTCTTTTTTTGGTTGAAGTACTCCACTTTCTTCTAGTTTTTTACCATTATTTATTTAGGGTGTAAAACTTGACCTGGTGTAATATAAAAATTATATTAGTTTTCATTGTGTCACCATCTGAATACAATCCCAATATAGGACGCATGCAGATTTTTGTTAAAAAAAAACTAAATTCAACAAAAAAAAGTGTAGATAATGGGACTGGACACAAGCTACATAGAGATATCAGACATGTATGACTCTAACCAAGAACCAGAAGGGTTACCAAGGAGCTTAATTCAGAACATCCCAACGTTTAACTTCGGTTGTTCAGGTCATCAAACCATTTCGAGTTGTTCGATTTGCTTACAGGTAATGAATTGTGATCAAATAAAATCATCTCCAAATCAGGTTATTAAAATGTAATAAAATAGTTTATACTGTATTTATTTTCGGTGTGTAGGATTGGGAAGTAGGAGAAGTTGGAAGAGAGCTAAAGAGATGTGGCCACACATTTCATAAATTTTGCATAGATGAGTGGTTGCTTAGGCAAGAGACTTGCCCCATTTGTAGAGATCATCTTTCATATTGTACTACACTTGTACATAGTCCATCTCTGTTTTCATAACTAAACAATGTATTTCTCAATTCCCATAAGCAAATACATATGGAAAAAACATAAATCTTGAAAAAAGTTAAAAATTACATGTTGTGGATAAAGCGCATGGGATAGGCATGGGCCTCATTGTCCAATGAGTCCAAACTCCATAGTATTAAAATTACATACAAAACTAAAGAAAAAATAATAGAAAACTTTATTTTCTCAGTAATATATGTACCTAACTAAGGGTAAACTCGGAAATGTAAAAAACGTTTCGAAGAGAGAAGAAGACAAAGAAGACACGCGAATCATCTGCTTAAAATCCCATCGCATCAAACTCAGTCTTCTTCTTCACCTACCTTTCTCTCTCTCCCTCTCTCTCTACACTATTTGGTCCTTTTGCTTTTGTACCTCTTGACGGCGCCAGGAGAGAGAGAGAGACTGAAATGACTTGGTCGGTCTTCAGATCCATAAACTCCCCAACTCTCGACCTCTCCGCCGCACTTCGCTCCACTCGCCGCCCATTAGTCTCCGCCGGTGTCGGCTGCGCAACATTCGCCGGTGTCTCCCTTTTCCGAATGTCTTCTTCATCTCCTCCTTTCGCTTCTCTCAGTGTCTCCGCTTCTTCTGGTAACACGCTCTATTTCGATTCTCTCCGATTTGGATCTTTTCCCCCTAAAATTGGCTTTCTAGTATCCAATTATTGGTACTTTGCTAAAGTTTTGATTTTGATGAATGCCCTGCTCAAAAAATTTGATTTTGATTTCGATAATCTTCAATGCATCTGTTTGTTAGTCTTGGGTCGTACTTCTCTCATCTTTATTTTTCCTTATTCTCTATAAATGTTCGATTTAGAGAATATATAGAAAATGTGAGATGTTATGGGTTCTAAGGAGGATAATGAGAGTTAGTGTTGAATAAAAAAACAATGCAGGTATGAAGGAAGTTGTGGCTACAGAGAAAGCACCAGCTGCTTTGGGACCATACTCTCAGGCTATCAAAGCCAACAATCTTGTTTTCCTTTCAGGTGTTCTTGGACTTATACCTGAGGTCAGTCTAAGATATGAAATGTAATTCACCACATTGTTTTTTCTTTCTTTCTTCTCTGGGTTCTAAGATTGCAAGGTTTCTCTTTTTTTTGGGTTTTGTGCGTATAGACTGGGAAGTTTGTTTCGGACAGCGTTGAAGATCAGACTGAGCAGGTGAAGTAACTTTTAAACTGTCATCATTGTCTCTATAAAGATTAGTTTTGTTTGTGGTAATGATTTTATCCGGAGCCAATGAGATTTAGATTGTCTTGAACAATTTAACTATTGTAATGGCATATCCACCTTCACAACACAAAACTAAGTCTCTGAACTTCTTGATTTGGTATTAGTAGTCTTCAAATTAAACTCCGGTGTAGTTGTAGCAAGATTGAATTGCTCTGTCTTTCCCTTCCTAAATGTTGTGTGCTCGCTTCTATTATTTTGTTTTGGAATATTGAAGGTACTTAAGAACATGGGAGAGATATTGAAAGCGAGTGGTGCCGATTACTCCTCCGTGGTGAAGACAACAATCATGTACGTTTTTGTTCAACAGAACCATTATCCGTATGAGTTTTGAATCTAGAAAACAAAGGTGATCTCTTTGATTTTCTGTGATAGGCTTGCTGACTTGGGTGACTTCAAGAAAGTGAACGAGATATACGCCAAATGTGAGTTCTTTAATAAGATTATAAGTGTTCCTACTTTGTTCAGAATGCATAATTATTTACTGGTTGTGGAGTGGTTTAAGAATTAGTTTGAAACATTATGACCCTTTTTTTTAATCCGAGTGCAGACTTCCCAGCTCCTTCTCCAGCACGATCTACATATCAAGTCGCAGCTTTGCCTCTAAACGCCAAGATCGAGATCGAATGTATCGCAACACTCTAGATCACCATCAAATCGTGTCTATGTTATGGGTTGAGAAACATTGGCCTAGGGCCTAATTTTAATAAAATATTCTTAAAAGCTCATTTTCTTACAAACATATAATCTGAAGGTCACATTTATATTGTTCTAAGTTTGTAAGAGAGAGTTTTTTTTTTTTCAAATGCTATGGTCAGGAAATACTCGGCACGTTTCTCAATTATTTGTGAGATGAAAATCTACAATTCTTCTATGTAGTAGTAGTTGTTGATATATATTTTTTCAATTATTTTAGTTCTTTTGGATCAATTTTAACCCATTAAAGCCTTAAAAAGGCATTCTAGTCATTTTCGGTACAGATTTGTCCTAATGGTTGAGATTTGTTAGTTTAAAAATTTGAACTATTAAATTGGATAATAATGTGGTCAGTGATTGAGATTTGTCAACTAAAAAAATTGAACTATCAAATTGATTAATAATGTGGTCAATTATTGTCACTGACTATTGATTTCGTTTGGCATTTGAAAAAGGATTAACAATATCTCTTATGTTTTTGTTTTTGATCCTATTCAAAATCGAAGTGTCTCTCAGTCTCTCCCACGTTGCACATAGAAATTGTCTTTGAAAATACAAAATGTCCTAAAAAAAACTATATCATAAATATGGATATTTACATATTCCCTCACCATGTTCGAGAATCCGTTTAATTCTAACACTAGGAATACAAAAACGTAATCCACCATTATAAAGAAACAGTAGATACGGGTTAGAACTTTATCGGCTAAATAGTCGTCTAATTGATCGTCATTTGTGCATAAACAATGAAAACGTAAGGAGGTGCAAGTTCCTTGGCTCCTTATTATGAAAACCTCTATGCGAGAAAGTACAACTAATTTATTGGACACGAAAACACAGATTCTTATTTTTGTTACGTATACATGAAAGCGTCAAACAAAGCAAACGTATGAAGGTGCAAGTTCCTTGGCTTAGAAAAAAAATTAATTAGGAAAGTACTTGGTTAAAGAGATTGCCTCCATTTCGACTTGAACCATCAACACATCATTCACAACGAAACCCTTTGATGTATCTCTCAGATCAGAAAAAGATATAAACTCATGGTAACCCCAACTATATCCTCTTCCATGTTCCGGACCATTGTACCAATTATCGACTGCCAACAAAAAAAGAAGAAGATCCATTAGCCATCACGATTAAATGGTATGTTTGCACAACTATGAACATACACACACATATATGTATCTTTTACTTACGTTGCCTTTCAATGTTACTGAGTTGGCTTTGGTTAAGAACTCGAAGTTTGGCACGTACGTAAATCTTCTCATAGGGTCTTAATTTCTCGTTCACATTAAGGTTAAGATACATCGACAAGGCTTTTCCCTCTCCTGTGCCACGACCATTTGGACTCACTTGTATATTCCTGATCATCATAAGCAATAGTACTTGTTTACTGGCACATATCCTCTGAACAAAGCAACAAAGCTTTTATTTTTGAAATAATATATATGGACTTACCAGCTTCTTCCTCCGATGGAGAAGACATCTGAGTAGTAAGTATCTTTAAGCAGCGTGGAGAATCCCCGAATGGTCCAGGTGAATCTCGGGTTATCGAATTTCTCAGTGACAGTGAAAAGTTCCGATTTTTCAAAGAGAGAAGGAACGATCACATCAACACCAAACTCGCAGTGATCTCCATCGTAGAGGTATCCGTTTGTTGGGTCTTTGAAGGTATCAACAGGGAGGACATGAGAGAATCCCCACATCGTTTTGAAGACATTGAATCGCCATACATCGGTATCTGAAGATTATAACAAAGATAGATCGATAGATAAATGTTACTATTATGCACAAGGCATTGTTCTTGTTCAAAGATCACATTTTCTTGGGATTGAAAGTTATATCAAAAAAAAAAACCTTGGATGGTGAAGTACTTCCTCTCGTTCTTGTTGAAGATGTAAAACCTGAGATCCGCGTAAACTTCTTGATGTGCAGCGACGAGAGTCGAGTTGTCTATGGCTACATAAAGCGAAAGGTACCCTGAACCACTATCCACCTTGTTCCCGTTGGGGTAGACAACAAGTGTCCTGTATACGTATTTTAATTTGATGATCTATTTTTTAAAACTATATCTCAACAAGTGTCCTGATCCGAGCGAAGAAAGATTAGATTTTCAACGTACCAGTTGTATCCACCGGCCGAGAAAGGACGAGATTCATATCTCTCTGCGTACGTTGACTTAAGGAGCGTGTTAAAAGACTCCATCTTGAGAGAGTAAGTAGCTGGACGACGATCTCTCAGACCCTTCACCGTGTTTGAAGCTGAGACCTTGTAATCACGTGATGCGATCTCTTGGTTGTTATTCAAGTAATGGGTTTCGTCCAGGTTTTGGATTGGTCCCGCTCCATTCTCCTCTGTTTTTGAGCCAAAAACAGAGCATGTGAAAAACAAAACAGAGGATGTGTCACAACACAACCAAAACTCGAAATTCTATAAAGTCATTAGATTGAGTATTGGATCTAGTCTAAGAGGTAATAAGATTTGCATACGCTGCAGATTTGTGTTGAGGTCATCAGTGAATTGTCGTATTAAGGAGGAACGTGCAGAGGCAGATGTGATGAAGAGACAAAACAGGAGATAAACAACAGAGATGGTGTTTTTGTAGTGATTCGTCATCTCTTAAGGTATTGTGAATCAAGTAAACATAACAGAGTGACTAGCGAGACTTATTATATATATGGAGATGCTTTGGTAATGGAAATGAATGAGATATATCATGATAATGTTATTAGTTTATTATTTTTTTGCCTCGTGTCTGCAATGGCAAATTAAAAATTGATAGACAAATATCTGTTTTTTTTTATAACGTGGTTGCATTTATGATCATTGACTTTTGGATCTAATCCCAAGTCCCACCTTTAGCTGGCGCCTGGCGACTCCGACTCATCTCAAGTTTTTGTTAACTCGCCGTTTTGCCCAATAAAACAATTCTACATCAGTTTATAAAAACGTTGAAGCTCATATAGACTGTGTAATACAATTGGTCACAAAGCGTTTGAAAAATTTAAAGTTGGCATAAAATGAGAAAACATTTATATATATTAAGGAGTACAATGGAACGTGTGATAAACAAATTCTTCACGTAAAAAATGCTAATTTTAATGATGTTTTATTGAGGTAAAACAAAAGAGAGTCAATTATTTATGAATCTTCCATTATCGTAAACTTTCCAAATTACACCAAAAGTAGGGATTATTCATTGTCTGTGATCATTTATTTAAAACGCAAATACGGATTCTTCTTATTCGGCGGTTGATAGATAGCCCACCAAAAAAAAACAAAGTGGTTGATAATAGTTGCAAAGAAATGAGCGAGCTGCAAGTTTTCCTTAGTTAGCGAAATCTAACTAGGGAAGTACTTGGTTGAAGAAATGGCCTCCATTTCGACTTGAACCATCAACACATCGTTCACGAGGAAACCCTTTGATGAATCTTTGAGATCAGAGAATGAGATAAACTCAGCGAATCCCCACCCAAATGCATCTCCATATCCCGGACCATTGAACCAATGATCAACTGCCAAAATAAAGAACATTACTAATTAGTCACCGGGGATATATGTCTCCATATATAGCCATGAATAAATAAATAAATATGTTTTGCTTACTTTGCATCTCTATATTATTGAATTGCCGTTGGTTAAGAACTCGAAGCTTGGCTCGAACATAAATCTTCTCATAGGGTCTGAACAACTCGTTCGCGTTAAGGATAAGAAACATTGACAAGGCTTTTCCCTCTCCCTTGCCATTGCCACTTGGATACACTTTGATATTCCTGATCATCATATGAAATACTTGTTACTACCACTATATATATACTCTAACTAAAAGCAAAAAGAGCTTTTAATATGGACTCACCAATTTCTTCCTCCTCTGGAAAACACATTTGATAGGTAAGAATCATTCAGCAGCGTGGAAAATCCCGGAATGTCCCAAGTGAATCTCGGGTAATCGAATTTCTCAGTGACAGTGAAAAGCTCTGATATTTTAAAGGGAGAAGGGATGGTCACATTGTTGGAGGTAAAAACCGCACCCCGGTTTTCTCCGGTACAAATCGAGATTGGCGTAAGATAAGCCTGGTTTACGAAGAGATGTACCGGGAAAGCTGGGCCGAGTGAAACATTGGGCCGAACACAGCCCATTAGGCCGAGGTCGGTGAGAAGTCTCTCGAAGGAATGGAGGGCTTTCCTGAGCTCGGTCGAAATAGGAAGGTTTCCTAACGGAAAAAGGAAACCTTAGATAAAAAAGGAAAGGAACCGAGAGAAAAGGAAAGTACTCTCGGTCCCATATCGTCTGAGGCGTGCTTGAAGACCGACTTAGAGGATATATATAAAGGGAGATGAATCGACACCAGAGAACATAAGAGATTTCCGAGAAGACTTAAAGACTGAGAACTCACTACGCTAGCTTCTTAGTCGCCTTAAGTCTTAGTTCGTTATTGTCTACCTGAATAACCGAACTCAATTGTATTTTACTTGATTCAATCTAATAAAATCCGAGCTTCCGATCTAAAAGTACTGTTTTGTCCCTTGTCGATATTTACATATCAACAATTGGCGCGCCAGGAAGGGGGTCGAACCTACGGCCTTCTGCTTAGGAAACATATCAACAAAAGTTCGTCTGGAAGTTCATCATCTGCCGACACGGAGCCCCGTACGAGATCGTTACAGACAACGGAACCCAGTTCACTTTGATCATTTTCCAAGATTTTTGTGCCAAGTGGAAAATCCGACTAAGTTTCTCTACCCCGCGATACCCGCAAGGAAACGGACAAGCTGAAGCCACAAACAAGACCATAATTGACAGACTAAAGAAACGACTCGACACCGCTAAGGGAACTTGGGCAGACGAACTTGACGGCGTCTTGTGATCTCACCGAACTACACCACGACGTTCGACCGGTCAGTCACCATTCTTCCTTGCATATGGCACAGAAGCTATGTGTCCAGCCGAACTCAACGTCCCAAGTATTCGCCGAACTATGCTTACCCAGCAACCCGACGCGAATGACAACATGATGATCGACGCACTCGACTTAGTCGAAGAACATCGCGAACGAGCATTGCTCCGGATACAGAACTACCAACAACTTGCAGCTCGCTACTACAACAAAAAAGTTAAAGGCCGTCACTTTGAAGATGGCGATCTCGTACTTCGCAAAGTCTATCAAAACAGAGAAGAGAAGAACGCAGGAAAACTTGGCGCGAACTGGGAAGGACCGTATCAGGTTATGAAAGTCGTTAAACCCAGCGTTTATCAACTTATGAAGTTAGACGGAACTCCGATCCCGCGATCTTGAAACTCAATGCATCTTAAACGATACTACTACTAGTTCGTTGTGAGCTCAAAGCAAAAAAAAAAAAAAAAAAAAAAAAAAGCCTTCAAACTACTTAGTCGGAGCAAAAAACACTTTTGTACTTAGAACTACGAATGGCTTGATCCCTTCAAAGGGTACGTAGGTAGCTCGTTACCGAGTCTAGCTATAACATCAATAAAATTTTATTAAGTCAAATCTGTCTAAGTTCTACTTCGGAAATCACAAGGGACCGAATTCTTCTACATCGACTTCCTGGCCAGTTGTTCGATAGCATTCCACATGAATACAAACTTAAAAAAGCCGAGATCCGTCTCGCAAGCACCCACATGGTGTCGTGGTTAAACCACATATCAAAAGCCGGGCCCAGTCCCGCAGTTGAATTTCTAAGTCACCAAGAACAATAAGCCGAGCACATCTCGCATACTTAGGTTCGACTTAGAAAAACCTTGAACTTGTCTCGTGCGTTTACAGGAGTTCGAATTAATTCACTCTTCCAATACGAAACGATTCACTTGGGTTCCCCAGGCCGAGCTTAAACGCTCGCACAATAAGCCGAACTCCTCAGATTCGCACCATAAGCCGAGTTCACAACACTCGCAAAACGTAAGCCGAATTATCGCAATTCGCTATCGAAAGATAAAAACTATGTTCGAACATCATCTGGTATATTCTGGTCTAGTACTTGAAAGATTTTTCTAAGTTACCGACGAAAGAAAAGTCGAAAATTCAAACAAGTTGCCGATGTGCTACTTGAAAAATTCTTCTAAATCACCAAGATAGGAAAAAAGGAAGTAAAAACGAGCATATAAATTAAGAGCCTCCCGAGAGGCAAATAAGTTCAAAAGCCCACCAAGGGCTCGGAAATAAAAGTATTACAAGCAAAATAACCCATGAAAGGGCAAATAAGTTCGAGAGTAAGAAAGAACAGAAAAAGATTAAGCGGTCTTCTATAAATAGAACATCTTTCTTGGTTGGTTAGAAAAAGATTAAAAAGTTTCCTTTTATGGTTAACAACATTTTATTGGTTAGTGAGAAAAGTAAGCTTTCCCTTAATAGATATTTGATTCACACTGGATGTACTCCTAGTTTCTATTGCAATAGAACAGTGATGTAGTTGTAATATAAAAGATTCGAAATCCAGAGGACCAATGTTACTCTATGACTTTGCGAGGATTGAATTAAAGCTAAGACAAAAGATGGTTTGTTACGAAAACTAAAAAGTAAACAGATGGCAAACAACGATTTAAATTCGAATTAAAACAAGCACTAGACCAAAGCAATTCGCAGGAATTTCAGAGATAAGAACCAGATGACTATTCAGGACACAAATGTAACGCAAGTCTCGAACTCAAACAGAAAAGCTTATCGATCCACTGTCGTGATCTCGATAACTTTGTCTAACAACCTAAATCCTAAACTGTCGTTTGAACCTAGAAAATTGCAGACAAGCATTAGCTAGCAGGTTTGATATGTTCACGATTTGCCTTAACTTCAACTGTCGTTGGCTAAGGACAAATTGCTCACCAATGTTTATTCTAGCAACCTATTACACTTTTGATGAACAGATTAACCTAAAATCGCAGATTGAGTGATCAAGTCAACCTAAGCATTAAGTCTAACAATGGTGAAGACAATAGATATCAAGCCCTATTTGCATCTAATCCTCTAACTCATGAAATCCTTTGAACGCTTTAATCTAGCTAAGAGATCTACTCAGACATGGAGAAAAGAAACACAGAAACAGATGAAAAGAAATTCATAGATTAAAATCGCAGAAGAGATAATAGGGTTCAGAATTCTTCTCAAAGTGTAGCAGATTTCTTCTCCCAAAAGCTTACAAGTAAAAACTCTGTGGTTCAGGAAATTGTAAAAGAAAAACGTGATAATAAAAACACAGGCGGCTCTGGGCTTTTTATTCCATCTCACGCGACTTAGGATTAGGTAAAATCGTTTTCCTTATTTTTCTCCCGTCCGGAGCAAGTGCTCCACGAATGGTCCGAACCGGGAGCAGGTGCTCCGCAGATGATTTCTCCAAAAGCGTGTGAAATAGCTCCTTATTGCTCAAATTAATCTCCTTTTGCTCCAATGCCTCCTAAACATTCCAATCCTCTGATAAGGCCTCTAAGTCACCTGAAACTTTCTGAAAAGACTCCAAAAACTCATAAAACAATCAGTAAACACAAGTTAGAATGAGTCAAAATCTCCACTCATCAATATTTCTATAAATAGAACATCTTTCTTGTTAAAAATCATATATTTTGGTGGGGATTGAAAATAAAAGACCTTGAATGGTGAAGTACTTCTTCTCCTTCTTGTTGAAGATGTAAAATCTGAGATCCGCGTAAACCACTTGATGTGAATCGACGAGAGTCGAATTGTCTATGGCTACGTAAAGCGAAAGGTACCCTGAACCACTATCCTTCTTGTTCCCGTTAGGGTACACGACAAGAGTCCTATATATCATATGACATTTAGTACTATGAAAATTCCGATTCATGCGAATAAAGATCAGATAACAACTTACCAGTTGTGTTCACCAACCGGAAAAGGACGAGAATCGAATCTCTCTGCGTTGGTTGACTTAAGGAGTGTGTTGAAAGACTCCATCTTTAAAGAGTAAGTAGATGGACGACTATGTCTTAGACCCGTTACTGCGCTTGAAGCTGAGACTTTATAGTCACGAGATGTGATCTCTTGATGTTTACGTAAGTAATGTGTTTCTTCCAGGTTTGTTGGTTCTGCTCCGGTTTCCTCTGTTTTGAGACAACAACAACAAAAAAAAAAAAAAACATTGCACCACGGTGTTTAGATACACAGTCTAAGCATATAATCTAAAAGACATAGATGGATATTCTTGAATAGAAGAAAAACAAAGATCATGGTGTACGTTTCAGATTTGTGTTCAAGTCATCAGTGAATTGTCGAATGAGGGAAGGTGCAGAAGAAGATGTGATCATGAAGAGACAAAACAAGAGATAAACAATAGAGATGGTGTTTCTGTAGTGACTCGTCATCTTTTACGGTTTTGTGAGGGTGAACTGATGAAGTGTCGAGAACAGAGCGACTAGTGAGTCTCTTATATAGTACTTTGGAATAGAGGCATAAATGCTTTGGAATAATATACTGAGCCTCCTATGCAGAGAGATAGGAATCTCATCCTTTTCCGGTTGGTACAGACTCTAAAAGTCTAGAGGTATAAATGCTCAGGTATTTTTTTGCCTCGTGTTTGCAATGGCAAATTAAAAGTTGATATATCTTTTTTTTGGTTGATAAGGTGGTTACATTTTTTTTTTTTTACGACAAATACCCCAGTTACATTTTTTATATGGGATCATTTACTTCAAAACTTCAACTCCCGAACTGATAAATTGGATTTTTATTGGTTTCTAACATTTGCTTTGTATCTTTTATCAAGTCAAAATGTCTTTTAAGATTTTTAAATCTTTTATCGAGTCTTTCAGGTATAAGTTGTTTTGGAGGGAAAAAAAGTCAACTTGGGTTCAAATGGCTATATGAAGATGCACAGAATCATGCAGATGCGTTAGAAGTTTGTCATTCGTTAAAATATATTTTCACCAATGGATCGAGCTCCAATTTTGATTGAAGATAATATATTGTGTTAGATTTCAATTCATTTGGAAGTGGTTTGAGTATATTCCAACAATGTGATGGAAATTTTTGCCAATTTTCTATGAAAACAATCCAGTTTGGTGATCAGAGAGCGTTGGGATTTGCATGACATGATACCCGTCACAGATACCAGTCACAGGCATCTTTCCTGCACCTGATGCACTTCACGCTATACACTTCACGCGCAGAGCATACAGAGCCGTTCCTACCAGTTTAGAGACTATAAATGAATATAATATTTATGATCTATTTTAGTTTCTAAAATAAAAATTTGTAGAAGACGATTAAAGGTTTTATTTCGAAACACCAAAAATTTATGTTTTTTTTACTCAATGATATGTGTAATTTTCAATTGATAAAACAATTAAATTGATGAAAAAAAAATTGGTTCAAAATTAATAATGATGGCATATAAAAATCAAATATTAAAAAGATGAAAAAATGAATATGAAAAACTTTACATAGATAAGTCTAAGTTTTTGAAAAGAAAATAAATAATATAGATAAATATTTTTAAATTAAATAGAAGTTAAGTAAAAAGAAAAAGACACAAATAAAAAAGTTAGAGGAGTTGCATACTAAAAATTTAATAAATGAAAGATATTTGAAAAGTATTTAATTTAAAATTTATGCAAAACTGGTATGAAGTGGGGTCCGATTGGTACGAACTGTGATTGTTGGCTGTAACTGTAGACTTTTGGCTGTAAAGATTTTAGCTGTTAAAACTGAGACTGTTGTTTTTAAAGTCTGATTGTTGACATAAACTGTAAAAACTGTGACTGTTAATTTAAATATTTATTTTTTGATTAAAATACAAATTATATAAGAAAAAACAAATAACAAAATTTATTATTAACATAAATAATCAATACAATAAAAAAATATAATAAAGAAAATACAAAAGCTCAAAAATTAATATATTAATCGTTAAAAAACTTCATCTATACTAATTATTTTTTATATTGCTTTAATTATCAAAAATTGCATCAAGAAGTGGAATAAATTGAAAAAAATTTGGATGAACTTCTGGAGCTTCCGGATTTTTCAGATAAATGTTGTAATGATCTATTAAACAATATAAACGATTTTTTCCTTGTTTCCAATGCAAATCAGCTCCAATCTGTTCATGAAACTTTTGAATAATCTTTATAATTCTTCTCGTTGTTACTTCTATCGTGTTTTTCCATAATAATATGCTGAAGAAATATGGATGTGACCTCTTCTGACCAATTAAATTTCTGAAAAATTAAAATATATTTTAACCATCAAATTTTGATATCTAAAAAAAGAACTCACAAATCTATTGATTTTGAAATCATATGTGATATACCTTAGTTTTACGGGATGATGAAGATGCCATTATTGTAGGAATTGAAAGCTTGAAGACTACCTAAAAAAATAGTGTCTCCAGTTTTTCTTATATAGCTTTCAATAAAATATATATTATTATAGTATTTATAGTGATATTCTAATTAGTGTTTGATTGTTTCAAAGATTTTATTGAATATTTTGTTATATTTTTGTGTTAAATTTTTCATTTGGTTACCACTCCTTTACACGAGCAAGTGCATCAAAATAACAGTCAACTCTTATTAGTTATCAAAATTTCAGCATTACAATAATTTATTAAATAAAATAAAAGAAATTATTATCTTAGGGAAATGTAAAACAAAAAAAATTCTACGTAAGGAGTAGGAGAGAAACTTTAAAAGCCACAAAAGAGGCTGTTAAAAATAACAAAAAAAAATTTGAAAAGTGCTGTAAAGACTATTAAATATTTTAAAGTTTAAAAAGTCTAATTGGGAAAAAAATTGCTGTAAGAACTGTTAAACTCATTAAAGTCCTCACAGCCTACACATCAAAGTCATGGTCACCGCTATATGCATATATTAAATTATAAAGTTCCAAATCATATTATTAGATGGTCATTACCATAGTCAAATGTTTTTGTAAGTCGATGCCGTAGGTGAATGTTTAAATTTTAACATGGTGGGCACGGCCCTGGGAGCATACCGGGCACAGACACCAGTCATGGGCAACTTTCTTGTGACCGGTATGGTACACAGACGAGAAAGAATTTATTTTTTCGCCTGGCTTTTTCCTGTTTCAGGTATAGAAAAGATGCCCATGAGAAGATATTTACACCTGTTTTCACAAATTTGGAGAATATTTCTAAACCTTTTTACTGTTATTTCTTTCTATTTTAGTACCTAATTCTTGTTTTTGTTGCCTCGTGTTTGTCATGAATAAAACTAAAGTTGAAGACCCTTTTTTTATAAAGTAGTTACATTAATTTTTTTATTTAAAAGTTTACCTTTAATCTACAAAAATGCAAAACAACCATCTATTATATGATAAACCCCGCACTAAAAACCTTTACTAGTGCTGCTGATTAAAACAAACATTCTACCAAATTCATAATTAATCTGACACAGATTGAAAGAACACATATATATATATATATATATGTATATTTATATACTTTGGCCGACTCATATTACAGAAATCATTTATAACAAAGAACCAAACGTTAATGTTACTTAGAGTGATTTAGTAATTGTAGTAGAAAAAAGGATTAGTTTTCTAAATTTTGAAAACTTTGATTAGTTTCCATAATACAAAAATTAATTTTTTATATCACCTCAATTATTGTTTACTACAAATTATGAAACCAATTACATCGATTTATGATGGACTGGACAACTTTACTCTTCACATAGGGGACCATGATGAAGGGTTCCATTTACACTATACTAAAAGAATTTCTACAAATTTATCTTCATTATATGCATTAAATCGCATTATCTGGAAATCAAACTCTATAAATCAAACTCTATACTTCACACAGTAGAAATTATGTAATGACTCATTTATCATCAATTATTTTAAATCCATCTCAATTTTAGCTGGTGACTCATGTGAGTTTCAAATTCTACATCAATTTAACAAATGTTCTGATATGAATAATATTAATTTTTATAAGTTTAAAAAACTTGATTATGCTATTTTCTATCATTAAAATATTTATCAATTATTTATGATTTTAAAAGTGATTCAATTATATTTTATCAACATCTTTTTTTTTTTGGTTCAAATTTATCAACATCTTAAAAATATATTTAAAAACCAAAATGCTATTAATCTACTAAAATTAACTTAAGAGTGTTTTATGATTCATTCTGTAAAAGTGTGGTTCGACTCAAGAGATCCAATCCAAATGACTCAACAAAACAACTTAGTTTATGGTGGAAATCAAACTTAGGCTTACTAAAATTAGATGGCAGGGGCCTAAGACCTGGTCCATCTAGCACGACACCACCTTGATTGGGTTCAAATTTAGTTACAGTGAAATGCATAGAGAATCAATCAATCAATGCTCCGCTCCAAAGTCTAAAGTTTCTTGCTATGTACCGAAATACACGCAATAAAGTGTCTCTCCCACGTTCCATAAAGTAGTTGTATACACAGATAAACCTTCGAATATTATTATCAGATGTTTCCATTTCATAAAATCATTCAGATTTTTAGAATCAAAATTCGAGTAACTGTCATGGTTAATTTTTTTTTTTGTAGAGCTGTTTTCAAGATCTTTGCAAGCAGGAAAAAATAAATGTCTAATGAACAAGAAGTGGTTGGTCCATGGTCTGTGTCTGTGAAAACGTAAATTGCATGGAAATTTCGTCTAAGTTGAAATTTCCAGTTCGGAATCAATTAGTTGGAATTAGTCTTGAAAAAAAATGAGGAAGTGCCGCAGAAGAACCAGAAGATACCGGTAAAGACGATTGCGAGACAAGTCATTTTGGCAACATGAAGGAAACTTGCATTTATGTTATAGAAGCGGTTTGGAAGCATTGCATTTTTAATAAAATAGGAAGAGAAGATTATTGTAGGTGTTCTCATCATTAAGTAAAAAAGGTTTTAAACAAACTAATATTATTGAAATCTTCACGAAATTACCTCATTATTATGCTCATTAGATACATTTTTGTTACTTTTTCTCGTATATTGAACATTTGAATTGTAATAATGAATATATTGAATATTTGAATTAATGGATTGACAAAGGAATCAGGAACAGGTTTGGCTCTATTCGACTACTTGGGGCAACAGATACGATAATGGGCTCCAAGAATGGTTTGCATCAAGACCAAGATTTCGATTTAAGCTATTTTTTTTGTTCGTATAAAACTTAACATTTCTTCAACAAAAAAATGAATATAATTGTAGTTCCATTTTTTTGTTGATAGTTTAAGTCTACTCATGCTTTGTTTTTAAAGTGTTTTTTTAATGCCTGAAGAGACAAAAATGAAGGACAAGAGTTGGGCTAATGATTGAATTAACGATTTTTGACTTGCGGTAAAAATCCTTGGTGCATGTAAGAAGAAAGATGATGTTTTGATATGTATATGAGAAATATAAACTCATTTTATTTGAAACGCAAACACAACACAGGGGATTGATAACAAAGAAAAAACATGGAGTTGCAAGTTCCTTGGTTAACAAGAGAAAATTTAATTAGGGAAGTACTTGGTTGAAGATATGGCTTCAATTTCGACTTGAACCATCAACACATCATTCACGAGGAAACCCTTTGATGAATCTTTGAGATCAGAGAGTGAGATAAACTCATGAAGACCCCACCCAAATTCATCTCCATATCCCTGACCATTGAACCAATGATCAACTGCCAAAATAAAAAAAAACATTACTAATTAGTCACCGGGGATGTCTCCATATATAGCCATGAATAAATAAATATGTTTTGCTTACTTTGCATCTCTATATTATTGAATTGTCGTTGGTTAAGAACTCGAAGCTTGGCTCGAACATAAATCTTCTCATAGGGTCTGAACTTCTCGTTGGCGTTAACGATAAGATACATCGACAAGGCTTTTCCCTCTCCCGTGGCACGACCACTTGGATTCACTTGTATATTCCTGATCATCATTACGTAATAACGTAATACTTTGTTACTACCACTATATACTCTTAAGTAAAAGCAAGAGAGCTTTTCATTTTGAAAATAATGCATGTGGACTCACTCACCAACGTCTTCCTCCAATGGAGAACACATCTGAGTAGTAGGTATCTTTGAGCAGCGTGGAGAATCCCCGAATGGTCCAGGTAAATCTCGGGTTATAGAATTTCTCAGCGACAGTGAAAAGTTCAGATTTTTCAAACAGAGAAGGAACGGTCACATCAACACCAAACTCGCAGTGATCTCCATCGTAGAGGTATCCATTTCTTGAGTCTTTAAAAGTATCAACAGGGAGAACCTGAGAGAATCCCCACATCGTTTTGAAGAGATTGAATCTCCATCCATGTGTATCTGTAGTAACAAAACATAGATTGATAGATATTACTATACATAATAGACCATCTCTCTTGTTTAAAGATCACATATTTGGTGTGGGGATTGAAAACTAGCAAAAACCTTGGATGGTAAAGTACTTCTTCTCTATCCTGTTGAAGACATAAAACCTGAGATCAACGTAAACTTCTTGATGTGGAGAGAGAGTTGAATTGTCTATGGCTACGTAAAGCGAAAGGAACCCTGCACCATTATCTTTCTTGTTCCCGTTGGGATACACAACAAGTGTCCTGCATAGACATTTGTATTAGCATGTAAAAGATTCGACACGAGTGAATAGAGATCATATTATCAGAAAAGTACCAGTTGTATCCAGAGGCCGAGAAAGGACGAGATACGTATCTCTCTGTGTTCGTTGACTTAAGGAGCGTGTTAAAAGACTCCATCTTGAGAGAGTAAGTAGCTGGAGGACGATCTCTGAGTCCCGTCAATTTGTTTGAATCTGAGAGTTTATAATTACGTGATGAGATCTCTTGATGTTGATATGGGTAATGCGCTTCTCCCTGGATTGTTTTTGGTCCTGCTCCATTCTCCTCTGTTTTGAGAAAGAAAACAGAGCATTTGACATCAAAACAGAGGATGTGTCACAATGTTCAAATATATCACAGTCCAAACACATATAGTATAAAAGATATTTAGATAGATCCTCATAAATATTGGATCATATCTAATAGCAAAAGAGATTTGCATACGCTGCAGATTTGTGTTGAGGTCATCAGTGAATTGGCGTATGAAGGAACGTGAAGAGGCAGACGTGATGAAGAGGCAAAACAAGAGATTAACAGCAGAAACTGTGTTTGTGTAGTGACTCTTCATCTTTGAAGGTTGTATATGTGAGTGAACTGTAGATAACAGAGGTTAGTGAGAGTGGACTTATATACTTGAGAGGCATATTTGCTTTGCATGCTTAGGAAGACTCCAGAAATTTATTAAATTATTACATGATACTGTTGTTTATTATTATTATATTTTTAATACCTAACTCTTGTGTTTTTTTGCCTCGTGTTTGTCATGGAAAATGAAAAGTTGAAATCACTTTTTGGTTTATAAGGTGGTTACATTCATCATGGGGAAATTGCAGAAAAAAAATTGTATATGTTTTTTTTTTTCATTTTACTTTCAATCTGTGAAAATGCAAAACAACCATCTATATAATGTAAAACCCGCAATAATAGCCTCTACGAGTGGTGCTGATTACTCCTCATATTTAAACAAACATTCGACCAAAATCATAATAAATCTGACACAGATTGAAAGAACACATACTTTGGCTCCACTCGTATGATAGAAATCTATATATATAAAGTAAAATGTTCTCAAACTCTAAAATTTTGACACATCATCAATTCATTTATTAATTTATAATTTATTATATTTTGTGTTATTATACTTTAATTCTCATAGTAACTATCATCCATTAATATAACAAGAATATGAATATACATTTTTTATAAATAATAGTTTATATATTAATGCATTTAGTCATTATTATTTTAAATTATTTATTTTGTTTATATGATTCAACAGATATGTATAGTAAAACATAAAATTTTAAGATAGTCAGATTTGGATACAGTTTTGTCAAATCCGAAAAACAAATTCTCGGATCCAAAATTTTTAATGTCTAAAAATATTAAAATTCGTTTTAAAACCAATATAAAACACTAGAATATAACAAAAGACATAAATTTGAAGAAAATTAGAATGATAAATTATAAAATTAAAATGCATATAGACGGGTTAGGAATATTTGCACGAATTTCAAAAAGCTCAAGTGAAAATTATATCATTTTCTATTTTAATTATTTTTGTTATTTGTAATAGAATATCATGTAATAATTTACAAAATAAAATTTATTTTTTAAAATGACTACTTAAATAATAATATAGAGAGTGAGAATGCATATTTGTGAAACAAATTGTGATATCACAAAATGTTAACATGTTCAACCTAATCTTTGAAACATAAAATGGGTGAAGTTCCCCTTAAAAAATTATATAGAGCTCATGTTAGAGATGTGACATTGAGAGTGACTAGAAAAAAGAAAAACATGAGAAAGATAGAAATTTCAACTGGTCCAATATGTTGTGTGTGGTTCAACATGTTGCATTGATGAGAGAGAGAACATGAGAGGGAAAGGAGAGTGAGAGGGAAAAGGATAGTGAGAGGGAGAGGGAGATGGAGAAGGAGAGGGAGAGGGAGATGGAGAGGGAGATGGAGAGGGAAATGAGTGTAGAAAAAAAAAGATTATGAATATATTTTGAAAATATGTTAGGGAATTGAGATATTTTTAAATAATTAATTGCCTCTTACATATATTTTTTCCTGAATACAGTAATTAAGAATTGTATATGTTCCAAAATCATAAACCCGCATAAATATAAAGATATCTATAAACTAAAATGATTTAAAGTTTTAATTGATATATTATTTGATTATTTTTTATATGTTTTATATAAATTATAAAATACAATAAGTATATATAAAAAATTAAAATACAAAATCTAATAAAAAAAATTGATATTGTAAAGTTTTTTCTTAAATATGTTAATAAATACAATACAAAATTCCGCGCGCAGATCAGCCCCTAGTAATTAATAAGATAGAACCAAAACTTTAGTGTTACTTACGGTGATTTGTAATTGTACTAGAAAAAGGACTAGTTTTAAATTTTGAAGACTTCGATTACTTTTTACAATACAAAAAATAACTTTTTTCTAAAATTTAGAATAGACTCAAAGGTCAATGATGAAAAGTAAACGCATTATCAAACCAGCTTGGGATTTACCCCAACTGGTATACTAGTCACAAAGAAAACAATATATCATGCACAAGTCTCAGTACTTTTTCACCTCCCTAAGCATCTACTAAATCATCTCCCCTTCTATATATATATATTCACACACATATCATAATCCTGAGCAAGTCTCACACTCTCTAGAGTTCAGTAATTCAAAAATCTTTGACATGATGATGAGTTACTAGAAAGATACTTTATGTATTGTTTCTCTCTTGCCTTGTCTGTTCATCACCTCTTCTTTTGTAGGACCAGTCCCAAACGTGGAGAATGGTTCTCAGAAACTTATCCCCACTCAAATATCATCACGTGATATACCAAACTCTCAATATCGAGTACGGTGAAAGGCCTGAGAGAACGTCCTCCATCGTCTTATTCTCTCAAATTGGAATCTCAACACACTCATTATTCATTAAGACTCTACCTACACCGAGAAATATGAGCCGCGTCTTCTTAGGGTCGGTAGATACAATTGGTGCGTACCATTTCTGTTTTGTTTTTCTGCTTTAATTTATTAATTAAAAAAATGTTCTGTGCCTTTGTCCTTATGTAGACCCGCAACAATAATACTTGTGTCCATGCAACGTAAATCGTCTCTACCAAATTAATATAGCACCATGATGTCCCATTTTTGCTGAATAATTTCTATATCGATAATTTCACACGAACAAATAACACACATTAATTGAAAAGCAGGACGCTCACTGTGTATGTGTGAGACCCCGCTCCCTTCTTCCCTTCCGGGAACTAGACAGATCGGCTATCAAATCCATGAGATTTCGAATCTGTCCGACGGTCGGCAGTCGTTTGGTTCAAAAGGTTCGTAAGACTTGTCTACTATCTCTGCAATCACCACGTGATCTTTCTCCGTGTTTTTGTATTCACTCACACAGTACCACGGACCACTTCCCGGTATGTTATCCATTCTGAGATTGCTCCAGTATACGCACGCTTAACTTTGGAGTTTTCTCAAGACCAGTGCACTTTGATGACATAGGTAACCAAATCAATTCTTATAAATCTTTTTCATATATACTAAAAATCGAGATATCACAGTAAGTATGAAACAAGAATGATTATGGTGCTATTAATTCAAATCGTTAGAATGATGATCTTATTTTTATCTTGTATCGAGTCAAAGTTTTGTTTGTGTTTTACCATGTCCAAGTTTAAGTACCACATAATATTTGTACAAAGTAAACAAATCACTTGTTGTTGAGTTTTTTTTTGTTTAGATCTCAAGGATATCATCTATGATGGTTGCCTAGAGCTATGGTTTGCCATAAGAAGCTAGATTCACTTTCAAGTTTCTTCTTCTAAACTCAGTTTAAAGCTATACATGTCGTAAACACGTTTTTCTTTGCTTGAATATACATCAGTCAAAAAAAAAAAAAAAATCCCTTGATGCTTGCAAGAAGGGCGATTATTTTATAATATGTATGAGAGTTTAAACTCATTTATTTGAAACGCAAACTCAGACATATTATTTGGTGGCTGATAACAAAGCAAAAACATGCATGGAGTTGCAAGTTCCTTGGTTAGAGAAAATCTAATTAGGGAAATACTTGGTTGAAGATATGGCTTCAAGTTCCGCTTGAACCATCAACACATCATTGACAAGGAAACCCTTTGATGAATCTTTGAGATCAGAGAGTGGCATAAACTCAGGACGACCCCACCCAAATCCATCTCCATATCCCGGACCATTGAACCAATTATCAACTGCCAAAATAAAGAAAGCTCACAAGAAAGCACTCATTAGTCACCGGGGATGCATGTCTCCATATATAGCCATGAATAAATATGTTTTGCTTACTTAGTATCTCTACATTATTATTGAATTATCGTTGGTTAAGAACTCGAAGCTTGGCTCGAACATAAATCTTCTCATAGGGTCTGAACTTCTCATTGGCGTTAAGGATAAGATACATCGACAAGGCTTTTCCCTCTCCCCAGGCACGACCACTTGGATGCAATTGTATATTCCTGATCTCATCATTACGCAATACTTGTTAGTACCACTATATACTCTTGAGTAAAAGCAAGAGAGCTTTCACATTTTGAAAATTAATGCATGTGGACTCACTCACCAACGTCTTCCTCCAATGGAGAACACATCTGAGTAGTAGGTATCTTTGAGCAGCGTGGAGAATCCCCGAATGGTCCAGGTAAATCTTGGGTTATGGAATCTCTCAGCGACAGTGAAAAGTTCAGATTTTTCAAAGCGAGAAGGAATGGTCACATCAACACCAAACTCGCAGTGATCTCCATCGTAGAGGTATCCATTTTTCGAGTCTTTAAATGTATTAACAGGGAGAACCTGAGAGAATCCCCACATCGTTTTGAAGAGATTGAATCTCCATCCATGTGTATCTGCAACAAAACATAACATAGAATGATAGATATTACTATACACAAAAGAGCATCTCTTTTGTTAAGAGATCACATATTTGGTAGGGGGGAATTGAAAACTAGCAACAACCTTGGATGGTAAAGAACTTCTTCTCTATCTTGTTGAAGACATAAAACCTGAGATCAACGTAAACTTCTTGATGTGGAGAGAGAGTTGAATTGTCTATGGCTACGTAAAGCGAAAGGAACCCTGCACCATTATCTTTCTTGTTCCCGTTGGGATACACAACAAGTGTCCTGCATAGACATTTGTATTAGCGTGTATCAGAGTCGACACGAGTGAATGAAGATCAGATTATCAAAAATGTACCAGTTGTATCCAGAGGCCGAGAAAGGACGAGATACATATCTTTCTGTGTTCGTTGACTTAAGGAGCGTGTTAAAAGACTAATCTCTGAGACCCTTCAATGTGTTTGAAGCTGAGAGTTTATAGTTACGTGATGAGATCTCTTGAGTTTTATGTGAGTAATGCGCTTCTCCCTGGACTGTGTTTGGTGCTGCTCCATTCTCCTCTGCTTTGAGAAAGAAAACAGAGCATTTGAAAACAAAACAGAGGATGTGTCACAATGTTGAAAAATACAGAGTCCAAACACATATAGTATAAAAGATATTTAGATAGGTCAAATCTAAAAGCAAAGGAGGTTGCATATGCTGCAGATTTGTGTTGAAATCATCAGTGAATTGCCGTATGAAAGAACGTGAAGAGGAAGACGTGATGAAGAGACAAAACAAGAGATAAACAGCATAAACCGTGTTTGTGTAGAAATTCGTCATCTTTTAAGGTTATATATCTGATTGGAGTGTAGAGAAAAAGAGATTAGTGAGACTTATATAGTGAGAGGGATAGATACTTTGGAATGCTTAGGAAGACTCCAAATATTTCTGAAATTATAACATGATACTGTGTTGTTTCTTCTTCTTACCTAACTCTTGTTGTCTCGTGTTTTTCCATGGACAATTTTTTTTTGTCAAATCATGCAAATTTAAAAGCTGGAATCTCATGATAAGGTGGTTACATTTATCATGGGGAAATTGCAGAAAAACCCCGCTTTATACGTTTTTTTTATGTTTACTCTCAATCTGCGAAAGTGCAAAACAAACCATCTAGTATGTATATGATAAACCCCACAGTAAAAACCAGTGTTCAAAAAATCGGCCAAGTCGACGACTAGGCAGCCGCCTGTTCGGGTTAGCCGACCCGATTTTCATAAAATTAGTGAAGCAAATCCGGATAATAAATCGAAACAAGTCGGAGAAAATCAGAAAAATCAGACCAAATCGGTCAAATCAAATTAATTATTATTTTTTTTTTCAATCAATTTTTATGGTTTGAGATGGTAAACCAACATCGGTTTACAGAAAGGAGAACAAAAACAAAAAAAATTTGAAACTTTGGTTTAGGATTAATAACTTAATATAATCATCTCAATACTCCACCGTCGCTTATCTCATTCCTTCATAAACTTTTGCTGAAGAATAGTTAGTCGATCCACTTCAAATCAATGAAGAACCTAATGGTCATCCTACTTACCAAATCCAAAGTGATGAGCCTAGTAGAGATATCAATTCCGACGATGAAAATGATATAGCCATTGATTTTGAATTTGAGTCTGAAAATGAGCTGCTAGTAGATATGGATGTGTTTGAAGAATAAGTTAGATATATTTCTCTTTATATTACGTTTTTAAAGTTTTTAGATTAAAACTTACTTTAATTTGAAGAATTTGATGATTTTTAGTTTGGTTTCTATGTTGAACTTTATTCTATAATTTTATTTATCAATTTTGCTTACTTTTATAATACTTTTCAAGAAAACGATTAAGTTTTTTTAAAAATATGATATATAGATAAAAAAATTTATAAAAAAATAATACAAATTTCGTTAACGCCTAGTCTCCGCCTAATCTCCGACTAATCCACCTAGGCGCTAATCTCCTATATATCACATGCCTAGCCATCGCCTAGCGATTTTTTGAACATTGATAAAAACCTTTACGAGTGGTGCACTCCTCATATTGAAACAAACATTCGACCAAAATCATAATCAATCTGACACAAATTGAAAGAACATATATATAATTTGGCTCCACTCCTATAATAGAAATCATTAATAACATAGAACCAAACCGTTAGTGTTAGGGTGATTTAGTAACTGTACTAGAAAAAAGGACTGGTTCTTAAATTTTGAAAACTTTGATTTCTTTCCACAATACAAAATTTTTTTTCTATCGCCTCAATTAGTATCTATTACAAATTATAAAAACAATTACATTTGACGTTTTAAAAAAAAAATAATAATAATACATTTGACGTTTTGACAACGGATAATATTATACGTTCTCAAAAATCTACAATAGATAGTTCTATATGCGCATACGATAGACTACTTTACATTTGACATGCGCGGGATCATGACGAACAACTCTGCTTACACAACGCTATAAATGTTTTGTAAATCTATCTCCATTGATCATTTAATCGCATTCTCTAGAAATCAAACTCTATACCATAGAAGCATTAATGAACCAACAGATCTAAAAAGCTTTCACATACAAAACCTTTTAGACATACTAGTTTCCTCAATCCTTTTTTTCTCTCTTTTTTTTTGTTCAAACCTTTTTTCTCTCTCTCTCTCATAATCGTATATAATTGATTTTTGAGCTTTAAGTTGAAAGAAAAAATTAGACATTTTTTCTGAGACATGCATAACCGAGCATCGAGGTTTGACATTATGCATTGATATCTAGACTCTAGAGCCTCGACGTTATGCAAATTATACAGAGACAAATAATTATCGCAGTACGCGCGTGACATGCATAAACATTCGATGCAGTATCTTCCATGTGTAAACTCTTTTAGTTTTTCTGCTAAAGAACGTGGAGGCTCTAGAAAACAAATGCCAGACCTCGATGTTAATTCAGTTATGCCTGTCACAGGAAAAAACCACTTTTATGTCTAATTTTTCCCATGTGTAAACTCTCGTCCCTTTGAAGATGCACTCGTGAGTCGTATCTCATTTCTTGAAAGAACAAAAAAATCTCTTTCTTCTTTGGAAAACCTAGAACTCTTTTTCTTTTCTACTTTTTCTTTTTATTTACTACCAGTGACTCTGTAATTATTTTTCTGTTTAATTGTTATTATTTTGGTTCTTAACTTCTTATACGTCTTTTTTTTTTTTGTCAAAGTTCTTATACGTCTATGATTCGCTCATATTCAGGTCTAAATATATATTTTTGCCAGAGTTAGGTTGTATAAAATTGCTATTTATTTAGTTATGCATGCAAATCCATTTTTCTTCCACCTGAGACAAAATGGACCACCAAGCAGCACACAAGTCCTCATCCTATTTAATTGTATAAATATTTTTATAACTCGAGCCCTCATTAGTACATTCTTATCCACAATTTCCTCTTAGTGGCAGCAAAAAGTGATTAGTGCCGCAGAAGCGCAGACACTAGCTCCAAAAATCCGTTGGGCCGACAACTTGGGCTTGTTTTACGTTCTTGGTCATGCAATTGCAACTTTGTGACTGTGAGGTAAGATGGGAGCTGATGATTTGTCAACGTGGAATGTGTCACCAGTTTTTTTTTTTTTTTTTTTTGTAAAATGTAAAGATTATATTACCAATTTTTGGTTTTTGACAGCAATTACAGGGATAACAAAGAAAACAGATTAAACAAAAAAAACTACGAAACAACGACAAATCAACATCAAACCACAACAAAAGACTAAGAAAAACGGTTCGAAAGATTAAAAAAAATTAAAACCGAACAATACCAAACGAGAACGCAGCAATCACACGCCGAAACACGGACCATTCCATTTTGCCATAGCTCCGAAGAACTAGAATTCTCATCTTAGTTGCCACGAGCATCAACCCAAGGCCAGCCCTCAAACCTCATAAGGGGACACCTACAGCTTCTCCGAGAACTAATGGAATTTCCGATTTCCGCAACGGACAAGCTTACAACCGGCGACAAAGGAGGCCGAGCAGGCAGTCGGAGCGTCACCTCGGACCGCCATTCCTGCAAAAACGAATCTCCGCAGAAACCAGCTCCCACAGCTACAAGCAAGCCGCAACAACAAACCGGCGCCTCAACAATCACGTCCAACATTGCTCCACCGTCAACACCAGACCACATCCGGAGCCAACACGAACCGAGTTCTCAGACACTAACGCGGGCCTACTACTCATTAGTCGGAAACACGCACCTTTGGGGATCCCGTGCCACGCCGATGTCGAAGACGGCGACGAAGCAAAAACCGTCAAAGCCGATCAAAGCTACCGCCGAGCCACCCATCTAAAGCCACCGCTGAGACAACCGCTGGTGGAGCCGCACCCGCCGGAAAGACGTGAGCCACCACTCCGAAGCTTGCCACCAGAAACAAGCCGACCTAGACACCAAAAAACGGAGGCTGAACCCGTCCTCAAGGTTCAAAACACCATCGCCGGAGCCAAGGAGGCCAGATCTGCAAATGCTACCTCGCCGCCGCGTCGGAAAGACCGAAGCTTGAGAGAGACCATAATCAGGGAGAGAGAGGAAAGAAACTACCACCCAAACACTGAGAAGGACAGAGTGCACGCCGCCGGAGAAGACCCTCAAAAGAAATCCGAGCAGCCGTCCAGAAAATCACCGGAGAGCGAAGGAAGAAGCAGCGAATACTTCTCGAGGCAGACAGAAAAGAGGCACGACCCAAGGACGATATCATCTTCCACCGCGACCCTAGCGACGCCGCTAAGATCCCGCCGCCGTCGAAGTAGATATAATCGCCGGAAAAGCTTCATCACGATGCCACACCCGAACCGACGGCCACCAAACTTAAATACACATTAAATGAAAGAGGGGAGCGAGGAGGCCGGAGAAGGAGATCGGAGCAGATGAAGGCGTCGATAAGAAGAGGTAATTTCAGATCTAAAACTTTCGAGAGAGAAAAGGAGGAGAGAGAAAAAAGGGGTCTCACTTATGTGTCACGAGTTTACTCAAATATCAACGCTGGATGCGGAAGGAGATGAGCGGACACGTGAGTTTAAGATTTGGAAGTTGACTCTTCTTTTACAGTTTTTTTTTTTTTTTGCCGGCATCTTCTTTTGACTTAATAGTATTTTTTTTGTTTTCTCGTTGGTTTAATAGTATTTTAATGGAGGTGAACGAAATGAGATGGTTTTCAGAGTGAAAGTAGAAAATGAGGTAAGGTCTTTAATAAGAGAAAATCATAATTTGTTATTATTATGTGTTAACAATGATATTGAATACTGAAATACCATTTTTATGATGGTTTTAAATAATTAATTAATATTTTGCTCTTTGTTTCCATAATAACTTATCTTTATAATTTATATGAGAATATCATCTCTTGTACTTTATATTTATATGCGAATTTCTTAGGCCAAATGGTTAAAACCATATGTATTGAGTACGTAGAAGCCTGAAGCCGCACTTTATACTTAAATCTAATGTACACTGCATCACTCTTGTTTTAGTCATTCTTTTTAAAAATGAGACGTTTTTGAAGTTTTGTTCACATAAATAACACAAGTACACAACTAGCGTTTCTACGGTACGTTCTAAATAAATTAAGCATTTTCTATGTATATCTTAGGATGTAGGGAATCTTCTATCTATTCTATTAAAACAGAAGCACATTTAGTGCTTGCATCCAAACACTCTCAAAGTTTATTTTATAATATTTTATTTTATTTTTATATTTAATTTATAAAAATTAGTTATTAATTTAGATATTTTTAGATTTCCTAAAATCTAGGTCATCTTTAATTTAAATTTCAAATTATTAGAAATTCAATTAAATTTAGTTACAAAAATTTGCATTCAATTTAATTTAAATTCAAAAAATTCAAAAAAAATATAATTAAATTTTATTACGAAAATTTAGATAATAATTTTAATACTTTAGAATTTCTTAAATACAAGAAAGCTTTAGTTTAAATTTTTAAATTTAAATAATATTTTTATAAAAATGCATAGTAAATAAATATTTTATCGTATTTTATCATAAACAATCGGTCTAAAATATCAAATATTTGAGATGAATAAATATTTATATTATACAATAATATGATCGAGCTGATTAGAGTTATATATATATATATATTTAAGGTCTATAAGTTAATTTATTAAAACATGTAAGATATTAAGATGATTTGAGACAATTAAATTAATAGCACATTTATATATATATATATATATATATATATTTTTTTTTTTTAATAGCACAAATAGTAAATAAATATCTTATTATATTTTTTCATAATCAATTGGTCCATATATTCCATATTAGTAGTAAATATTTATAGAGTTATACAATTATAATTATAGTCTTATACGGGTTAATTTGTCAAAACATGTAAGATATTAAAAATACTTTAAACAACTAAACGGATGGATTAGCAAATTTATAGATATATAGATTGTTTATGTGTAAATCTAAATTCACATAATAACAAAGTTTATAATTAACATTAGATCAATGTATACTTAATTAATGTATACTCTTATTCTATTAATATACAGATTTTACTGTTTAAAATTAAAATATGATAACAATTTTTTATTTAAAAAAATAAATAACAAAAATAAATTATATCTAAACAAAAAGGATAAATGCAACTTTTATTAGAAATAAAAAATAAAACATTCTCGTGCGGACGCACGTGGTTAAAATCTAATTATTATTTAAGAAAGACACTTAAAAATGAATCTTTGTGTTAAGTGTTATTAACAATTTTTAATCTTAAAGAGTTTTTAATGATTTTTTGAAATTAGACTCAATTTACTAGATTAATTACATTATATGCCATTAACATTAATTTGGTTAAATCTTATTTTATATCAAATATATATTTAATACTTAAACATTTAATTTGTAAAGATATTCTCTCTCTTTTTATTTTTTATCAACATATTAATAAAAATTTAATACATAATATTATTTATGTTACTAAACATTATTTTCTTATCTCATCTTTCTTTAATCTTAATTTTGTTAAAAAATAATCTTATTATCTATTTAATAATAATAAAATCTAAATTTTTTATTTATATTATAATTCATATTTTTTATATCAAATAAAAATATTTTAGTCTGATGTTAGACTGGTTAGATAGAATATATTAATCTAATTTTGTATATTTAATATGTAATTTATTTATATAAAAAATACTACTAAAATTAATTATAAAATTAATAATTATCTAGCATTTCTGAAATTGTATTATAAAATAAATATAACTTTGATCATTATTTATAATTGTATAATTATTATATATTTATAATTATAAATATCAGCTAATATTTTTATAGCTATATTTATACATATTATATTTGTATATTCGAGAATTATAATTAATATTTACTCGACACATAGTACGGATAATCAACTAGTAGAAAATTAATTGATCAACAAGTTTAATTACGTGCATACAGCTACAAGTTTACTGTGCAGTTAACTAAACTAATTAAAGTACACTGCTTCAGCTACATGATTCGAATTCGAATCCAATGACCAATGGTATATATGATTATGGACATATGATTATTTCTTTACAGGATCACCACAAAAGATTAACAGTTTTTTATAGTTGATTGGCCCCAGGTCTGACGATATTAAATTCTAAAAGTCAGGAACTTAATTTTAGTTATAAATTTGATTATGCGAACTTGATTATTTTCTATCCATTATTCCAGCAAACCTTCAAATAAGTTATGGGTACATCCTAAAATTTAGATAAACTCAAAAGTCAATGATGAAATGTAAACGCGTTATCAAAACAGATAAGGATTTCAAATTTAATTTACCAACTGGTACACTAGGCACAAATAAAACAATATCATGCACAAATATCACTAGTTTTTTACCTCCCTAAGCATCTACTTAACCATTCTCCCCTTCTATATATATATACGTATTCACACACATACCATAATCATGAGCAAGTCTCACACTCTCATTAGACTTCATTCACAAATCTTTGACATGATGAGTTACTACAAAGATACATTATGTATTATTTCTCTTTTGTCTTGTCTCTTTATCACCTCTTCGTTTGCAGGACCAGTCCCAAACGTGGAGAATAGTTCTCAGAAACTTATCCCAACTCAAATATCATCACGTGATACTAAAGCCTCATCATCGAGCACGGTGAAAGGTCTGAGAGAACGTCCTCCATCGTCTTATTCAATCAAATTGGAGTCTTTCAACACACTCATGAAGTCTACCTACACCGAGAGATATGAATCTCGTCCCTTTAGGGTCGGCAGATACAATTGGTACGTACCATCTTTGTTTATTCTTTTATCTAAAATATTATGGGCCTTTGTCCTTATCTAGACCCGGAACAATAATATTCGTGAGTCCATACAACGTAAATAGTCTCTACCAAATTAACATAGCACCTTGATGTCCCATTTTGCTGAATCTTTTCTATATAAATAATTTTTTTTTTTAAAAAAAAACACTCACATTAATTGAAAAACAGGACACTTATTGTGTATCCGAAGGGAAACAAGAACGATAACGGTACAAGGTACATTTCGCTATACGTCGCCATAGACAACTCAACTCTCGTCTCTCCAGGTCAAGTGGTTCCCGCAGATTTGAGGTTTTACGTATTCAACAAGAAACAGAAGAAGTACTTTACAATCCAAGGTTTACTAATTCTATCAGACTAATGCATGTGTCAATAAAAGGAAACTGACATTTTCTCTCTATATATAGTTACAGTAACATCTATCTACGTGGTGTTACCGTACGTGCAGATTCGGATGTATGGCAATTCAATGTAGACAATACCATGTTGGGGTTCCCTAGGGTTCTTCCTCTTGCTACGTTTAATAACCTGAAAAATGGATACCTTTACGATACCGACCGATGTGAGTTTGGCGTTGATGTCATCATTCCACCTCTCTTTGAGAAGTCCGAACTTTTCACCGTCAACAAGAGTTTTCCAAACTCGAGGTTCACATGGTTTATTCAGGGATTCTCGACACTGCCTAGCGATTACCTATCAGAGGAGTTCACCATCGGAGGAAAAAGCTGGTGAGTTTCACAAATGTTAACTGCAGTAATTAAGACCAAATGTTTATTAATTAACAAGTTTTTTTTTTTTACGTGGTGATAATTAGGAATTTACGAGTCTTTCGAAATGGTTTTGGCGCTCACGAAGGCAAAAATTTGTCGCTTTACCTAAACCTTGGCCCACAAGAGCTACTAAAAGCAAAGCCTTACGACAAGATTTACGTTCGAGCCAAGCTTCGTGTCCCTAACCAAGGCCAATCCAATTATGTCCTCGAACGGCCAAGTAAGTGATCATTTTTTTTTGTATCCATTTTCATCTCAATTGTCAGTGAATGATGAAATATTATTATATTATGTTGTATTATGTCTTTGTTACTTTCAGTGCGTGAGATTTCTAACATTTTTAACCACCTTGATAACTAGTATGTGTATTCTTTTTCTGGCAGTTGATAACTGGTTTAGTCCACAAAATATCGGGTGGGGATACGCTGACTTCATGGCTCTTTCTGATCTCAGAGATCCAGCAAAGGGTTTCGTTAGGCATGATATGTTGGTTGTTCAAGTCGAAATGGAGGCCATTTCTTCAACCAAGTACCTCCCTAGCTAGTTACAATTCTTGAATACCATAATATTGTAACAGTTATATAATAAGCGATATATATATATATATATAGAGCTGTTTTCGTTCATGAAATGCAATCTTTGTTTTTGTGTTTAATTTTTATTAGATTCAGATTTTTCTGGTCATAGTCTTTTGATAGCATTATTTTCCCTCTTTCTCCCGACATGAATTCAAGTAAAAGAAACCAAAATCCATATTTGGGAGGAAAATTGAAAGAAAGATTCACCGTTTCAACCAACCGACTACTATTTGCGTTGGACACAAACACACCACGCTAAAAGTATGGGTGGAAGCTCGAGTCAACTGAACCAACAAAAGCGAGTTTGTTCTTAGCGGGAATCGAACTGAAAGGAAACGATTGAAAACTATCAAAGGATATCACAATCTTTGTAAATAAAAATAAAAAATCTAATGAACAAGAAGTGCTGTCGATCGGTTGGTGGGGAGTGAAAACTAGTCAAATTTGAGTTGTCAAGAGATTATTAAATTTGACGCTTAATTGATTACGGGTGAAATCATTTATACATATTAGATTGTTATTAATAGGTACTATGTCCGACAGAATATTTATGTAAATATACTTTTTTGACTAAATATGTAAATATACTTGTCACTGGTAATTAAAAAAAAAATATAGACAATCGCGGCAAAACAAAACGTTGTTAAGTAGATATAGGCACCGATGGGGCTGACTTTTCGTTGGTTGCAAGTGTGTGATTGTAGATGTAAAATAAGTCTTTTTTTTTGGTAAAATAAAATAAGTAAGTGTGTGATTGTAGTGTTTCGTCTAAGAACCACTTGAACTAACAACCTCTAAATTTTGCTTAAAATCTTTACTAGTTAAGCTATTGATTTTTGGTTAGTTACATTCCTACATTACTATTTGAATATAGGCTTTTTTTTTATCAGCAACACCACGTATATATATACACTGCTATAAATCACAGCTTTCATAATCTATTTAACCGTCAGATAATTTAGATTCACGAGTTTCTTTCTTTGACGATGAATAAATCCGAGAGAACAAAGCTTCCATTAATTATTGGATATTAGCTGTTAAAGGAAGAAAAAAAATTCATTTCACATAATAGAGACATTACGTTGGTTGAAATGTAAAGATCAAGTGTATCATTGAAAATATTATAACTAAAGTATAGAACATGATATGAAAAAACAAGACTTTAAAAATTTCAAACATTATTACGTCGTCTTTCTCTAATGGTTTTAGGATTATCATCACAATTGAAGGTTTTATTATAAAAAAAAATTTCCTTTTTATGTAAAATGGATAAATCGTTTTACATACTGGTTGGTGCTCATAACGTCATCAGAACATATGAGATTCAAATTTTTAAAAGATGTAAACAAAAAATGTTTCAAAGATGTAATTGTTGAAAGTGATCGTAATTATAGTTTTGGTGGATTTACTGCAAGAAAAACAGATGCACTTTAGAATATATAACTAGATCAGAATAGTATGGATTAAACATTGAAGATATCAAAATCAATGGACTCCAAATAAACCAAAGATACAAGTAGCTATTCCCTCCAAATTGCCTTTTCCATTATACTGTATATTTCTTTTGTCTTTCACAATTATAACCTTCTTTTATAACTTCTATTTTATAGTAAAACTCCGTATGAGGCAATGAAGAAGAATCATTTCACATGCTATATTATTTAGTTTGGTTGGAAAAAAGAAGACCAAGTGTAGCATAAAAATAAAAATAAAACAAAATGCAAAACATGACAAAAAAAAGACTTAATAAAAAAATCAAACACCATTAATTAACTCTTAAATACTCTAATATTTTTAAGACCACTAAATATTTTTCTAATGCTTTTAGTTCCACCATTCCCAGCCGCTACCCTCCTTCATCCCCATACATGCAATCTCTATAAATTAAAAGTATGATCCCTCAGCAGCGATAACACATAGTTTTGTTGCATTTTTTATCATTAATTTTTTTTTTTAAAAGTGTACTTCGGAAGACCAAAACTCATATTCAGATCTTGGAGTCATGGATTCATCAAGTACGTTTTTCTTCAAAATTCATACCTATTAAGTATTTTGGAAGATGTTGTTTAATTAAGTTAATTGTTAAGTCTGTATTATATGCATGTTTAAAAAATATGTTTTTATCTTAGATCTAAAGTAAATTTCTTGGAATTAAGTAATGATGAGCAAGACTTCTTACTACTTCTTTTGCAGGACCAATTCCAAACCCGGAGAGTGATTCTAAGAAACTTATCCGCACTCAGGTTTCATCACGTGAAAGGAAAGTCTCATCACCGAGCATATTGACGGGTTTCGTAGATCGTCCTCCCTCGTGTTATTCTATCAAGATCGAGTCTTTCCACACACTCGTGGAGTCTCCCTTCGTCGATAGATATGAATCTGATTGTTTTGAGGCCTGTGATCAAATTTTGTACGTACCATATATATATATATTTTCTTTTCTTATTAATTTTCAAAAAAATAAGGGCATTTAATAATTGTTCGATAGTCAAATTAATCTATACTCAGGGTTATAACACTTGTGACCTGTGCACAATATTTAAATCATTCTTACCAGATGTAGCACTTTGGTATACCATATTTTTCTCAAGCGACTCTATTATATATAGAAGAAGTTTGTTTGTTGATCCATAAATTTTTTGATCGACAATTAATGTCATAAAAAACAAATTGAAACAGGACACTTATTGTGTACCCCGAGGAGAACAAGGACGATAATGGTACAGGGTACATTTCGTTATACGTTTCCCTAGACACCTCGAATGATTACTTCGATCAAAGTTGTGGAAATATTTTCGCATTTCCTAGGTTTTTTTATCTACGTGGTGTTTACGTGCATATTGCGATACACATAGATTCAATGCAGACAACACGATCTGGGGATTACCAAGGGTTCTTCCTCTAGCTACATTTAACAACGAAGAAAATGGATACCTCTACGACGACCAATGCGAGTTTGGCGTTGATATCTTCGCTAAATTTCCCTATGCACCGCAGGAAACTTTCTCCATCACTAATAGTTTTCCAAGACCAACATACACCTGGTATATTCCTGGATTCTCGACACTTCCAAACAATAACCAATCAGAGGAGTTCCGATTCGAAGGAACATATAGTTGGTGAGACTCACAAATGTTAACTGCAGTAATTAATAAAACCTTGCTGTTGTAGTGTGTTAATTAAGTTGTAACTAACAAGGTTTTACATGCTGATTAGGACATTACAAATCTTTCTAAATGGTGATGGCGCTAAAAAAGGAAAAAATTTGTCGGTTTACTTAAACCGTGTCCTAACGGAGGAGGCAAAATATGATATTTATGACAAGGTTTACGCTCGAGCCAAGCTTCGTGTTCTTAACAACCGCCAATCCCATAATTTTGTGGAAAAGTCAAGTAAGTGCATTGTGAACATTATTTGTTTGTATATCTAATTTCATATAAAATCAATTCGCAACTACTGAAGTGATCTTCCATTTCAATATCAATTGACAAGGCCTTTTTTTTAATCTGTTACTCTTATAGTGACATTCCTATATAACATATATTTTTCGGTCATCACGATAACTAATATGTGCTATGTGTTTTTTCTTAGCAGTTGATAACTGGTTCAGCTTCCGTTCGGGTGGGGCTACACTGAGTTCATGCCTATTTCTGATCCGAAGATTCATCAAAGGGTTTCGTTGTGGATGATGTGTTGATTGTGCAGGTCGAAATAGAGGCAGTGTCTATACTCTCCTGGGGCACTTTAAAACCTTGAAAAGCATAATATTGTAACATCGTTGTGTTTTTCTTTCATGGGATGCAAAATGTCTTTTGTGTTTTACTTTTTTTTTTTTCTTAAATCATAAGTATTATGATTCAAGTCTTTTCAATGCAAAATTTCCCTCATTCTTATGGTTCCTGTTTTTAAATGTACTAGGTGTTTAGCCCGCGACTTGCGCGGGCTAAAAGGTTTTAAAAACAAAAAAAATAAAAAAATTATGCTATAAATTGAAAATAATTAAAACAACTTTAAGACATAAAAATCAAATAAAGTTAACTAAAAAGTAAACACAATCTAAAATTAATTACTTAAAAAATATTTTATAACTGAATAATCTACAAACTAATTTAATTAAGATAAATTCTAGTTTTTTGTTTCTTATTTTTTTTTCATTATTTTTTCTTTCTTCTTCATCGTTTTATCCTTATTCTTCTTTTGTCCATATTTTTTCTTGTTTTTTTTTTCATGTCTTATTCTTCATTTTTTTTCTTCTTCCCATATTTCTTATTCAAATTTATCATTCACATCTTTTTTTCTTATTTAACACATTCGTCTTCTTCTTTTTTGTTTATACGGTTTATTCTTCTTCTCTTTATGATTTTTTTTCATATTACGTACTTTTCATACTTTTTATGACTCTATATCTTTTGAGGCTAAAAAAAAAAAGATAAATACACATTTCAAACTTAAAACTCTCCTTAAATATGTGTTATATTTATTGTTAGATAAAAAAACTGCATTAACTTTTGTAGCTTGCTCATTTCAAACAATTAAAACTGTTTCTGGGTAATCAACTTTAAAAAAGAGCTTAAACATATATACCAAAAAAGAAATTGTCAAAATTTCTTAATTATGCTAATAATAAAAATATCAAAAATTAAAAATATATCAAAATAAGACTTTAAGTAAAATAGAGTTTTCACAAAAGGGTTGTGATATTTTCACGGTCCCAAGATTTGCAGATTTTTGTATATAATTTATCATTGATTTCTTTCACATTGTTGTGCTAGAATATTTATTTGTTATCCTATTAAATAATTTTGAAAAATAAAGAAAATACAAAATTAGATGGAATTGAATCATTCCAACATACAAACTTAAGAAAATTTAGAGTTTTAGCTACTTAAACATAAATTTTACATCTTTTGTGAAACTTAAGCAAGAAAAGCTTTACTCTGATCCAAAAACAACATTTAATAATTATCAGTTCAAACTCATCTGGAAACACATAAGATGAAAACATTCCACACGAAAAAGATTTCAGTCGGAGAAACGTGCAGAAGATCAAAGTACAAATAGTTACCTTTTTTTCTTCTGTCTTTACCCATAACTAACATAAAAAAACCATAAACCAATATAAAAAAATATCCCAACACTGGACATAAGAGACAAAACACACACAAAACCCATTCAAATAAAGTAATGTTCGAATAAAAAATAGTAATTTTGTTCATGTATCATCATTATTATCAATAGAACTAACTTTGACTTTGAGAGTAAGAATATGCCAAGTGGACTAACATTTTTGCTGGAACTAAACTCCTTGTTAGTTTGTTTTATTTTGTTCTCGGCAGCGACATGTGGGGTCTTGGATAAAACACAACCACCATGTTCTGCACCTCGTTCACCGAAGCTTCTTTTGAACTGTTATAAATTTAGGATTCATCAGATCAAGTAATAATCCATAATCAGATGATTAAACCTGTGTTTTTGTACGTGTTCTTCTAAAGTTTCATGTACCTTCCAAAAGTTCAATCAACTTAGCAACCTTCACAAGAACCAGGTGAACTCACGTTCATTGCCATGAGGGATTTCGACACCGTATGTCCTATAGACCATTCTGAATCGTCACCAAGAGCCCACACCACAAAACAGAATACATAATCTTTTTCTAATAATTTTTTAAAACATATTAAATGCTCTTATCTGACTTCGAGAACTGGTTCGGTTCATGACCATAATCTAGATCTTCATCACCAGCAAATGAAATCTGTTGCATCGCAAGATGAAACAATAAAACGCGGACACCTAAGAAAGAAAAAACAAAAACAATAAAAAATTAAGACAGATAAGAATCAATAAACAAAAAAAAAGGCTCGACTCAGCCCCAACTAATAAAAGAGAAAGAAAAAAAAGCACCAAAACTGGCTAATATATAAAACATAAATATGATAGTTAATAAAAAAATCACAAATCTAAACCTAAAGCACAAAAAAGAAAATAAAATGTTACCCTTCGGTATAGCAGTAAAACTAAACAATCAACGATCAAGAAAGTCCGGCTAAAATACCACCTCATAAACAGAAAAAAACGTCAAACGCTATTATTAATAAGAAGAATTTATAAAATATAAATAGAATTTATAAAATATAAATAGAATCCAACTTCTAATATACACCAGAACAAAATATATTCCTGAAAGCTATAAAAGGGAAGACACAAGGTATCACCTAACATATATAAAAAAATGTAGATCTACATGAGCTAACAGAAACGAATATAAAATAAAAATAACAACCGAATAGAAAATTAAACAGCACAAAACCTATTTTTTTAAGAAGTCACAAGATCACTAATGTGAAACGCACGAAATATATAGCTTACATGATCGCCAAACATTACAACTGTATAAGTGAAAAAAAAATTGGTTGAAAAATCTTTAAAATTTATGCAAATCGGATAATTCATATATATATTTTTATTAAAAAAACAATATCTAAGTATTTATCAAGACTTACTTAAAGATTTATGGAGGAACATAATTATATATGATGATTTTCGATTTTTAAAAGAGAAAGAAAAGAGAAAAAAAAGTGCACCAAAACTGGCTAATATATAAAACATAAATATGATAGTTAATACAAAAATCACAAATCTAAACCTAAAGCACAAAAAAGAAAATAAAATGTTACCTTTCGGTATAGCAGTAAAACTAAACAATCAACGATCAAGAAAGTCCGGCTAAAACACCACCTCCTAAACAGAAAAAAACGTCAAACGCTATTATCAATAAGAAGAATTTATAAAATATAAATAGAATTTATAAAATATAAATAGAATCCAACTTCTAATACACATCAGAACAAAATATATTCCTGAAAGCTATAAAAGGGAAGACACAAGGTATCACCTAACATATATAAAAAAATGTAGATCTACATGAGCTAACAGAAACGAATATAAAACAAAAATAACAACCGAATAGAAAATTAAACAGCACAAAACCTATTTTTTTAAGAAGTCACAAGATCACTAATGTGAAACGCACGAAATATATAGCTTACATGATCGCCAAACATTACAACTGTATAAGTGAAAAAAAAAATTGGTTGAAAAATCTTTAAAATTTATGCAAATCGGATAATTCATATATATATTTTTATTAAAAAACAATATCTAAGTATTTATCAAGACTTACTTAAAGATTTATGGAGTAACATAATTATATATGATGATTTTCGATTTTGAATATTTTTTATAAAAAATAATTTTGTTTTTTTATTTTTGTTTTAAAAAATCGTGATTTTAGTTGTAAAAATTGTGATTTTTTATTTGATAAAATCGTAGATTTTGATCAGATTGAGATAAAATCATGTGTTTGATTTGATTTAATATTATTACAGCCTATATTATAATCGTGATTTTAGTTGTAAACAAATTTTTGTATTTTTTTGCTATTTTTTTAAATTAAAAACAATTTTAAGGAGGGGTAAAAGGTAATTAGTCACTCTGAAATTCAATGAGAGAGCTTTAAACCAAATTTTTACTTTACTTATAATATATATGATTCGTTCAAGTAAAAGAAATCAAAAGCCATTTTATTTATCATAAATAATGAATATAATTATAACTAGTATTTTAAAAAGAGAGATAAATTATTAATTGAAAAAATTATGGTAAAAGTATTTCTATTTAGTTAGAAAAGTAATAATTAAATCTATTATATAGAGATTAGGAAATATAACTTATTGATAAGTCTTAGAATATACGATGTTATCTTCTTTCCTAAACTATCGGACATATCTTGTATAAATACTTGCTCTTGTATATCAATAATACAGACACTTTTCCCCTTATTACATGGTATCAGAGCTCACAAAAGATCTTTGACCTAAAATCTCCTTCTTCCTCACGAAAATAAAATGATAGTTAATAAAATGTTAACATTTTATAAAAAATGTTACCTTTTTGGTCATCCTACTTCTACCTCTACACCTGTTATCACGGAGAGCTCCTCGTCTTCGTCGGACTCTCCCTACTCTCTACATCCCTCGGACAATCCCGGCGCGTTAATCACACCGGTTCTGCTTCGTGGTGATAATTATTCAGAGTGGGCCACCGAGCTTTGGAACTCTCTCCAAGCTAAACAGAAGATTGGGTTTCTCGATGGCTCCATCCAAAAACCTACTTCGAACCCCGATCTTGCTCGCTGGACCGCAACTAACTCTATGATCGTTGGATGGATTCGCACGTCCATCGATCCACTGGTTCGCTCTACGGTGGCTCACGTACCTGATGCTTACAAACTTTGGGAATCTCTTCGACGCCGCTTCTCGTCAAATAATGGTGTTCGCAAGCATATGCTTCAAGATGAGATTAACAACTGCAAACAGAACGGGCAATCTGTTCAAGACTACTACGGGCGCCTCTCAAAACTTTGGGAGGAACTCCAGACTTTTCAGTCTTCTATGCCGTGCACTTGCGCTGCTTCTACTGAACTTGAGAAGGAACGTGACGATGCTAAGGTCCACAAATTTTTATTTGGTTTGGACGAGGCTCGATTTCTCACAATCCGTTCTCAAATTATCGATGAAGATCCATTACCTGATCTCAACAGCGTCTATTCCCGGGTGATTCGTGCTGAGCAACACAATGCCAAAACACGGTCCTCTGAGATACGACAAGATGCTGTTGGATTCTCTGTTCAAACAGATTCTTCTGCACTTGTTCCTTCCGCTACCGCGGCTGCAGCTGTCTCCCGGAGCCACGACCCAAACCGTTTTTGCACCCATTGCAAACGTAAGGGTCATGAAGCTTCTGAATGTTTCCTTCTTCACGGATATCCGGACTGGTTTCTCGAGCAACAACGGCAACACTCTACTCCAAGACAGTCCTCTCGTGGTGGTTGTGGTGGCCGTTCTTCTGGTTCTCGCGGTCGTGGTCATGGTCGTTTAAACGTGTCCTCAGCTGCCGCAAACACTACCTCTGCAGCTATACCTTCAGATCAAATCGCTGCTCTCATTGCTCTACTTCAAAATCAGCAGACTTCCTTGTCCACGGATCGTTTGTCTGGTAAAACAAAACTTACTGACGTTATTATCGATAATGGTGCTTCGCATCATATGACAGGAGATTTGTCATTATTACGGGATACTATTGATATCATTCCCTCTGCTGTTACCTTTCCCGATGGTACCGCTTCACGTGCACTAAGATGGGCACGCTACCATTGAGCAAGGACTATTATCTTCTCAATGTTCTTTATGTTCCGAATTTCAATTGCACTTTGATTTCGGTATCCAAACTACTAAAGCAGACTGGATGCATTGCTATTTTTACTGATACACTATGTGTTTTACAGGACCGTTTTACGAGGACCCTGATTGGAGCAGGTGAAGAGCGAGAGGGGGTTTACTACTTCAAAGGTGTCACAGTTGCAAGAGTTCATCGGACTGGCAAGGAAACCGTTTCTCCTACCCTTCTATGGCATCGAAGACTTGGACATTCCTCTTATAAAGCTTTGTCATCTTTACCCGTTTTTGATAGCTTAAAAGTTGATTTTGGTCACACGCATCCGTGTGATATTTGTTTTCGTGCTAAACAAACTAGAGAAGTTTTTGGTCACAGTTTTAATAAAGCTTTGCAACCTTTTGCCTTGATTCATTGTGATGTGTGGGGTCCTTATCGTACTCTATCTTCTTGTGGTGCTGCATACTTTCTCACAATTGTTGATGACTATTCTAGAGCTGTTTGGATCTATCTAATGTTGGAAAAATCAGAGGTTAAAAGTTTGATGCACACCTTCTGCGCCATGAGTGAGAAACAGTTTGGTAAACCGGTTAAGATTGTTCACTCAGATAATGGCTCCGAGTTCACCTCTCTCTCATCTTTCTTTCGTGAGAAAGGAATTGAACATCAGACGTCTTGCGTTGACACACCCCAACAAAATGGTCGTGTCGAACGCAAACATCGTCACATTCTCAATATCGCTCGGGCATTACTCTTTCAAGCCAAGCTTCCGATCACATTTTGGGGCAAAAGCGTTCTTACTGCTGCGCATCTTATCAACAGAACGCCAACTTTAGTACTCCAAGGTAGAACACCATACGAACTCCTCCATGGGTCTGTTCCCTCTTATGATCTGTTGCGAAAGTTTGGTTGCTTATGCTACGCCCATCGACGTGCCCGTGATAAAGACAAATTTGGAGATCGCAGTCGTAAGTGTCTCTTTGTAGGTTACCCTTACGGCAAGAAAGCATGGAATCTATATGATATTGAAAGCAATGAATTCTTTTCCAGTCGGGATGTGATTTTCTTCGAAGATCAGTTTCCCGGAGTTTCTACCGGTGAGTATGTTACACCACCAGTCTTTCAGCCAGACGTCGCATTTGATGAATGGTTGCTTCCGCTTGCACCTGCAACGACATCCTCTACGGTTCCTACCCCGTCGTTGACTTTGCCCTCTAATGTGCCTAACACTACTACTGATGCTCACTCGGCTGACGCATCTGCGTCCCCACTAACGCTACCAGATCATCACGATCTCTCTACTGACCAGAATCGTCCTGAGTCCCCTTCTACTGAGCTAATTTCTGCTCCAACTGATGCTCCTTCGCCTGGTCTTCCTGAGTTACTTGGACGTGGTCATCGTCGCCCACAGCCCTCCGTCCTACTACGCGACTTTGTCGTCAACACGTCTCAGCTAACTCCAAACCCCTCTCTCGCTCCTTAAACTCCTGATCATGGTCTCTCTACTACGGTTCCAGGTAACACTCCCTATCCCATTGCTGCTTATCTATCACGCGTGCAATTTTCCTCTTGTCACCAGGCTTTCTTAGCGGCTTTGACGACATCCTTTGAACCTACGTCTTACAAAGAGGCCATGCTTGATGATATTTGGAATAATTCAATGAAGGATGAATATTCTGCTTTGGAATTAAATAGGACGTGGGATATTACCACTCTTCCTCCCGGCAAGAAAGCGATTGGTAGCAAATGGGTATACAAAATCAAGTATCACTCCAATGGCAAGATAGCTCGCTACAAATCACGGTTGGTGGCTCTTGGTAATCGTCAACGTGAAGGGCTTGATTACACCAATACTTTTGCTCCTGTTGCTAAACCTTCCACTGTTCGTCTTCTTCTCGAAGTTGCGGCTGCCAAGCAATGGGAAATCCACCAAATGGATGTTCACAACGCCTTCTTGCACGGTGATCTCCATGAGGAGGTTTATATGCGGCTACCCCCTGGTTTTGAATCTTCTGATCCATCGAAAGTTTGTCGTCTTCACAAATCCATCTATGGGCTTAAGCAAGCTCCTCGTTGCTGGTTTGCAAAACTTCGTACAGCTCTTCTGGCATATGGTTTTAAACAGAGTAAAGCAGACTATTCTCACTTCTCGTTTGTGAAAGGGACGCTTTGTCTTCACATCCTGATCTATGTTGATGATTTCATTGTAGCCGGCAATGATCTTTCTACTATGCAACGATTCAAGGATTATCTCAGCCAATGTTTTCATATGAAAGATTTGGGAAAGCTCAATTATTTCCTTGGGATTGAAGTCGCTCGCAATACTGATGGCATTTTCATCTCCCAGCGCAAGTACGCCTTAGATATCATTACTGAAACAGGTTTACTTGGCTCTAAACCAGCGTCCACACCCATTGAACTCAATTACAAGCTCTCACTGGCTACTGGTTCTTCTCTTGAAAAACCCGAAGCTTATCGTCGACTGGTGGGACGACTGACCTACCTGACCTTTACCCGGCCCGAACTATGTTATGCGGTTCATATCCTGTCTCAGTTTATGCAGAACCCTCTACAATCTCACTGGAATGCGGCATTACGCACTGTTCGTTATCTTAAAGGGTGTCCAGGTCAAGGTGTTTTCCTTCGTGCTGATTCTGATCTCCGGATTACTGCTTACTGCGATTCGGATTATAATGCTTGTCCTTTAACGCGTCGCTCCCTTTGCTCTTACATTATTCTTCTTGGTCCATCTCCAATTTCTTGGAAGAAAAAGAAACAAGACACTGTCTCTATGTCTTCTACTGAGGCGGAGTATAGGTCCCCTTATTACATATTACAAGGTTGAAACACATAAATCTGACCAGGACTGTAGGCATGCAACGCATTGCTCGGTTACTTTCTCATGTAAGTATAGGGCCGTTGAACCACATTCATATATTTTCAAATGGACCTAAAATGTGGCATCATTTTAAATTTTTAACTGACAAATCAGGAATATCGAATCTATATAGTGGTATGAACACCAATACTCTAATTCTTATTTACAAATCGAACAATTAGAATTAACAATTTGTAAGAATACAAGAGGTCTTATCAAATTCCTGTTCTTGAATTAGAGGTTGCGAGAAATTGATAGATCAACCCACACTATTAATTGTTTATGTGAATCAGCCAACATATTGTACAATTCAAGTTCATTAGAAAACTAAAACGGGCATATGGATCAAGTGATAATCGATACTACAGAAAAATAGAATAAGATAGTACTCGTATAGTGGGACAATGTAGCACCAACTTCGGGCTTTTGATCGATACTACAGAAAAAATAAGCTAGTTGTAGTATAGTGGCCTAGTGGGATAAGTTTGATGTAACACCAACTTTGAGCTTTTGACTTTTATGAATAATAATTATGGTATATTAGTTGTTGAGTCACAACTTACATATATATTTGTAGGGTTACTGATGTTAAGATCGGTTGGTATGTGATAATTGATATATGTTTCCACGAATAATAAATATAAAGTGCTATTAGTTGATCAAATCGTTAGAATGATGGTTTTATTTTTATCTTGTATCGTGTCAAAGTTTTGTTTGTTTTTTACCATGTCCAAGTTTGAGTACCACATAATATTTCTACAAAGTAAACCAATCACTTGTCCTTAATTTTTTTGTTTTTTTAGATACAAAGTGAATAGTAAAGGCTTTGAAATTTACCCCCCCCCCCCCAAAAAAAAATGGAAAAACAAATAAAGGCTTTGAATCTGAGAGAAGTAAGGGCTTTGAATCTGAGAGAAGTAAGGGCTTTGAATCTGAGAGAAGTAAGGGCTTTGAATCTGAAGAAAATGTGGGCATGATGGCGATTGTAGAACAAACTATGCAAAAACAAGTGGTTAATGTAGAACATTAGTTGAATAATAACTTTTAATGGTCTAATGACAAATTACTTACATTTTAAAAACAGATAATCTGAAAATAAATAATACCTCTTTTAAAAGGTTATAAAAAGATCTGAAAATAAAAAACATGTAAACCGAGTAATCCAAGATCATATAAGTATTTCAAAAAAAAGAAAAAAGAGAGAGAAAGAGGGTAATGGAACTATGGAAGTAAAGGTGGGAGACGTGCATGTGTATAATAATATGTTATGGCTTAATCGAGTAATTGAAAATTGAGTTGGAGCATCTTTGGGCTCAGAGATTCTGTTCCCTTTGGGTTCACACTTTGAAGATCCCTCCCCAAGTACCGTGTTCACACTTCACTTCACTCGGCTTCCTCCTAGCTCGGCTCGATCCACATTTCTAAAGTTTCAATTTTTTATTATAAAGAGCTGGGAAAATATTTGTTCTGAGACTAATTAAATAATAACAAATAAATGATCAAATGTCATATTTTTAATGTTATGGCCGCGATCTTATAATGTTATCATAATTTGTTGTTGTTGATGACCATTTCATAGATTTACACGTTGATAAATTCAGTATTGCTTAAATTGTTCTTGAATGAAAATCGTGAAAATACAAAATATGATTAGTTTTATGCTAATATGCTAATATATAATTAAAGTTAGCATTTCAGGAAAAAAGAGAGGTGGATGGTCGCATAATAAGAGTTACATACAAACTAACAGTATAACATGCACAAAAACTGATGACATACGTATACGAAATTAACAAAAAAAGAAACTGATAAATGAAATGAAACTATCTTCATATAAAATATCGTATCTGAGTAATGGATAATGTGGACTATTGGATCTTCTTCTTTACATGTGGTTCTCTTTAGGCATGTGCTATACAATCTTTCGTGTTGATTTCTGTTTTGGTTAGACGTCACGTTAGGTATTACAAAATTATTATAGTTCTTCTTTCTTTTTTTTTTTTCATGGGCATTGCATTTTCACCGGCACACTTGGGAATATATATAATGCAACCAGCAAAAATATCCCCGCCGAGCTGACAAGCCAAAATGAAAACAAGGACAAAAGCTGGTGACGGTGAGTTCAACAAACACATGTCCACGTAGGATAAAAGTAGTCTGAAAATCTGACGTGGCATTGATCTAATCTTTTATCTCCTTTTCATGATTTCAATATCTCACCAGCTTCCACCTACGTATATATATATAAATATTCCCTTACCAGTTACCTCCAAACTCCAAAGAAAAAAAAAATAATGGGGAATTGCTTAAGGCATGAGTCAGAAATGCACTGGGCTGGTGAAGATTGGGATGATTTCTTCACAGAAGATGAAGAAGATCGTCATAGCTCTAAAACCTCAAGAAAGGCTAAAACATTAGTTGTTAGAAGCGACAGTAAATCCTCTGATCCATCTCATGAGATCAAGATCAGGCTCACGAAGAAGCAGCTCCAGGATTTGCTGACTAAAGTCAGCGTCGATGACTTGACCTTTCATCAACAGGTCAATAACTACGAAGAATTCAATCAGCAACGGTCATGGAGACCGGTTTTGCAGAGCATACCAGAGGTTTAATTGAGATTTTCAGGGATATTGTCATGTTGTATATATTTTTAGGCGTTTTTTCACTTTCTTTTTGTATTTTTAGAGTAGGGATTTTGATGCATGTAAAAGTTTGGATTTGTTTTCCTTTTTGTACCGATAACACTTCTCTTTTTGTTTGTCAGATTGTAAATATGAAGATAAACTCTAGAATCCACACAACTTTGATTGTTAATAACATTAAGATCGAGATTCACTCTGTGAAAATTCGCAGAGCTTAATATCTCTAGCTGGGCTTCACCGGAAAGAAAGAAGGATCGTTATGGGCCTTAAAAAGCCCACTGACTTGTAAGCTATTAATTTATAATTTACCCACTTTGCTCTTCCAACAAAAATAAAACAGACATTAAAGAGTTTAAAGAGTCTTCTTGTTGATTTGGTTTTGTCCTAATCCGTTTCGTTTTTCCCTCCGCTATTCCAAAAACGTCTCAAATTTCGTCATCTCTGGTTTCCTTTTCTAAAACCCTACGCTCCTCCTCCGGCCGCCGCTCCATTTCTCGTCGTCGATCTCCGACTTACGCTGCTGATTCCTTCTTTTGTTCCTCATATCGCTATCAATTTCACTCCCGGCGTTGCATCGACCAGCCAGAGTCTCCCTACCTATCCGCAAAAATATATTTGCTCTGCTGATTCAAAATCTGCATAAGGTCTCTGCAGGTTTATGGAATTCTTTGAATACGTTTCTTATCATCCTGTATTTTATTTCCTCGCTTTTTGGTTTACAATTTATTGAAGATTGAACTTTGTTATAGTTTCGGATTATTATAAGTTGCTGCAACAATCTAATCTCAATAGTCTTATCTTAGTTGAGATCAAGGATAAGATAGAGCAAACCAAGGTTTTTTCTTTCACTAGAATTCAAGATTTAAGTGTGGTTTGGGTTTCTTAGAAAATTTCAAATACAGGACAATTTTTCCTCCGCTGATTCAAAATCTGCTTAAGGTCTGTGCAGGTTTTTGAATTTTGAAAATCCGTTTGTTATGATCCTGTATTTTGTTTCCTCGCTTTTTGGTTTACAATTGATTGAAGATTGAACTTTGTGATAGTTTCGGATTATGATAAGTTGCTGCACCAATCTAATCTCATTAGTCTTATCTTATTTGAGATCAAGGATAGAGATAGAGCAACCAAGTTTTTTTGTTTGTTTTATAAAGCCGAGAGCATCCAACTAGTGCACTCGAATTCAGGATTTAAGTGTGGTTTGGCTTTCTTGAAAAAAAAAATCATGTGGAAACAAATGTGAAAGCATTGGTTAGTTCTGGTTTGCTATGTCCGTAATATGCAAAAGAAAGTGATAACATACCAAATATCAGCATGTTTCACTGCTAAACTTGGTAGTTCCTTTTGTTGTGATTGTTTTGGGGGTCCCTGTAAAGTGATACGTATTGAATTCTTGCTATCGTGTTTAAAGTTATGAGATTTTTAATTTCAGCGTCTTTTCTACATGCCGTTGTAGGTAATCTTAGCAGATTCTGGAAGTTGTCTCTAAGCAAATCCCTTCAACGAATCAGCTTCCTATCAGAATGTCTATCACATCATTACTTACTTCAGCCACACTTTCTGGTGCCTCAGTGTTTCCTAAGTCACTAGCCTGCAGCACTGACTTCTCAAGCAATCTCTCAAGTCCCTTTGACAGTTCAAAGATTTGTTTGACTTCATTTCCTGCCTCTAGGAATCCCAAGAAAAATGCTACTTGGAATCTGACCCCAAACACTGCTCCGATCCAAGGTATCAGGTGTCATGCTATGCAAGTTGAGACGAGGGAATCGTTTACGGCTGGGAAGAAATTTCAACTTAGTGATGTGATTGAAGGGCAACAGTTTGATAGGGAGATGCTAAGTGCTATATTCGATGTTGCACGCGAAATGGAAAAGATAGAAAAGAGCTCTTCTCAGAGTGAAATACTCAAGGGCTATTTAATGGCTACGCTCTTTTACGAGCCTTCTACACGTACCAGGCTCTCGTTTGAATCTGCCATGAAACGCTTGGGAGGGGAAGTCTTAACTACTGAGAACGCTAGAGAGTTTTCGTCTGCTGCCAAAGGGGAAACACTTGAAGGTATCCATCTTGGCAGCTAGTTTCTAATTGGTATTGTGAAATGTTGATTGTGTTTAGATTATTTTTGGGTTATTTTTGACAGACACCATAAGGACGGTGGAGGGTTATTCAGATATAATCGTGATGCGACATTTTGAAAGCGGTGCTGCAAGAAAAGCTGCAGCTACTGCTAACATACCTGTCATTAATGCAGGTGATGGCCCTGGAGAGCATCCTACTCAGGTGTGTTGTGTTCATAAACCTTAGTGTTTTAGTTCTTTTCTAAACAGACATGTTGGTTTCTACATGCTTGGTTCTTATATCTGATACTGTTACTGTTGTGAAGGCTCTCTTGGACGTGTATACCATCCAAAGTGAAATCGGAAAACTGGATGGCATCAGTGTAGCCTTAGTTGGAGATCTTGCCAATGGAAGGACAGTCCGGTCGCTTGCATACTTGCTTGCCAAATTTAAAGACGTGAAGATCTACTTTGTTTCCCCTGAAATTGTTAAGATGAAGGTTAGTATTTACTAAACTTCTCACCTTCCTTCAGAGAACTTGTAAGAAAATGGCTTAATGTACTCGAAAACAATGTTGGGTCTGTAGCGTTCCATCTTTAAAATGTTTTACTCTTTTAATTGTAGGATGATATAAAAGACTATTTGACATCAAATGGGGTCGAATGGGAAGAAAGTTCAGATTTAATGGAAGTAGCATCCAAGTGTGACGTTGTTTATCAAACCCGAATCCAGAGAGAGCGGTTCGGAGAAAGGCTTGACCTTTATGAAGCAGCTCGTGGGAAGTATATCGTAGACAAGGATCTGTTAGGAGTGATGCAGAAAAATGCTGTTATCATGCATCCTTTACCGAGATTGGATGAAGTGAGTCGATACACTATCTTCTTTTTTTTTTTTTTTTTTGTCTCTATGAGACCACACGACACAATCCTCAGTCTCTGTTATTATGTTTGCTCAGATCACTCCAGATGTTGACGCTGATCCAAGAGCTGCCTACTTCAGACAAGCAAAGAACGGTTTGTTTATTAGAATGGCTCTTCTAAAGCTCCTGCTTGTTGGCTGGTGATGGATGATCCTCAAGGTATATCCTGAAATGAACTGAATCTCAAGTTTGTGACAAGAGGATTAGTCCCGGCTCTAACCCATGGCGAGAGAGACGACGGCCTAGGGGTCCAAGGAATTTTTTTTTTTTTTAATGTTTTAAATTTGATAAAAAAGACTCATGATCTATTATCCTTTTTGTTTACAGCAAGCCCTTAATCTATTATCTATATAGAGAAATAAGTAAGACCCATAATCTAAACTTATTATGCATTCTCAATTATCACATATTTTTGGTTTATCTCATTTTTATTAATCAATTTATAATTACTCATATATTAATTAAGGAGTTATTTTAGAAGTATACTTCTGTTCAGAAATTTTGCCCACTTGTGAAGAGAGAGAAAAGTTTAGTTTAACTGTATACTTTTCGATTATTACGGATTTGGCCCTCCTTCTCTTAAATTGGTCTGAGAGAGGTTTCACACTCCCTTTACAATTTGGAATTAGTTAATTAATCAATTAATTGTTATTATTAAGCAAGCAAATATAACACATGGGATTTTCCGTCTCTTCTGTCCAAATCCCAGCGGCAAGTCTTTGACGCCATTCTCAGATTCACGACACCAGTTCGTGATAAACTTCGAGCCCAGGTATATCTCGCTCTCCCATAAACCCTAATTTCGAATTGTAATTCGATCGTTAAAGTAGAAGTCTCACGCAATTCACATGTTCTTTTCTTTTTTGTTTTGCCCCCTCATTAATCCCGTTCAGCTGCAGCTCGGAAAAATTGGAACTTTACTGCATAAAGTTTAGTTTTTTAATTTTGATTTTGGAGATGATTGGGAATCCGGTAATTCAAGTCCCATCATCACTAATGCCATCATCTTCCATGATTGCTTGCCCTCGAGCTTCTCCCAATGGGCTTCCTTATCTCCCACCGAAACCTAGAACTAGGCATTTACTGGTCAGAGCTGCATCCAATTCCGACGCCGGACATACTCAACCATCGTCTGATGAAGGGAAGAATCCGCTCACGGTTGTTTTGGATGTGCCTAGGAATATATGGAGACAGACTTTAAGACCTCTGAGTGATTTTGGGTTTGGTAAGAGAAGCGTTTGGGAAGGTGGAGTTGGTTTGTTTATCGTCTCTGGAGCAACACTTCTTGCTCTTAGCTGGGCTTGGTTGCGAGGGTTTCAAATGCGGTCCAAGTTCAGGAAATATCAGACCGTGTTTGAGCTTAGTCAAGCCTCTGGCATATGCACGGGAACACCAGTTAGGATCCGTGGTGTGACCGTTGGTACGGTTATTCGTGTTAATCCTTCCTTGAAGAACATTGAAGCTGTTGCTGAGGTATGGTTTTGGTGTTTTGATCTGGTTTTGACAGTGACATCTGTTTCTTATGTGTTGGGGTCTTGTGTTTTTGTAGATTGAGGATGATAAGATTATCATCCCTAAGAATTCACTGGTTGAGGTGAATCAGTCTGGTCTTCTAATGGAAACTATGATCGACATAACGCCGAGGGATCCAATACCGGAACCTTCAATAGGGCCTCTGCATCCGGATTGTGGTGAAGAAGGTCTGATTGTTTGTGATAGGCAGAAGATAAAGGGAGAGCAAGGAGTGAGTTTAGATGCACTAGTTGGAATATTCACTCGTATTGGACGTGAAGTAGAGGAGATTGGTGTTGCTAATACTTATTCGCTTGCTGAGAGAGCTGCGTCAGTTATTGAAGAAGCAAAACCATTGCTCAGAAAGGTGATATGAGTATTTTTGGTGGCCTTTGCTGGATCTAATTTATACTAATTCAAAAAAAGTTTCAATACTCTTAAGATTGAAAAGAAAAGATGGATTCTCATGCGTAAGCGTTTGGTTTTGATGTAGTACTGTCACAGATTCAAGCCATGGCTGAAGATGCTCAACCTTTGCTCTCTGAGTTTCGTGATAGCGGCTTGCTCAAGGAAGTTGAGTATCTAACTCGAAGCCTGACCCAAGCTTCTGACGATTTGAGGTAATGGCTCTTACTCTCCAGAATTTGGCTTTGGATACTAATAGTCTTGGCGTTATTGATTATTGTACATCTGTAAAGCCACTTTAAGATAGTTCTCTGAGAAAGTTCACAGTGCAAGTGTCAAACAATTCCCAACCTCATTATAGAAATAGACAATAAGGTAGAGGTAATAGCACGGTCTTAAACCATACATCATGTAGAACAAATTTAATTGCATCTCAGCTTTTATTACATTCCGTGGCTTGACAATCTATTTGTGGACTAACTTTAGAACAAGATTTAGATACTAATGTAAAAGCCCGTTTAGGTACTAATGTCTGACTGAGAGATAAACTTGGTGATTAGATAATATGGTAGAAGACTGAGAATGTAATTTTCTTGACCAGAATTTCTTACATAAGACAGAAAAAATTTCTTTTGCATTGTTGTTACATTGCAGAAAGGTTCATTCGTCGATTATAACACCTGAGAATACAGAACTAATTCAGAAGTCAATCTACACTTTGGTTTACACTTTGAAGAACGTCGAGGTAAACTATGTTCTTCGTATACAAATATCAGACAAAATGTAGAAGCTTTGACAAGTTAAAAGGAAAAAAAAATGTTAACATGGTTATTTTTTCTGATTTTTTCATTGTAGAGCATAAGCTCAGATATTCTTGGATTCACAGGCGATGAGGCCACAAGAAAAAACCTTAAACTGCTCATCAAATCCCTCAGTAGGCTATTATAATCTGCATGGAGAAACAACTAAGATTTTTAGCCTGGTTAAAAAAAATGAAGGTGAGAGCAAGTTGATTTGTTTTTCACAAAAAAAAATGTGTGTTCTTATTTAGAGAATTTATATTTCTTTTAATTGAATTGGATTAAAACGAGAGAGTCGAATTCAGTTTATACGAACAGATCTGTGTTTCTGCATTAATGCATTTCCTCAACAGCATTTACTTTTCACACGGGAGAGACGACGATGACGATAAGCGCGTCTCGTTTCGTGTAGGGTCCCAACGAAAGAGAAGACCTCACTTAATAATTTCGAGGCTAGCTATTATATATAGTATGATTATTAATTCAAATATAAAAAATAAATATAATAGACGAGGGTGTTTTAGTCATTATGGTGGACTGTTTGGTCTTTAAGCGATTAATAATAAACTAATATAGTGGTCAGGGTCAGGACAGAGAGAGCAAGTGCTTACCCTCTTTTGCTTTCTTCGCATTTCGAGACATCTCTTTTGTGAACTCTTTTCTAAGTCTTTTAGATTTTGGTTTTAAACCCGAAAATGAAAATCGTTTTTCTCAACATTACATATATCGAATAAAAAAGTTTAAAGCATAAAGAAAAAAGAATCGAAGTTTGAGAAAATGATGCTCCATAATAAATAAAATAAAACGAATTGGTCGGTCTTGTGGGACGGGCGTGAAGGTAGAGAACAAATCGAGAGGAAGAAAAAAAAAAGAGAGGGAAAAAAGCTAATTCCAACCATAAATAAATAAAATAAAAATTTATTAAAAAAAAAGAAATTATTTTTAATATATTTTTTTTTCAAAAATGGCTTTATGCTGAAGAGAGATTTTTTCCAATCGCTACCCTTGTTCCTCCATCTTCCTCATCTTTCCTCTTTTTCAACAATTTTCCTTCTTCTTCTTCTTCACACACACAGATCTCTTCTCCATCAACATTACTCGTGGTTTTGCATCTTCTTCTTCTCCATGAGGAAAGGGAGAGGCTCTTCCATCGCTGGACCCGCCCTTCCCGTACCCGCCGGTAACCACAACGGATCTGTCAAGGAGCCAAGATATAGAGGCGTTAGGAAGAGACCTTGGGGCCGTTTCGCGGCAGAGATCCGTGATCCGTTAAAGAAATCTCGAGTTTGGCTCGGTACTTTCGATTCCGCCGAGGATGCCGCTCGAGCCTACGATGCCGCCGCTCGTAACCTCCGTGGTCCAAAGGCCAAGACCAATTTCCCGATCGATTGTTCACCTTCTTCTCCTCTCCAACCACTCAATTACCAGAATCATCAGAATCAGAACATGTGCTCTGCTTCTCCTTTCGCGGCGAATCAGAGCCAGATCGATCCGTTTATGGACCACCGGTTATACGGCGGAGGAAACTTCCAGGACCAGCAGATTATTATCAGTCGGCCGGCGAGTAGCAGCATGAGCAGCACCGTCAAATCGTTTAGTGGACCGAGGCCGACGACGATTGAAGCGGCGTCTTCCTCCGTGGCTAAGCCGTTGCCTGCGACGAAGAGGTATCCGCGGACTCCACCGGTGGCTCCGGAGGATTGTCACAGCGATTGCGATTCGTCTTCGTCGGTTGTTGACGACGGTGACGATATCGCTTCTTCGTCTTCGCGCCGGAAACCGCCGTTTCAGTTTGATCTTAATTTTCCGCCGTTGGATGGCGTTGACTTGTTCGCCGGCACTGACGATCTCCACTGCACCGATCTACGTCTCTGATCTTGAGGGTAAAAAAAAACCAACAAGATCCAATGATTTACAACAAAAAAATCTCCAATTTTCAAAAGAACTTTTTTCTTCATTTCCTTTGATCTCATATTGAAAGTAAAAAAAGAACGATAAATAAAAAAAAAGGATGAAAAAAAAAAAGTGAGCATGATGATTCTGTCATTGTGAATTACATCGACAATGAAGATAATGACGATAAAGAGCGAGAGAGAGAGAGCTTGTGTTAAGATCTGTTACTGTAAGAACCAGATCTGGGTTTCATTTGTCTGTTTCTTATATAGATCAACCCTTTGTTACTTGTAACATTCTATAGCTGATGATTCTAAGTGATCCAATTCCAAAATCTGTAGATTTCTCTTCATCATTAGAGTATCCCTGATGTGCTTATGGTTTGGAGTAGGAAGCTGCATTTTCACATATACATTGCTATGTTACACAACCACAAAGGATACAAACTCTTGTTTGTCCTTTGTCCTTGTCAGGGTTTCTATTCAAGAAGTAAACATAACTGCTTCTTGTGACTGAGTTTTGGCTCTGAGATGGAAGCAAGCTACGTGTCAAAGGCAGACGATTTTTAAGTTTTTTGACCTTGTGCTAAGGAGCTAGAAGGAAGAAAGATGGTGAAGTTCCTTGGCCACCTAATTGGGGTGATTCGAAGAAAGAAGTTGGAATACTCATTGTCATTGCTAAGCCAGAAGTTTTTTTCATTCATCTCTTTAGATGCAGCAGGAACACAAGAAAGGCTTTCCCTTTCGTGTACCCAATCAACGTTTGGGTTTTGAACAACAGAGAGATGGGAATGGTCAATGTGGTGGTGATTTATTTGGGTGATCGATAAAGCTCAATGGACAAAGGCCAAATCTTTAGGTTAAAGTTTGGTGGCTGAGATGATGTTGATCTGTAAATGCTGTTGGGGTGGTAGAATTCGTTGTGTGTTTGACCATTTGATTACAATTTGCTGGTCGAGTTGTTCCAGATTTGGTATCTACGTACTTTGCTTCTCTGCCACGGATCCAGACAGTGAATCTTTATGTTTGAAGCAAAAATCGAGCTTTTTTACTGTTTGAGGGTAGGGCTTCTTCTGGTAAAAAGATATTGTGGAATATAAGAAGTCATGATGATGCCTTGTTCTTTACTATAAAGATTTATTACTTTGAACCAATCTCAACTCTCAAGTCGCTTTCTTTTTGGGTTCGAATTTTGGTAAAAAAAAAATTAAAAAAACCTGAATTTGGAATTTTGAGATTGTGATTTATCTTCAAAATTTATGGAACTGAGACTAATATACAGTGATCTCCTTTGATCAAAAAAAATAGAGCCTAATATACAATGATCTCTTCCTATTATGATCTTTCGAGAACTGAGGGTTTCGACCGTTAGTATATTTAGAAACAGAAACAGAATAATATTTTTGTGAAAATTAATTTTTTGAACTGAGGGTTTCGAGAACTTGATATTTTAATTATGCCTTTTTACAAAAAAACAAATATTTTAATTTGATTTATCTGTTTTATTTATTTTTAAAAATTAATAAAATAATATATTTAAATTTTATTTTTAAAATAAAGTTCGAAAAATTCAAATTTTAATTTAGTTAGTTTAGATTTTTTTTAGATATATGTTAGATTAATTATTAAAATTACAAAAATCAGTTGTTATTTTTATAAAAATCAAAAATAAAATATTAATTTATGTTAGATTAAAATATTTAAATTTAAATAATATTTTCATAATGACAAAAATGCTAAATGATATGTTATTTCTATACTTTTCACTATCAATTTTATTTTTAAAAATAGTTTAGAAAAAAATAAATTCTAATTTAATTAGTTTAGATTTTCTTAGATATATAGATTAGTTTAAATATTTAAGAATTTAAAAATAAAAAATCTTTATATTATATGGTAATATGATCGGATAAGGTAGAATTATATTTTTATATTTATGATCGAGTTAAAAATTATTGTTTTATAGATTAATCGAATGAGTTAAAATTATTGTTTTATATTTCTGGTGAAATTATCAAAATAAATGAATTTAAAAAATAAATTTATCTAAATACAATATATATTTGTGTCATTTATTAAAAAGTATTATATTTATAGAAAACACAAATAATATTATTATAAAATTTGATTAAAAATATAATTTTTTGTGCAAATGCATAATGTAGAATCTAGTTTATTTTTGTAATTTGTTTATGTAAAATTTTGTTTTCACTGATTTGGTTAACCCTTTTCATTTACAAACACATGTTGGGAAAAGAACCCATCAAATATATATAATCAACTAAACTATTAATTATGTATTGATAAACCTATTAAGACGTATTTTGTTGGAAAAATAAGATTGCAGACAAACGTCTGAAACATGTATAAACAAAATTTAATAGAAATGGCTTAGTGGCCTTGCGTGTTCTGAGCACGATTTGTATTTCTGTGACAGAAATTCTGTCAGCCCATAAAAGCTTATGCCGGCCCGTTTCTACTCTTTACTTGAAAAGTAATATTCAATTTAGTCACGAAATTACCTCTAATACCATATCAGACTTTTCAGCCGTTGCCATTTTTTTTTCTTTATGAAGATGAGTCTATCAAAAAGAAAAAAAAAATTGAGGGGGTTATGAGTTTTAGACTTTCAGTTGTACATATGTTGATCATTGCTATTTGCTAATATGTAGACAGACATAAATTAGTTTCTATTCAAATCTCAAATAAAAAGTCAATGTGATAAAAGACCAACCAAATGTTTTCAACCAAAAACTTAACTGGTCATCTAACCACACAAAAACATCAACGCATATGCGAATCTATATACCATAGAAAATTTTGTAGTTGATATGACATATAACAAAGCTTCAAGTTTAATGTGTTCGATTTTTTTTTCCTTTTTCTTAAATCATTGTTTTACTGTTTAGCTGCAAATTATCACTTATTAATAAATATTTATGGATCTCTTTCTCTCTCTTTCTTCATCTGAGGATTTTATTGATGTTGATTACACAAATCATACAAAGCGGCAAAAGTCAAAACCATTTTGAAGACTAAACCAGTAGGATCCTAAATTTTTCCGCAGATAGAGTCGATGGATAATTAACTCTCTCCAAGATCAAACACTAAACCAAAATAAGAAGTTAAAGATTTGTAGTCGATCCATGTACACATACAATTTCGAAAACAATTTTTAATCAAAATCCAACATTATATTGCGGTGTTGATGCTTGAACAAAAATTCGTAAATCAAACAATTCCACATATGTAGTTAACAATCGAAAAGATGTTGCAATCTATCTATTTCAAGAAAACAATGACGAATATATTAAAATCCTTAAAGTATTGACTTTAGGATATTAAAAAAGTTTTCGTTTGCCCACTACGCAGACACGAATGGATAGCCATTCACAAGGTCACAAGCAATCAAACCAAGCCCATGAATTATTCGAATAAATTCAATTATTATAAATTTTGTTTATTTGAACTTATACATTCGATCACCCATCCAATAAACTTAAGACATGCCGCCGGGGACTTCAAATTCTTTAAGTGATCGTATCATTGAAAATTAAGGGAACAAGTTGGGAGTGTTAATTTATCCTTTGTTTAAGATATCAAATTAATTTAATGGTAATTAGGAACAGCTTAACAATATACGTGGCGCCGTATACCTACGGTGATTTGCGGAATCTACGGCCTAAATTTTACACATCACATGTCAATGTCTACAGCCTGTTTGTTCTATTGTTCACTAGCATCTTGTCTTTTTGCATCTCTTCATGTTTTTCAAATACTTATTCATTGCCACGTATTTCTTTCCCGCCGATAAATTGATAATATTTTAATATGTAAGCCTATAAGACAACTAAGGAATTTATCCTTGCTTTTAAAAATAAGAAATGTGGACAATTACACTGATTACATCAATTGAGTCTTCAAATTTTGATAAATTTAACATGTTCTACAATAAGCTGCATGCTAGTAAGGTTTTAAATAAATAATAACAAAAAAAAAATTGAGCGCACACTTACTTCTAGTTGATAACCAAAAATCTAGATTTTTTTTCTTCTAAATTTCCATAATAAAAGTACTTTATCAGCGATACCCCCGTGTCTGTCAAATCATGATTTTCTCATGAACATTTAAAGCCTTTTCTCAAAAAAGAAAAAAGGATTTTCTCATGAGCACAAATCTACATTTCTTTTTGTTTTAATGCGAAACAAAAGTCAATCTTACAATGGTAGTGCACAAAATCGTCTGTTAAACCCACATTTTAGACGTTGACAAAAATAATGGTTAGACTTTCTATTTTGATATCCTCATCATTATCAAAAAAAGTATATATATAACCCTCAGTAACCGAGAATAATAAATGCTATTACAAATACTCAAAAATTTTCATATATTCATTCCAGTCAAAACTAAAACTGAATTTTTAATTTGGAAACTAGAAAAGTTAGATACTTAGATTAACAGATCAGTATTCAATAAACTTCTAAGCCACGAAATTTGGTCATCACTTTAAGTAATTATCTCTCTCTAAACCTTATTTAAAGAATAAAAAACATCACTTATACAACATAAAACCTATATATCATATAAAACAAATACACATCTTAAATCTTCTAAAATATCATAGTAACTGCTTTAGAATTAAGTTTATAACTAATTGGTGATGATCTAATGGTTCACTTTAAATATTTTTTTTGGTTGAGTTCAAACCTGTTTCAAAGAAATTTTTAATAGCAAAAAAAATATAAATTCTTATAAACCTCGAAAAATTAGTCTAAGTTCTTACTTGAGATATCCCGATTAAGATATAAAATAATAATACGACAAAAATATAAAATAATAATAAAATTAGTTTTATACAATTTTTTGAACAATGGTTTTATATGTCAAAGCCACGTTAGCATCAATCATTTATAAATAACCTTAACGATTTTAGCTATTCCTGATTCTGCCTTCTTCTTCCAACCGCGTCATCAATCGAGATCATTTTTTTTTAAAAAAATACCAAAATAGAGAAGAAGAAAAAAAAAAAAACAGAGAGCCTCTCGTCTAATTTCTCGGAGCCTTTCTTAATCAATCTCCCCGAGCGATCGTCCATGGCGGACATCGACATCGGAACCGCAGCAGGAGGCGACGGAGGAGGAAGACGACGAGAGCCATTGATTAACCGAGAAAACAAGTTCACGCGTTGCGTGTCGCACGCGCAGGACGAGCTCCAGAGTTTCCGGAAATATCTGAGATGGATGTGCGTGGATCAGTCGAGCCCATGGACGGCTGCTCTCTCTTGGTCGATGTTCGTTTTCTTCACGCTCGTCGTTCCGGTGACCTCTCACTTCATGCTCGCTTGCGCCGACTGCGATAGCCATCACTCGAGGCCGTACGATTCCGTGGTTCAGCTTTCTCTCAGCAGCTTCGCTGCCCTTTCTTTCCTCTGTCTCTCCAGATTCGTCAGCAAGTATGGTCTCCGACGGTTCCTCTTCTTCGATAAGCTCTGGGACGAGAGCGAGACTGTTCGCCGAGGCTACACCAATCAGCTCAACGTGAGTTTTTTTTTGTTGCTCATTTTCGATTCCAGGATTTTCGAATTTCGCATCATTGATTGGCTTCTGGAAATCTGGGTTTTGATTTGTTGTTACCAAATTGAATTTGGGTTTTTGATTGTCGGTGGAATCGCTCGATTTTGGGAATTTGTGGCCTACCATTGGAAAATTTAAAACAGGTCACGAGGATCATTTTGGTTTCTTCCTCATATGTCGATCCGAAAAGTTTGAATCTGTCGTTTTCTGTAGAAATTTTTGATCAATTCAAAATCTGGAAACGAATTTAGCTGCATCTGGACTTTACAGTAAAACCCATTTGCGTCTCGATCCAGAAGCAATAAATCTTAGGATTTTCATAAGTCTTCCTATAGCTGTGTAATTTGAATCGCTCTCTTTTTACTTGTTCCACAAGCATTATACTCTTTAGCTTTGTTTTATGGAATTAGCCTGTAGCACCATGTTTATAACTTTCTCTGAAATCACTACTCTTTGTCATGCAGAGATCGCTTAAGATTCTCTCCTACTTCGTCACTCCATGTTTCTTAGCGATGAGCGCATACAAGATATGGTGGTACGCTTCAGGCGCATCTCAGATTCCTTTCCTCGGTAACGTTATCTTGAGTGATACAGTCGCTTGTATGATGGAGCTCTGCTCGTGGCTATACCGAACTACCGTGATCTTCCTTGTTTGTGTCCTCTTCCGTCTCATCTGCCATCTTCAGATCCTTAGGCTACAAGACTTTGCTCAGGTCTTCCAGATGGATTCAGACGTTGGTTCCATCTTGTCTGAACATCTCCGCATCAGACGTCACTTGAGAATCATCAGCCACAGATACCGAACCTTCATATTGTTGTCATTGATTCTTGTCACTGGCAGTCAGTTTTACTCTCTGCTTATCACCACTAAGGCATATGCTGAATTGAATATCTACAGAGCTGGAGAACTAGCAGTGAGTTTTGTTTTACTTTCTATTTGATCTTGATGACAAATTTTGCTTCTTTAACCATTTGCTTACTCTTGATTCTTGTACGCATTTTAGCTATGTTCAATGACGCTGGTCACTGCGCTGCTCATTCTATTACGAAGTGCCTCAAAGATCACACACAAGGCTCAGGCGGTGACTTGCCTTGCAGCCAAATGGCATGTCTGCGCGACAATAGAATCTTTTGAGACAGTGGATGGAGAGACTCCAAGGCTTGTTGATAGAGCAAGCGGACACGGGTTCTATTCAACAGATGTTGATACTGGAGATACAGACGACAGTGAGGATTATGGAGATGAAGAAGATGATTTCGATAACAACGATCTCATCCCTGCTTATGCTTATAGTACCATATCGTTCCAAAAGCGACAAGCTCTAGGTACATATATAGATATATGCCTCTGCATCCACACCAAATCTCACATCTATTTGCTATATATACTCATCTTCAAAACATTTTGTTGGATTTTGCAGTGAATTACTTTGAGAACAATAGAGCAGGAATCACGGTGTTTGGTTTTACACTCGACAGAAGTACTCTTCATACGATATTTGGGATTGAAATGTCGCTTGTTCTCTGGCTTTTGGGTAAGACCATTGGGATTTCTTGAATCATTCTTCTTGAATCATTCTTTGGATCATAAAAGCTCTCAAAGTTTTGGCTCCCTTGTTGGAGGAGGATCCTGCTATTTATGTGTACACAAGAGGCTCTCTGTAACATATAACATTTCCTAATTTTGTTCTTTCTATCACTGTAAATCATCTTGTTTGTTCTTTAATATGTCGATTTTGTAATAGATTTCATGTGTTAAACGAGATATCTTACAGTAAATTAGATTGGTCTTCAACTTTTATGTCTTTGTAGTTATCTTTGTTTTGTGATTTTGATTGAACTTGTTATATACAGTATTTTAATTTGTGATATTGCTTGCTAAATCTGCTTTCCACATTACTCAGTCAATTTACTTTGGAACTTAAGTACAAATTACAAATCGCTCTGGAATCTCAGATACCAAATTTCTAAAATATATGGTACGTTTATGGTATTAAAAACTAATAAGACTCTTTTGTTTTGCTGGTAATAAATTAAAATTAAAACAAAAACCTGATTAGGTGTAAATAAATCATTCAGTAACATCAGATTTCTCAAATTCTTTAAACAAGTTTCCTCATTTTTATTTAAAATCTGAAGTATTTAGTAATTACCATGTTGGGAAAAAGGTACGTATCTAGTATTTACGATTTACCATGTTGAGAAAAAGGGTACGTATCTAGTATATTTACCATGTTGGCAAAAACAGAGTATTTACCGTCACTTATTAAAGCAACCACTCTTTATTGCTTATGGACAAGCAGCAACTATAATATTAATTGAGTCGAGACAGAAAATCTTTCGCATCGATATTGGGTTATTGTGACAAATCAACAGTATTGGGGCAAATGTGAAACTTTATGAAAATAGAGGGTCGTCCTTTGCATTGCTAATTCTCTTTCCCCTCCCTTGCTGTCGAGACGAAGAACCCGCTTTCTCTGAAACCGTAATCTCACGTATACAAAACGGACTTTTTTGTTTTTGTTTTTGCTTACCTTCTCCTTTTAACTTCAATATCTGCAAATCCTCAAATCTGGATTCACACCTGAGAAGTTTGTTAATATAGTTTTTTCCAATCGGAGATGGAGATCGATTCCATCGCAGCTGGCTCTTGTTCCAAAGAGAATCAAATGATCTACAAGGAGTGGTTCGAATTCGCCGATTCAGGTCTCATTTGATTTAGTCATTTTTTTCTTCAATCTACGATTTTTTCCTTATTCAATTTATGCGCTAAGAGCTTCTTTGTCTGGTGAAATGAGCAGACGGCGATGGCCGCATCACTGGTAACGATGCGATCAAGTTCTTCTCTATGTCGAATTTGCCTCGACCGGAGTTGAAGCAGGTAAGGTTTTGTGTTGAATTGATTGCTTTGGTTACTTGTGGAATCTTCTTATTAATAAGTTGAATTATTGCCGCTATTATTCTCTGGGGTTTATCCAATGATTGAACAAGTTCACTTGAGGATAGAGAAGATGCTATGCTGATAGTTTACTTAAAAAGTCAATATTTAAGAGGAAACACATGATTGATTGATTGAATGGTATTGATTTCTGAAGCAAAGGCTCAATAGCTTTATCCCAAGTAATAATTGTTTGTGATCATGCTCTACACAGAGTTATGTGGTCGCAGGATTTTGGGGGTTTATGATATTGTTGTGTGTAATTGGTCACTTGGCAAAGCATTTAGATGCCATCTCATGTCAATTTTCTAAAAGATGCTAACAGTGAAGCTAATGCTTCTTCTCTTCTGACTTTATGATAGGTCTGGGCAATTGCAGATGCAAAGAGACAGGGGTATCTCGGTTTCAAAGAGTTTATTGTTGCTATGCAGGTTGAGTTCCATTTTACATCTCTCATTTAAAATGTCTATGTCTCGCTGTGAATTCTAATCTATTGTTACTTTCCAACATTATAGCTCGTTTCTTTGGCTCAAACTGGACATGAAATATCGCATGAAGTTCTTCATAGCGACGGTAAAGGGATAAAAGCATGAGTCCTTATTTTGTTTCTTTTCCGAAGTCACGCTTAAGTGCTGTCTTCATCTCAATATGCTCACTGTATACTATTTTCCTAGGGCTATCCTTTTTTCCACAGTTAATATATTGTTCTTGTTTCTGAAACATTTCTGGCTTATTGCAGTTGATTTCAAAAATATGAATCCTCCCATCATGGAAGGTCTGGGTGTATTGATGGCGGTTAGTATTGGGCCTGCAATTTCCAATTTATGTGTTTCGAGTTTGAGTAAATATTACTTACAGCTGTTCATTTAACACAGAAGAAGAAGCATTCATCAAAATCAAGTGATCCTAGTGTGAATGGTACAAAGAATTTCGTTGTACTAGACCCAGTGGTTTAAATTTTGTAATTTTGTATCTCATTTGATTCAAATTACTCAGGTAGTCCTGCTGCAGATACATCACTTACAGCTCATTGGTTCTCTTCAAAATCTTCAAAAAAGGTTTGTTTTGCTCCACGCAGTCTATTTAACCACCAACCATTTATTGCCTTCCGTATACTCCCATATTTGGTAAATATTTTACTGGTTCTCCTCAAGATCATTGGTGGAGTTTCTGTCAAGTTTTTCGTAGCTATTAGTTAATAACTGTTTTAGTTAATTTAAATCTATAGTTTGTGTAAACTGAATATTATTTTGTTCTCAGATTTCTCTGTCCTCCGTAACATCTATAGTCGATGGCTTGAAGAGGTTATACATTCAGAAGCTGAAGCCACTTGAAGTTGCTTATCGGTTTAACGATTTTGTATCCCCTTTGTTGGTAAGTTAGGCACTGTTTATTGGTACTCTTATAACAACAATTCTCTTAAGTTCCAAATTCTATCGAGTTGTAAACTATATTGACCATTGAACTAATTACTTGTGTTTTGCTTAGACCAACAGTGATTTCGATGCGAAACCTATGGTAATGCTTCTGGGTCAGTACTCCACAGGAAAAACAACATTCATTAAGCATTTGCTTAAAGCTAATTATCCAGGCAAGTTGTCCATCTTATCCTCTCTCCTTCTCGTTCGGGGACCTAACTACTTTTGATGTTTAATAAGAATTACTAACAGGTCAATGATTAACCATAAAACAGCTTCTTATAACCTCAACTACTATATTTTTCAGGAGCTCATATTGGACCAGAACCAACAACTGACAGATTTGTCGTTGTCATGGTATGTTTATTTGTAATTCGCCATGGTTTCATTTGTGAGAGGATGTAACGTTGATCCATCATCTTCCGCTATACAATGTGGTTGACAATGGTAGCTAGATTACTTCATTATCACTTCTCTTGATGGGTGACTTCGATCTGTTTATTGTGTTTCACAGTCTGGACCTGATGAAAGAAGCATTCCAGGGAACACAGTAGCAGTTCAAGCAGATATGCCATTCAGTGGTCTTACAACTTTTGGAACTGCCTTCTTGTCGAAGTTTGAATGCTCTCAGATGCCTCACCCTGTATGCTTAACCTCATGCTTCCAAAAAGAGATTGTTCTTTGTTTTACTCATATTAATTTGCTGATAATTGTTGGTCTACTCATCTCTGTTGAAGCTGCTGGAGCACGTAACATTTGTCGACACTCCCGGAGTTTTATCAGGGGAAAAGCAACGGACACAGCGAGCATATGAATTCACCGGTGTCACATCATGGTTTGCCTCTAAGTGCGATCTCATCCTCCTCCTATTTGACCCACACAAGCTGGATGTAAGCGATGAGTTCAAGCGTGTTATTTCATCTTTACGCGGTCATGATGACAAGATCCGCGTTGTTCTAAATAAGGCAGACCAAGTCGACACTCAGCAGGTTGAAGCCAAAATCTGTTACCGATTCTTATTTTGTTCCTTATTTCCTTATTGTTCTCCATGTTCTAATACCTTGACGCCTGTCTCCATATCTTGTATAGCTGATGAGGGTGTATGGAGCTCTCATGTGGTCACTTGGGAAAGTTCTCAATACTCCTGAGGTTGTCCGTGTCTACATTGGGTAAGTGTACATGTTTTTTCCAACTCATTGGCAGTGTTTTGCTTTGTGTGAAACTGAAATCTATGTTTTGATGTCCTTGTTTGCCTGCTTTGTACAGTTCGTTCAGTGATAAACCCATAAACGAAGCTGCGACAGGTCCAATTGGGAGAGAATTATTTGAAATGGAGCAAGATGACCTTCTCTCTGATTTGAAAGACATTCCAAAAAAAGCCTGTGATCGTCGAGTGAGTGTGAACCGTTCAACTTTCACTTTCTCCCGGCCTCCGATTGGATCTAACCGTGATATTTCCTGTATAACAGATAAACGAGTTTGTGAAACGGGCAAGAGCTGCAAAGATACATGCGTACATCATCAGCCATTTGAAGAAGGAGATGCCAGCCATAATGGGAAAAGCCAAAGCTCAACAGAAACTGATAGATAACTTGGAAGACGTGTTTGGAAAGGTTGATCTGATTCCAAGGATCCTTACAATACAATATGCGAATTTCTGATTCTGAGAATCTTAATACCACCAATGCGTGTTTTGACCTTTGTGGGTGTGATATGAAAACAGGTACAAAGAGAGCATCATTTACCAAAAGGAGATTTCCCAAATGTGGAGCATTTCAGGGAGGTGCTAATTGGCTACAACATCGACAAGTTTGAGAAGCTAAAGCCGAAAATGTTGCAGACTGTTGATGATATGTTGGGGTATGACATTCCAGAGCTCTTGAAAAATTTCAGAAACCCTTATGATTAATTCTCTCTATCATCCCTTTGTTATCTATGTGGTTACAGTTAGTACTAAGTATACATTCACCTTTGGCTTAAAACTGCCCTTGTGAGCATAAATGCACATTTGTATTCTTAAAAGACTTTTGTAGGCAATAAAAGACATATAAAGAGTGCTGCTGACTTGATAATGGTGTATATCACAAAACATAAGTATTAAGCATCAAAAAATTAAATTTTTGGCTTCTTGGAAGACGTGTTTCCAATTAAAAATTAAAAAATTTTGGCTTCTTGGAAGACGTGTTAATCACTGTTGGTCTAAATCCGTTGTGGCTGAAGAGAATAGGTCAACTAACATAAGAACATGACCAGTAATACTTATCATCTACGAACAGTAACCTTAGCAAACTTTTAAGCAAGAAAACGACCTCGTTTACAATAAGAATTCTAATTTCTTGAGTATGGAGGGCTAATATACACTATAAATGTTGTAACATGTAATTTGTAAGTATGTAACAAGGAACATAAGAGAATTCGAACTAGTACCTGAGAAATAAATACATGCTGGTATTATGTCTTAGTTACAATTTACAGCAACGCAGCTAATAGAGAAATAGCAACAGCTTATTCACAAGTATCAATAACCTTGAGACCGCTCATATAAATTAAGAGGCTATATCGCTGCAGATCCTAACGCCACTTTTAGCATAGACTATCTCTGTGTTTTTGATCGTGAAACCGTGTGGAAATGGTAAAGGGAATCCTCTCTTAAGGCGTGTGTTTACGTATGGCAGAAATAAGGCTTCAAGAACCTTCGATGTCACATCCTAACAAGAGCAAGAAAAATCCAGTTTAGTGCCAAGCAAGAGTCTCAGTCTTAACTATATCAACATCTTTACTTTACCTGAATATAGTTTGCTTGAAGCTCACCGAGTCTACTCCACTTCATCGTTGCATTGAAATCTATTAGCCTGAGGCTACCTGCTAGATTGTTCTCTACAATTTCTGCAGAACACGCAACATTCAGAACCTGCAAATAAGAATCAGACTCTGGCTTTTAGTGATTAAGGACTTGCTTCTATAGTAGATTGTTTAGTGGGCATTATTATTATTAGCATACAGATGATATGCTTGCTACGGATAAGACTGCTCCAGAGTCTTGAACATCGATTGATATCTCTAAATGAATCGTAGCATCAATTCCATTCTCTGTGATGCTAACAGCAGGAGGAGATGTTACTGACATGTTCAGCATCATTTTAACATCTGGATATTGTTTGTAGAGCTCTGGAAGGATGAGTTTCCAGTCAGATGTGCTTAGACTTGACCCGTTCTTTGTTTCCTCGATATCCACATGCATCCGCTTTGCCTGGATCATACCAATCAAAAAGTTTGGTCCACTAAAATTCATCAATCAATCCATAGATCTATCAAACTTTTGAAACTTACATTGAAGTATACAAATGTTGCAGAGTTGAAAACTTCCTCTTCTATCGAAATTGCCACCATTCGTTTAACCCCACCAGAAAAGGATGAAGAACGAGATCCTGAAACTCTAACATCATCACCATTTGGCATGAATAAACCACTGATTTCAACTTCAACAGACGAATCACCCAAGACAGGGTTTCCTGTAAAAGTAAGATTCACTGCAACGTTGTCATCAATCTTTAAGTTTTTTGGAAGTGATTGCAATAAAGTATCAAGCTTCTTCATCTTCTCCAAAATTTTATTAGAAACAGTATTTTCAACTGTTGAAATAATCTTCTTTTCAAATGCATCAACCACCCTGTAAACAAAAAGAATAATAATAAAGTAACAATGTGTTGCATGCATGTCTTAAGAAACTGAGATTTGAAAACCTGTAAGTGATATTCAACAATACCCTTGATATAGCCAAGAAGCACCACCATTGATATGAATACCGATGCTTTTCACTTTACAATCACTTTCCCGCGAGGCAATCTTTAAACTTCCATTATCATCAACCAAAGTGACAGTGGTTTTCAAATCCATTCCTTTAACCTTCATCATCAGAATCATCATCAGCTGTTAAGCTTTTTTTCTTCTTCTGATGAAAAAGAATGTCAATGAGATGGACATAACAAAAGACCCAATTTGGTTTTCGATAATCTTCAGAACATAAAACGAACAAGACAAGAAAAAAAAAAAAAAATTCAAGAACCCACCTCAAAAAGCACATAACTTTACCTTAACAGAAGCATCTCCATGATCAGAAATCTTAAAGAAGGAAGCTTTATAAGCATAAGACCAATCCATGCTCAAATCTGCAGTCGCACCTGAAACACTCAAAACGATTCCATCTTCTCCAGTCTCAATCCTCGACGACTGAACATCAACCGCGTAAATCTGAATATTCGATAGACCCATCCCAACTTTCCCTATTAGAGGGATTTTAACCTTCTTCTCGATGTTTGGTAGCTGAATTGGAATCGTCGTGGATATCACTTCGTGGATGAAGAAATCTTTCGCGAATTCAAGACCGGTTTCAGAGACGAGCACGGAGATGTGTCCGACATCCTTGGATTGCGCCAAGGTCAGTGTCGCCGAGAGGAAGAGAACAAGAATCGTGAGAGCCATTTCGAAGAAGAAGACGAAGTAAGTAAATTGGAGTTTACAAACGTTTTTGCTAGTGAAGGGAAGAGATTAAAATAGTCAACAAAGAGTCGTTGTTGGGTTTGACTTTTTGTTTGTTTTGCTTAAGTAACCACGAATATTACATGGCCAAAGAATCTGCAGTTTTAGACGTCTTTCTTACAAAGATGCAGACTTTAGAATGACATTTTGGCTGAAGTTAGTTAATAGCCTAACCAAAGATATGGTATTGTTTGAAACTTCTTCTTGGCGATTCCTATTAGGTCGCAGTACTCTGAATGATCATCAAACAAGTCGCGGAAATCCACAAACAGTTTCTCAAACACTTTCCATTGGACTTTGATCGGTCTTGAATATGGATATGGAAGAAAACCCTGCACGCACTTATCAGAGAGTGAGTTAGTTATCTCCAAGGAAAAAAAGAGGTTTATGAGAACTTCAAGTTTTCCTCTCTTACGTCATATTCTTGCGCAATGGATTTCAGCACGGTAAACGTATGTTTCGTGTCCTCTAAATTGTCTAAAAGAGCCAGCCAAATCTTTGTCGCGAGCTCATCAGCTTCTTCTTTCGATTTGCCACAAACAATCAATTGGTCTGGCCAATCAGAACAAAAGATTAAATGTCATTAGCAGAGAACATTTGAGATTCTTTAAGCAGTGAATTTGCGTAATTACCGATCAGAGTTCCATGAAGAACCCCTGAAGCAGGCGTAGATGAAAGTTGAAGCTGATCTTTAAAGAACAAGTAAATATGTCCCAACATCTCATCTATGTCTGTATCAACATCTAGTATGTTTCTGCTGATGTATAAAGCCATAAATCTCCTGCAGCTAAAGAGGGCTATTGAGTTTCTTGAATCTAACCATAGACATTTCTAAAGAAAAACAAAATGTTCAGCTAGCTTTTCCATAGATATCAACCGTTTGCTTAATCCTTGCCGGATTGGTCCAGTCCATCTTTTAGTTTGGCTAGCAAGAGGATACGTCCGATGAAGAGCAGCTTGCCACAAGGATTCTCCTCGGAACAAATTAGCCCACTGTTTTCTAACACAAGATATTTGTTCCCACTCTGATATTGGGACTCTGATAATTATCTCTATCAAGATCTCCTCTGGAAGGTTTCCGAGTGGACTATCTTCATTTTTCGTCAACTCAACGTTGTTTTTATTTTGGTTCATTATGATTCTGCAAAATATATGTCACAAATAATACAGCAAACAGGAAATGACTCAACAGAAACTACACTCGGAGAAAAACATCACTTCACTCAATTCTTTTTTTTTAAAAATGATCACACTCAAATAAATTATTATACTGAATTTAACAGAACATTTTGAGTAGTTTTCATTTGGTAACTTAGTATACCAGGGAAAAGCATTACAACAGTCAAAAGGAGCAAAAGAGTAGCCAAACAAAGCACTAGCTGCTTATCAAGACAGCTCAAGCTTACTATAAGATTCTCAAACCTAGAAAAATCCAAACTATATACGAGCACTGGAGATGTTTGCATATGGAAACCGCAAATTAAAAAAAAAATCCATCTTTCAAAAAAAAAAAGAAAAATTAAACATATCCAACTTGCATAAGACAAACGACCAAAGCTAACTAGTTTTCCATAACCCAAAAGCATTTCCTCAGAGCTTACAGATAAATCGGGATACCAATTTGTTCAGTTTAAAGACCAAAGCAAGTTCAGTAAATATATCAAAAGCCCAGAGAATCTTTGAAAAACTCAAACTTTGATCGTTACCAGAATGGACTGCTCAACACAAACTACGAGACATGGCACAAATTGACACGGTTAAGATGATTTTCGGTTATATCAGCTGAGGAATATAATTGAAGCAGAAGTATAAATGTTTAATCAAACGACGATCGAATGAAGTTACCAGAAAGAAGTCAGTCCTTGAGAAGAAACGGGTTTGAGAGGAGAGAGAGAGAGAAAGAAACAGAGTCACACAAACAAAAGGGTAAATAAAAAATTAATTGAATCTCATCAAATTCATGACCAGATGCTCTCCGAGTCGGTTTACTCCGACCCCATTCAACCATACCAATTCGGTTTTATCAGAAGAAAAAGATAACCAATGTAGGGAGTAGCAGTGGGACTGATAGATGACTGATAAAAAAAGCCCAATAGAGTAAAAAGCCTAACATTTGGGAAAGCCCATATTTACATCGGAGAGCATAAGACAAACTCGTAGATATAGATAAGGAGGAGGGTCAAAGAGGTAAATTAGGAGGAGAGGGGGGCAAATGCAAGGACAACAGATTTCGCGGCTTTTCTGACAATATTCTCTGTACTGTTTTCTCCCAAATGGCCACTTAGTTCATAGATGATAGATCTCTCTTCTTCTCACTTCTCAGACCAAACCAAAAAGAGTAAAATACCTTTCTTTTTTTTTTTTTTTTTCAAATGATAATCATTTTCAATTAGGAATAAAAAACCTAAGGAAAAGTAAAAGATAATTTCGACACATGAGAAAAAAAAGGTCAGGTTGACCCATGGACGAATCTCTTTGTAAGGAGTTTTCAAGTTTTTGACCGGAAATGGAAAATTTTGAGGAAGGGGTATAATAAAAAAGAATAAAGATTATGTAGTTTCTTTTTGGAATTTGAAATCATAAGTTATTATTAATGAATTTAATGAGATCTGTTTAGAAATCAATACCCGTCCTCCTCCGTCTCTCACATTTATATTGTGCTTCCTCTTCCCCAATTACCCAAAAAAACTTGAATTGAGTTAAGCCATAAAAGCTTTCTCTTCCTCTCTCTCTCTTGCAAGTGGTTCAACATTTCTCTCATCTTTCAATTTAGTTTTGTTTACTTACTTAAATTTGTGTACTTTTTTTCTTTTCACTCACACTTTCTCAGTGTTAGTTTCAGTGGACTGTTTGTTGGGTTTAGCAGATAATGCGAGCAAGAGACTAATCGAATCTGAAGTTTCAGACAAATGCTGTTGTTGATCTTGTGGAAATTTTCTTTTTTTCAAAGTCTTTTCATTTTCTGTCTGTCTGTCTCTCTGATTCTCTAGGGCTTTATTTTTTGGGTCATGATTCTGTGAGATCTTTCTAGATTCATTCATTTTCCCCCATTTTGTGGTTTGGTTAATTCTTTGATTCCTTAGAAACTGTTAAAGTCCGTTGTGGCTGAAGAGAAACGCCAAAAATAATCTCTTTTTATTTTTTGCTCATGCAAAGAAATCTGAATTTAGATCTAAGGATTTAAACCAAAGACACTCCTCCAAGTGGTTTTTGAGGAAATGGATTTCTTGAAAGTCAGAAAATTTCGAAAGTCCAGGAAGCCAAACCTAGAAAAGGAGAAACAGGAGCAAGAGCTAGCAAGGAGTGAGAACACTGTAGCTGGTGTGACAGATTCGGCAAAAGCAGATGAGATCGAAGATGACGACGATGATTTCATTACCAATGAGGTTAAGAGAAGGCTTAAGGAGTTGAGGAGAAACAGTTTCATGGTGTTGATACCTGAAGAAGATGAAGAGGAAGAAGAGGAATCTTATTTAGGAGAAGATGAGGGAGAAGACAAGTGTTCAAGTGAGTGGAGAGATGTGGTCGCTGAAGGACTTCAATGGTGGGGAGGTTTTGATGCTGTCTATGAAAAGTATTGCGAGCGTATGCTCTTCTTTGATCGCTTAAGCTCTCAGCAGCTCAAAGAAACTGGTAAAAAAGCTTCTTTGCTTTGTTCTCTTATCTTCAGTGGTTAAGCTAAAATGGACTGATCTCTTAACACTAGGATTGTAAAATGCCTTAACTTTGCTCTTCAATTACGCATTGTTCTTCCATTGATAGTAATTCTTCACTTTCTTAGGCATTGGAATTGCTCCAAGTCCTTCAACTCCATCGCCAAGATCTGCATCGAAGAAGCTGTCATCTCCTTTTCGATGTCTTTCCCTGAAAAAAACCGATGTTCCCGAGGAAGATATCGAGCATTTGCAGGAGGCAGAGATGGACCCTTATCAGGATCTAGAGATAGCTTATGTTGCTCAACTCTGCCTCACTTGGGAGGCACTTCATTGTCAATACACGCAGCTGAGCCACTTAATCTCATGCCAACCCGAGACCCAGACTTGCTACAACCACACTGCTCAACACTTTCAGCAATTCCTGGTCTTACTACAGAGGTATATAGAGAATGAACCATTTGAGCAGGGCACAAGAGCTGAGCTTTATGCTCGTGCCAGAAACGCAATGCCTAAGCTACTTCAAGCTCCCAAGATTCAAGGTATGATTTCCTCAGCTTTTCCGCCGCTTGAAAAACCATAATGTGAACACTTTTAAGTTGATCATATTGAAACATCTCAGGGTCAGATAAAAAGGAGATGGAGAAAGATACAGACTTCATGGTCATCGCTGATGATCTCATCAAGATCATCGAGAGCTCGATCCTTACTTTCAACGTTTTCTTGAAAATGGATAAGAAGAAACCAAATGGGGTTATTCACTTGTTTGGGAACCACAACAATAACCATATGAATTCTACAACCCCTTTGCAACTGGTTCAGTCATCTGTTGAAAAGGTAAGATTTTCTCTGTTAACGTTTATCTCTTAGAAGCATTGTATATGCTTCTTTGAAAGTCTCGTAAGATTTGACCCTGTAAAACAATTTGCAGAAGAGGGTGAAAGCGAAGGAGCTTTCGAAGAAAACAAAAGGTTTGAGAAATAAATCTTGGCCTCAAACATGGGAAGGTGTTCAACTCTTGTTTGCAGCCATTGACATCAAACTCGCATCTCGGGTTCTAAGAATGGCGAAAATCAGCAAAGAGCATCTTCTATGGTGTGAAGAAAAGATGAAAAAGCTCGACTTTTCTCTAGGGAAGCTTCAAAGACACCCATCTCCAATTCTTTTCCCTTGTTGATAATTAATGATGAACACACAATGATATCAAAATCCAGTCCAATCAACTGTGCCCTTAAAATTTCACAATGATTTTTATTGTGCAGACAAATCAATGAAGAAATTGTGTGTTCTATTTGCTTCATTCTCTTTGCCTTAAGGTTTCAAATCTAAGAACAGTTAGCTTTGGTCTGAGATTCACTAGTTAGGGACCATTTTCATTGTTGTCGTTTGGATGTAGCACATATGAAAGAATCCAATGTTGTCTTGTAGATGGGAAACTGAATCTATAGTGATGAATGATGAATGATGATGATGATGATGGTGATGGAAAAGTCTTATTCTGCTATCACTTTCGTTGTTTTTGGACAAAGTCTTGATGTGTCATTAAAGGACTTTTCCTTTCTTTTCCATGTTTCATATTCAACCAAATCCTAAGAAACTATAAATGAACGTATAAATCTGAAACTGTTTTGGTTTACATAAATTCTTATGAAAAAATCTAGCATTGAAATTAAAATTTTGTGCAGGTGTGCATCCAAAAAAAGGAAAAAAAAAAACAGAGTGTGTGTTTTGGTGGTAGCAACAGGCAACAGAGACAGAGCCACGTGAACCTATCTCTTTCAATTAGAAGAGTCAACACGTGGCAAACCTAGTCATCAATTTGGAGGAAACACAAAAAGACTAAAAAGGGCTTGCTGTATCACCACCGTTAAAGAACCTGACAGGGTATATCAGTCATTGTTGATCTAGGAGGACATCTTTGTGTGCGAATCCGTCGTGATTCTGCTGAATTTTGTAATGTTGTTAAAATACGATATCGGAAACACTTGAAAATGAATTTTAGGTATTTAAAGATTAACAAACATCTCAATAATTGCCGAGAAAAGAAAAAAAAGAAATACACATAGCTCCTTGACTTGGTGACTCGACGAAGCCCTTGGGACAAATTTTTCAAAGGGTTTAGTTTTAATCTCTCTATCTTTCTTTTTCTCTGGGTCTCTTCTTTCTTTGCGACATTTTATTTCGAGCTCTGCGAGAAATACTTTCATGGAGGCTTGAATATCACCATCAGGTATACTTAACTCTGCTTCCTTTTCCATCTCTTTCTCTGTTTCTGCATCGGTTATCTACTTTTTTTTTCTTCTACAAGTCATGCCAGGAGCTAGTTTATGAGAAACAAAAATAAATAAAAAATAAAGTAAGTTGGTGTTTTTTTATTTTGATCCCCGATTATAGCCTATGGATACGATTTACTGTTTGTAACGAGGTTGATGAATGAGTCCAACGGTTTCGTATACTTTAAAAAAAGATGGCTTCTTTTGATGATCTTCTGTGTTTTTGCTGATTATGTGAGTTGACTGAATTTTTTAGCTTAGGAAATGGGAAATTCGTGTCTGAAATTTCGATCCTTGATGGGTAGATTTCAATCATATGTAGTCGGTTATACGAAATTTGAGACCTTGAGGAAATTCACTTGACAAGGATCATATCCTAAAGTTCTTAGCTTTGGTTTTGCAGAATCACTCTGAACCTTTCGCTTGCTTCTTTGTGTTATGGTCACTTTGTGTTTCTTCTTTTGTCTAAAATTTGAATTTTTTTTTGGTGATATAGAAAAGTATGACGACGCAGAGCGCTATGAGAATGGTGGAGGATGATCATATGAAAAACTGGCAGGCTTCTAGGGAAAGTGGGATCTTTGGTTCACTAGATATGGCAGTTGAAGATTTAGGGTTTCTTATGAAAAGAAATAGATTGGATAATAGTGGTGATCATACCGGAAAAATACCGAGTAGGAGTGGAAGCGCACCGCCTAGCATGGAAGGTTCATTTGCAGCTCTTAGGAATCTCTTGAAACAGCAGGAAGGTAGTAACTCTGAAGCATTAAGTAGGGCTATTGAGAATTATGACTCTGAAGAAGAGATACGTAGCGATCCTGCATATGTAGCTTACTATTTGTCCAACATCAACTTGAATCCAAGACTTCCTCCTCCGTTAATATCACGTGAGAATCAGCACTTGGTGCGCCATTTGAGTGGGATTGGTGATAGTAACCTGAGTCCAACATCCTCTTGGGATAGTTTGGGGAAAAGATCCAACTTGCTTTCTTCTAGAACTGCCCTTTCGACACATAGAGAGGAGCCTGAGGATGAGACAGCATCAGGTGAACAACAACCTTTTTCTGCTTTGGCTGGTCGTCGTAAGAGCTTCGCTGATATGGTTCAGGTACATGGTTCCTTGATTCTGTCATTTGTTACTAAACTTCATTTCACATGAGGTAAGATCTTTCTCTTACACTTTGTTCTGTGTTCAAGCGGCCTCAATCGGCAGGGAATCGTCCAATAGCAGAAGACAGACATACCATTTCCTCTGGTATAGCTTCAGAAAACACAAGAAGATTACCGGAGTCTGATATAAGTCTGCTAAGGGAGGCAGATTCCCTCTCCATGGATGCTATTTCTAGTGAAGATCCTTTCACCACTGGTTTGAGCTCACAAAGTTCTACTAATGCACAGAAAGAGAGAACAAACGCGAGGCTAGCGAACCACGAGGACAACAATCTATCTGTTTTTGGTGCTTCTTCTCCATCCTCCGCTGCTTCTAGAATTAGGAGGAACCAAGAAGAACAACAATCTCAGGGAAGGAGAATGCCTGTGCAATATACACCTTCATCGTATCAAGTTCAACCTAGTTCGCCACAACAAATGGCCTATCCGAGGATGGGCGGTACACACGACATGATGCAGAGCTTACCAAAGATTGCAACTGGCGAGGTACACTCGAATTTCCAATCTCCTCATGGTTTGGCCCAGCCTCCTATGTATACATCAACAGCAGCGTATATGACATCTCTGAGCCCGTTTTACAATCATAACTTTCAGTCCTCGGGTATGTACCTCCCGCAGTATAACTATAGCGGTTACCCTCCTGCCTCTGGTATCCTCCCTCAATATATGAGTGGATATCCATCTCCTGAAGCGACTGTTCCTATGCCATATGATATCTCATCTACTTCTCCTGCTGGCTACAACAACGCTCGCCTGCTGCCTGGAGTACCACCTACTGGACAAAACGTTTCTTCCCTGGTGGATCCTTTTCAGTTGCAGTATTATCAACAGGCTCAAGCAGACGCGTATGCTCCTTCGTTTCAGAGCAGCACTGATTCTTTTGGGCAAAAAGACCAACAAGCTTCTGGCTTTATGGCAAATCTTGAACCTCACAACAGTCCAGGGAGTCCGAGTTTCGGGTTGCAAAGTCCGCGGCACATGGGAAACTACTTTGCAGTGCCGCCGGGTGTAAGAGTCATGCCGCAGTATCCGGGATCACCTCTTGCTAGTCCAGTGATGCCATCCTCACCGGTTGGTGGGATGATGAGCCACTTTGGAAGACGAAGTGAAACAAGGTATCATCAACAAGGACCAAGTAGAAACACGGGGATCTACCCTGGTGGATGGCAAGGGAACAGAGGAGGAGCCAACAGTGTCGTCGATGATTTTAAGAGACATTCTTTTCTTGATGAACTCAAGTCTCCAAATGCTCGTAAACTCGAGCTGTCTGATATCGCAGGACGTGTTGTTGAATTCAGGCAGTGTTTCTATTCTGATATCTATCCTTTTCTTAAATTCTGAATTAGTGTTTTGAAAGCATCAAAAGATATCATTTTGCTACTCATTTTTCTTAACTTCAGCGTCGATCAGCATGGCAGCCGGTTTATTCAACAGAAGTTGGAGCACTGCTCTGATGAGGAGAAGGCATCTGTTTTCAGTGAGGTTCTTCCACAAGCTTCAAAGTTGATGACCGACGTCTTTGGAAATTATGTTATCCAAAAAGTGAGCCATTTTTTCTTTTGAGTTGGATAGTTTTTTCTGGTCAATAAGTTTGTTGATAGATAGTGATTTTTGGATCAGTTCATAGAACATGGAACTCCAGCGCAGAGGGAAGAACTTGTGAAGCAACTTGCTGGTCAGATGGTTTCTTTAAGCTTGCAAATGTATGGATGTCGTGTAATACAAAAGGTAAATTAATAATAATAGTTTCCCCAAATCAATGTCAGTATCTCAAGTAAATGGTTGTTAACTTTCTATGTACTTGTTTGTGCCGTATGAGTTTTTTTATAGGCCCTTGAAGTGATAGATGTTGACCAAAAGACAGAACTGATTCGTGAGCTCGATGGGAATGTGATGAAGTGTGTTAGAGATCAAAACGGAAATCATGTTATTCAAAAGTGTATTGAGAGTATGCCTGCAGGTAGGCTTGGATTCGTAATTGCAGCTTTCCGTGGTCAAGTTGCCACTCTTTCTACTCATCCTTATGGGTGCCGAGTTATCCAGGTAAATGGATAAGAGTGAGGCTTTTTGTGTCTCTCTTGTGTGTTTTCGACTTGAAATATTAAACTCTTTTTCTTTTTGTTTTTGCTGTAGAGAATCTTGGAGCATTGCTCAGATGATGAGGAGACTCGTTGTATAATCGATGAAATCTTGGAATCCGCTTTTGCTCTTGCTCATGATCAGTATGGGAATTATGTTACTCAGGTTTGGTTAAACTCGGATCAATGTCTCTCCTGGCGTTTTCTTGTATCTCACTTTGTTCCTAATCTTGGGTTTTGGCTTTACGATTTGCTTTGTAGCATGTCCTGGAGAGAGGGAAGCCCGACGAAAGGAGACAGATCATTGAGAAGTTGACAGGGAATGTTGTTCAGATGAGTCAGCACAAGTACGCGTCCAACGTTGTGGAGAAGTGTCTGGAATATGCTGATAGTACCGAGAGAGAGTTGCTGATTGAAGAGATAATGGGAAAATCCGAGGAAGACAATCAATTGCTGGTAAGATCACAATCCTTAGAAAGCTCTCCGTATAACCATGTTGGTCTATATATATATAACACTATTTTTTCTTTTGCAGGCGATGATGAAGGATCAGTTTGCAAATTACGTGGTCCAAAAAGTCTTGGAGATCAGTAAAGATCAGCAAAGGGAGATTCTGGTGCAGCGAATGAAAATTCATCTCCAGAGTTTGAGGAAATACACATATGGGAAACACATAGTAGCCCGATTCGAACAACTGTTTGGTGAAGGTATTTTTTTTTCTTAAAAACCAATAAACTGAGCAATCAATATGAGTTTGTGCTGTAAAGTTCTGAACTTTTTGATGTGTCATTGTTGCAGAGAGTGAAGCCTCAGAAGAAGGAACAGAAGGTTAGACAGAAGATTTACATATGGGACGCAGATTCGGACAAACTTAGAAAAACTATATAATGTATTTGAAAATGCTTATGTACATATATGCGTGTATCTAAGAATGGAAGTGTGATGGTTTATGTATATGATGTGGACATAATTGTGGTTAAAATTGATTTGCTCTTTTCTTTTGATTGCTAAGAAATACACAGATTTGTTTAGCCTAAACGAAAACAGAACTCAGCTTCTTACTTCTCATGGGAATCAAAACACTCCCAAGTGTCAAAAAAAACATCTCATGGGGCAAAGCCAAGCCATCAAATTCCGTAAATCATAACAATGGTAATCTAAGTTTCAATAGTCGTCATTATAGTAGTGGTTTGGTATTGGCCGCGAGTAAAATATCTTTCCAGGCTTCATAGAAGACCCAAGTGATCCCTGAAGACGGCATGACTTTCAAGCAACTTGCTCCCCATCCTCTGTAGAGTCCCATCACTCCTCTTTCCTTCACCACTTCTGCTATCGCTGCAGCCATGTGCGGTGGACATTGCCCCTTCAGAGATCCCACCATTAACCGCTTCCGAGCCACTTCCAATGGGAAGCTGATAGTGCTCGCCGTTAGACCTGACACCATTCACAGCTCAATGAGCACCAAGCATGATTTGAGTCAGGAGATACACTAAAAAGAAACCTTTTATTTACCGGCTAGAGCTCCAAGAACAAGCATCTCTGGACGGCTTAAAGCCTTTTTGTTCTTGGATTTGCAGTATGTAGTCTTCATTGTGTCGTACATGAAGTAATAACATGTGCTGTATGGAAGCATCCCAATCAGTGTTGGTCCTAAGCCAGCATAGAATCCACGGATTCCATCGTCTCTGAATATCCTTGGAACTGCAAGGCTCAGGCTTGGATAAATCTCAGGGCTCACAGTCAATCTATCCTGGTAAAGATCAGAATATAAACTCAGTCTCTTTCGACACTAATGACAACAAGAAAGGCTTTACCTTTGGCAGTACTCAACGGATTTTGATTACCTTGAGGACTTCGAGAGGATGGCAAACAAGTGTACTGGCGATACCTGCGGCTGCACCGGCCACAGCAACAGGAGAGATCCAAGATATGGACGGGCTGAAACTAAAGTCACCAATTTCAATCTTTGCCTGCTCAATCTTCTTCAGTTTCTCTTGCGCTGATGTCATTGCACGCTTTACAAACTCAAACGTTCCCAACTCAATCGCTTGGGTCGGAACAATACGGATCATATTGATTTCGTTGCCAGCCCAAAGACCTTGCCACCCTTGCTTCCGTATGATTTCCACAAAACTACCTGGAATGCTTTTCGATCCTACACCAACAATCATTCTTGTCCTGCCAGATTTCACAAAGCACAACAATGTAAACATCAAAAGTGGAATGATTCAATGAGGAGATAACAAGTAAGTGGATTATGCAGACCTTATTGTCTCAAGTGGAGCAAGAACAGCTTTGGTCATAGCTCCAGCTAGTGCCCCGCTAAGAAACTCACGTGCCTCTCTAGACTTGAAGAAATCCTGAATCAGCAAAAATCAAAAACCAAAACAGAGAGAAATATTACAATGGTTTTCATCAGATCATCCAATCGTAAAAACAGTGCTTCCCAATAGAGATTAAGCAACAGCTTCTTGGCACTTGCATATCAAAAGAAGATAGTAGTACCAGAACACAACACAGATTGTTAAAACTCACGAAGCAGTATTTGAACAAGCAGAGAGACAGGATCAGAGTAACAAAAAAAAAGGAGCTGAATTTAAATGTTATATAATTCGAAAAGAGGAACTCACTTTTACAGGAATCGTGAAGTCAGGAAACTGAGGTTGGAGACGAAGAGAAGAATCCGATGGAGAGGAGGAAACAGAAACGTTCTCCATAACCACAAGTCCTTCTTTTGGAACAACCATTGCCATTTCCTCCCCAAACCCACTAAATCTCTCTCTCTCTCTCTGTCTCCGTTTATTCTCTCTGAAAGAATTTATCAGAGAGAGGACAGAGATACAAAAAAGGGCAAAAAGTGAGAATATTCAATTAAACATAATTATAATCTAAAACAAATAAAAAAACATCAGATTATGAAGAGTTTTATTTAAGAAAGAGACGAAATAGAGTCTGTTGAAGACTTAAGCTTTAGGGTTTATGTTGTTCCTCTCATTGTGTTTGTTTTGACACCTCTCACTTGACGAATCAAAACGCTCATTTCTATCCCTTTATTTTCTCGAAAATATCCTTTTGTTTTTCTGTTTGCAAACAAGACATAACCGGTATGTTGGGGTTCGATCCGGTTTATCTGGTATAAACCAGCCGATTCGGTTCGGGGTTTTAGATCACGGTTTGTAAATTGTAAATCGAAAAGCGTTAACGAGACACGGTGAATCGAGCCGCCGAGCCTTATCCGATCAAATACTTTCCTCCTCTGAAACCACTTTCTCACAGTCAAGCTCGACGAAGATGTCTTGCTTGGTCTCATCGACTTGCTCACTCGTCCCCTTCGACTCGAGCCTGAATCGGCCAAGCCGTTCTAGCAAACTCGGCTCTTCAATTTCATGGCAATCTTCATTTCCCAGACTCTCCATCGAAATCGGCCCTGTTATCTCATCTCCCATTGTCAAAAAGGTAAATACGTCTTATTGCGTTTTCTGTGCATAATCACTGGGTCGTAAATTTTGTGCTTTTTTTTAGCTTAGTGTGTGTGTTCTTGTATGTTGAGCTCGTTGTTCATTTTAGGCGAAATATTGTGATCTTGTGGATTGAAAGTCAAAATCTAGGGTACTAGTGAATCTTCATGAACATGAAACTTGAAGCTTTGAATTTTCTCACGGAAATGCTATTGTCATGCTTGAGAGTGATTCTCCTCAAAGTCTATTTCTTTATCTGTTGGGGTATCTCAAGATTTATTCTTTCTTCTACCAAATATCACCTAATGATTCAGATTTCAGACTTGTCTTATTTTTCCAGTTATATGAATTTAGTCTTTTAGTTCAAGAATCCTTTTTGCTATTGAAAGTTCCCACCATATTTTCTTACAATGTGTTTCTGATGGATTGTTTAAGGAATCTTTTGTACAAGCCGCGTGGACTCGAAGATCACGTGGTGAAGCAGCCAAAAGACCCAACAAGAAGTCATGGAAACAAAGAACAGACATGTACATGAGGCCTTTTTTGCTGAATGTCTTCTTCTCCAGGAAGTTCATACACGCCAAAGTGATGCATAGGCCAACAAGCAAAGTCATTTCGGTGGCCACCACAAACGCAAGAGATATAAGGACCAATATACCTTCTCTTGTCGATGACGAAGCTTGCAGACTCATCGGTAAGCTCATAGCTGAGCGTTCAAAAGAAGCAGACGTCTATGCTGTGTCTTATGAGCCAAGAAAGGGTGAAAGAATTGAAGGGAAGCTAGGGATTGTGATCGATACCATTAAGGAACATGGCATTATTTTTGTTCCTTAATTGATTCTCTCTTATAATAAAATGAGTTGGCATTATGCATTACCAAGAAATGTCTGTGTTTTTGTTTTGTTGCCTATGCAGAGGAGGAGAAACCTGATCTCTTTAGTAGAGAATGTTGTTCAAGAACACAGAGTTACCCACCAAAATATTCGATGAAAATGCCAAATATGAAAGAAGAAAGAAAGAAATTTTAAGATGATTATATTATATACTTATGTATTGTCTGTACAACTTTAGTCACTTACTTCTTCTTGTCATGTGACATGTATCTAATCAAAATCTCTTCAAAAACACTTTCCTCACAAGGAATATGAATCCCTCCTTCATGGTCATAACCAAACTCGTCCGCTACTTCGTCCATCAAAACCCTAAATTCAGGATATTGAAGATACTTGGTCGGTATCACAAACCTCTGCATCTCATCACGGCCAACGTAGACCGCAAGATGTCCTCTCGGGACACCATCGCTGGCTCGTCTGCCACCGTCCGATAACTCCCCTGAGAAAAGACGATCCTTAACGTTTGGTTCGGACCTTCTGTTTCGTCTGTTCTCCAGGCTCTTCAGACGTATGATGAAATCTAGCGAAATCATTTTTGTTGACTATATATAGTCACAAAGAACTATCAAAATCGAAAAGAAAGATTCAAAAGGTAGCAAAAATCAAAAGGAAAATTGTGTCTTGAGAAAAAAAAGATTCATTCATATATCTATCAAAGTCAAAGGACTTTGCAGTTGATAGTTCATAGATAACTGTAAAGATATTCTTAAAGCTGTTATCCTCATAGAAAATAACAAAAAATAAAAAACAAGCTAGGTTAAAGAAACCCTAGTTGTTCTTGTTTCTTATTTTTCCTTGTTTGGTTCGTTTTAAATGATCTGTCTGCCTTTTATTTCTTGGTAAACAAGCTATGGATCAAAAGACTATTATTGGCACCAACCCAAGCACAGTCGTCTGTACCGTACAGTTGGTACGAGGTTATTGTTCGGTGATTCCAATTCACAAATCAAGACCAAGAATTTCGTGTTATCAACTAAAACTTTTTTTTTATGTAAAAATAGACATCAACCCATCTCCACAATAAAAATGTTTTGGAATAACTTTTCTTATTCATATAAGTCGATCACATTATTTTGAATAGATATGTTTTTTTTGCACATCATTTGATGGAACAAGCTTGTTCAATAGCTGAAACAGTTTGCTTCACATCCACTCCCATATTGCAGATATTGGCAAGCGCTCCACTATACTTCAGTCCGTAATCTATCTTTGCTCCACAGTAATTCTTGAAGCTATTGACCTGCCATTTTTAATCATATATATACATCAGTTTGATCGACAATTGCTTAGAACACAAGTAAACAAGACTTGAGAAACAATCGTTGTTACCATAGTCTTGAAGCAATCCCAGTCGTCTACAAGAGGTTGTCCTGCTGTTCTTGTGGATGTTAAGAGATGTAAGACATTGGTTTGCTTAAGCGAAAGTCGCAGAATCTCTATAATGCTCTGATCGATTTGTTTCCTGTGATTCATTTCGTCAAATAGCTTCTTCTGAGCTTCTTGTCTTTCAGGTGACTCCAGTGGATATTTTTGAATCTGCGTTGTATATAAAGAAACATCAAACAAACACCTCTTTCTTTTAATAGATCGTATAACCGCTATAGAAAAAATAAAAATTTCACCTTTCTGTGGAGATATAACAGAGGAATATCGCGTGTATTGACAAAGCTTGAGTTAGAGATTGGTGGAGAAGTGAATCCAGCTAAAGTGAAGTTTTTGTTGTCAGGATTGGTTCCAATGTAAGAGACAAGATAGTCTTTGAGAAGCTCCTCTGTTCCGAAATGGCATACATGAGAAGTCATTCCTGGTTCAGGATCAGATCCTGTTCTTCTCTTTACAGCTTTGTATTGCTGCTCCAAAGTCTCTTTGCTCATGTCATGAAGTTCGCTGTCCCCAAAAAACAAAACAGTGATTCTCATAAGTCTTGAAGAACAATAAAATCATTCAAAATAGTCCAAAAAGAATTATTTGCAGTACCTGTCCTCAAGCCAAGAGATGCTGAATGTATCGCCGAGACAAGTAGAGTCATACTCAGGAGGAGGAGGAGGATATGTTTCAGGACAGTAAGTTCCCCAACTGCTCTCTTTTGCATTAGCAGCAGTCACAGCCAATATATTTAGATTGTTCTTTAAAAGCCCTTCAAACATGCTTCCAGATTCACATGCTTCAACATAAATCACCTATATCATTACACACATAAAAAAAATAAACCTCAAAAAAAGATTCAAGAACAGAACACATATATAAATGCTAGATATGATGACCAGTGAATGATTTGAGTTATTTAGTACCATCTTCTTGTAGCTTTTTTGATGATGCATCTTCTCCAAGACATTAATGAAATCTTTTGCATGGAGCTCTTCTTCACCGGGCATCGCTGAGAATATAATAAACATCAAGAAACCACTAATTAGTATCAAGAGAAACATCTTAGTAAGTATAGATATGGATTGAAGGTAAAAGTAAAATACAATACCTAGTAAACCAGGAGATCCATGGTCAGCATAGTAGATGAAGACATGATCATTAGGACCACTTTTCAAAACTCTGCCACTTCCTCCTGTGATGCCACTTTCATTTCCAAGTAACACATTGAAGAAGTTTGTCACATTAACAGTTTTTCCAGTGTAGTCCTATTCAAACAAAAGAGACCAACAAATTTTTTAAATATCCATTTGTTAACACTAAACATATAGATATAAATACACAAAGGAAGTAAAGATAAGAACCATAGGAACTCCTTGATAAACATCGTCTCCATCGGGTCTATTAATGATAACTCCAGGCCTTGGATTCTCTGGGTGAAACGCGATATCATCATACATAAACACAATAATGTTTTCATCTTTGAGACCACCTTTTCGAAGTATCTGATATGCATGGCATATGTCAGCCTGTGAAGGAAACAAACGGTAAATTTAGTTCATAGAATCTCTCTAGCACCACTATTTTTTCTTCTTATAATTAAAATTTTTGATAAGCAATTAAAAAAAAAAAAACCTGATGCCTGTAGTTGTAAAATTCATTTGATCCAGCAACTAGAACAGCCCATCGTGTGCCTTGTGCATTATCGTCGTTAGATTCAATTTCATCACTGTTTTGCAGTTTGGTTTTGCGAGATTCGGCTGAGAAGATAAGCAGAGCAAGAAGAAAAACAAGAATCTGAAAGTGACCAAGAGAAGACATTGTTTGGAAAAAATACTTCTTAAGAACTGTCTTTTTTTTTCTCTCTGTAAATGTTCTTGAATCTGAGTGTGATAAAAAAATATCATAGTGTATAGCTCGTTTATATAGCAAAATGTTTTTGCCATTAACACTAATTTGCGTATGAGAGTTTGATTGTGGACTCAAAAAGTAACGCATGACGTTGTCACCTAAGCACTTTGCATGATATGAACTAACTGCCTTGAAATGTTAATTGCTTTGTTTGTTAGCTTGTTGTGTTTTTTTCCTTTCTTATTATTATCTTTAGTTTTCTTGTAACCAACCTCTACGAATTCAATTAATGCATATTAATTAGTGACTAATGAGAAGATAAAAACAAGAAACAATTCTACATATGTATATACACCTATATATATAACTTTTACTCATTTCCTTAGATTATTATTTGTCCACAAAAACACTACGTACCAAATTGATGTGCATAAATAAAAGTAATAAAATGGAGAATTTTGATTTCTTTTTCCATTTTTAAATTTATAGCACTAGTATTCGATATTAGATATTAGCACTAATATTAGATATTATATATTAGATATTAGCACTAATATTAGATATTAGATATTAGATATTTGCTATAAATTAGATATTAGATATTAGATATTAGCACTAATATTAGATATTAGATATTAGTATAAACGATTCTAGTATAACGCAAAAGAAAAGAAGATGCGTAGGAACTGAGTATTTCAACTAAATATGGGAAGATATATGAGTCATGATCGCAAACTCTTGCGTCAGGTTCTGCTGAAATTGAGGCTATATAGCTCAGTAGCAGTTTTTACTGAAACCAATGAGCTGTTAGACAATAATTTACCAATTTCTCTCGATTTAGAAGTTATTAGTATTAGCATTTAGAACTGTGCGGTCCAAAATTCGTCTTACATATCAAAACAGAGTTTACGTCTTTCTGAAAAACTATTACAAACCTAACAATTTGTTTTTCCTATTGATTTCTTCTTTACAAGTTTACACAACATATACAGACAAAATATTCATAATTACATAGCTTAAGCAAACTAAAAGATACAAGAATGGCCTCACTCCATCTCTCCTTCAACAGACAAGAATGCTAATCCTCTTCGTTTTCGTCTGAAACAACCAAAAAAGTAGCAGAGGAGAAAGTGTTTAGATTTGATGGACAAAACACATGTTAATAATGTTTTAGAAGATGATTGAAAACTAAAGTAAAAGATTCTCTAATGCACCTAAGTTCTTCTCCGTGTCCGATAAAGTACTTGAATGTGTATTTGAGCTATCCGAGATTACGCTCATTTCGTCCTGCAACAGAAGCATTACACAGATTTTCACTTTCAGAGAATATGTGGATAAAACCAAAAACGTTGAAATTGCTAAGAGCAGTTTCAAGACTCACAACTGGTGGCAATGAGACTGAGCTATGATTTGGTGACGGCCCTCTGCTATAGTTGAACAGAATCCACTCCATATTCGCATCTGCAAGAGCTCTCAGTCTATTGAGCTCTGGCAAAACCTCTTTCCCGAGGTCTGGTCGGTCTTTCCTTCTCAGCTGTGCACATCTAAGTGCAATCTTTGCCAAAGACAAAGCTTCTTCAACCGGCCAATTAGGCACTGCTGGGTCCAACATCTCCCTGAATGTCCCTTGCTCCATCGCTTGCTCAACGGTGTAAGCCAAACCAGTAGGCTTTTTCGCTGTGAGCATCTCGAGAAGCAAGATACCAAAGGAGTAGACATCTGATTTCACACCAAGCATTCCGGTTTGTTGGTACTCAGGGTCAATGTAACAGAAAGTCCCAGCGGTTGACGTGACGTGACACTGCGTGACGTTTTCAGCAACTGCAGGAACTAGCTTGGATAATCCGACATCACCGATTTTGCTTACGTAGTTCTGGTCAATCAAAATGTTTCCAGGTTTGAGATCACGGTGCACTATAGGCTCGGGTTTCGTCTGGTGAAGGAAGAGCAGACCCGTCGCGACCTCGGCTGCAATTCGGAACCGGAGCTCCCAAGAAAGCGGTGGCGTTTTCCCGTTCCTGTAGAGCCTGTCAGCTAAACTCCCTTTGGCCATATACTCATACACAAGCATTCCATACTCTGGACATGCTCCAATAAGTAGCACCATATGCGGATGTCTTATGCAGCTAAGAACTTCTACCTGCAAGAAACTTTTTAATGGTTGGTCCATATCTAAACCGAAGTCGGATTCTTTTCTAAATTTCTATGCTTTTGCTTTAAGTCAGGTTACCTCTCTCTGAAACTGAGATCTTCCTTGAGCGGCATCTTGTCTCAAAACCTTAACAGCAACAGGGGTATGATCAAGTTGACCCTTGAAAACGGGACCGTATCCACCTTCGCCTATCTTGTTAGCCTTGTCGAATGAGTTTGTGGCTTCTTCAATCTCACTAATAACATACCTCCGATACCTTAAACTGGAATCAGAGAAAGAACCTCCAGCTTCCATGGCCCTTCTTTGATTTTCGAGCTCTGCTATCTTGCTTGCTGTTTCAGAAGCTTCCATGGCAGCTTTGTTTGCTCTCTCTTTTTCCACTATTGACTTTGTAGATTTCTCTGATAACTGTCCTTCGTGCACCCATCCTTCCTCTTCCATTTTCTGACGCTGGAGCTCCTTCGCCTTGGATTTCAAAGTTCAATTTCTCTCAGTCAACACTGCAGAATAATATATATACAAGGACGGGTTTCATTTTACATCGTTTACCTCTTGCTTTGCTGCTAGTGCTTCTCTGCAAGCTGATCCATACATGTCAATTGTGTGCTTCAGTTCCTGTTTCAATCTTCGCATCTCAGCTTCCACTTCTTCCTGTACGTTTCAAGAAAAACATATATAGTTATACCATTCTGCAAAACAGATATTGCTATCTATAACCAATCAAAACGGATCTTACCAAGTTTTGTGGTGAACAAGAACAAGATGACCGACCACTATCTTGTGAGACGAATGAGAAATCATGTTGGATATTGGTGTCATTAAACCTGATTCCTAGACGCATAGAGCCAACGCTTTGTCCAGAGCCCGTCGACATTCTCGGGGTTAGACCAGAATCAGGAAAGTCGTAGATGAAGGAAGGGCTTCCGTTAGTGCTTGTACTCGGCCTGCCTGAGCTCACAAAAGATATGTCAGACCTTCCGTTGGTGCTTAAACTTGGCCGGCTCGTTGTACTTGGCCTGCCTGAGCTTGTGGTACTTGGCCGGCCTGAGCTCGTGGTACTTGGCCTGCCTGAGTATACAAATGATATGTCGTTTTCCGAGTCTGACAAATCAAAGAACGAGTTTGCGTAATTTGATTTCCTCGCCATAGGTGACCTGTTGATGGTAATACCGCAAAAGAAAGAACGATTATGTTTTTTTCCTTAAAAACGGATCAGTTTCTTGGCGAAACAAAAGAAAAATATTCTCATGAAAACATTACTTTCCATAGTCTTCAATGGAGCTAGAAACCGAAGGCCTTGCCGGAGTCCTATCTGCTTGTAGCAGCGAAAGAACAATTTCAAGATGCGTGCGGTTTCATGTGGTTAATCCTCAACAAAAAACTTGTTAACAATTATACCTCTAAAGCTCATGGTGTTCCTGAACTTTTCATAGTTAGAGATTGCAGAATGATTCTCGATCTGACCCATAAGCGGAGACCGATAAGGAGCAGTTCGCGTGGCATGGCGGACAGATGATATCTTCCCTTTAGAAATGACGTAAACCGTACAGAAATCAGGTGCTGCTTTGGCTACATTGCTCGGTGTATCAGACATCTTGAATTTCCTTCACGCGGATAGGAAACAAACATAAGGATCCGAATTGATTAGGAGGAAGAGATTCATATTCAAAAAATACCTCATGAAGCCATGCCTGGACGGGGCACCAAGAACCAAATTCTCAATCACGCCATTGGAAACATATTCCGCAAGGGATTTGACAATGTTGTCGTCCTCAAGCGTGACGTCAAGGCATTGTATCTATCAACCGAGAGATAAAGGCCAAGGCCTAATTTGTTAGAAAACAAAGCAAGCGAGGAGGACAAGAAGAGATAGTACTTATCGCAGTTTGTTTACCTCTTTTCGACTGCAGTAGCAATGGAACGTCACGAAAAGGTTCTCGGCTTGCTTATGTTTCTCTGCGTTAACCTCAACTGCAAACACCATTTGCCACAACAAAATCTGTCTCTACAGAATCTTGAAAACTCAGGCAGCAACAAGATAAATGGCAGAGAGAGAGAGAGAGAGAGACCTGAATCAGATGATGATCGGAGGAGAACATGGAGGAGAATGATGGTTTGTCCTTTGGAGACAAGATGATCAGCAGCCCATTTGAGAGCATGTTGGCTTCCTTTGTCTTTATCCACTGCTACAGCGACTAAACCTGAATTCGCATTCTTCTTCTTCGAGTTTCCCTTTTGGGACTTCATCGATTACAAAGTAGCTTACGACCCTTGATTGCAAATCCCCGCATATAACCAAAATCAATATCTCCATTCACAGGCTCTCCTACCTCTATCATCTTGGAAGGTTTCATTCTCAAAACTAAACAAAAAAAAAACCTGCGGTGTTTCCTAAATTAGGGATTCGAAAAATTTTCTCCCCCAAATTAGAAAATTGGGATTCAGTGGTGAACTGAAGAACAACAATGGAGAATATTTACCGCTCATTCTCTCTATCTCTCATCATCTTTCTCTCCGTAGCTCTCTCCGACAGCTTCGGGTAGTCGCGGAATAGTAGTTAGTCACTCCCCAAAATCCAGTTTAGCCCTAAATTTCAAACATTTACAATTTCGTGCAAAAGTTCGGAACTTTTTATCCTCACACAATCCCCAAAATCCAATTTATCCTTAAATTTCAAATCTTTACAATTTCGAGCAAAAGTTCGGAACTTTTTATCCTCAAAACAATCCCCAAAAACAAGTTTAGCTCTAAATTTCACATCTTTACAACTATCTCAAGTGATGTTACTTGCCCATGGATTCAATTCTTAAATTTTGGTGGGGGATAATCAGATGGAGAAGTGAATAAACTTTCAAAAACTCTATGAAATGGATTTACACGACAAGAGGAGTGATTAAAAAAAAGGCTGGAAAAGTTACATAATGAAGAACAAAAAAAAAAGAAACATTTTGGGTAATTCATGATTAATCATTACATCTCATTGATTTTGCATTTACACATTTTTTCCCAAAAAAAGCAAAAAACCCAAAACTTTCTTTCTCGTTGAAGCTTTGCCGACGAAGATTAATCTCTTTCTTGCATCAAGATTACAAATTTGTTTTTCAAGTCATCATCGATTCATCGCGAAACCAAAGTCGTCGTCGTCTATTAGCCGAGAAGCAAAGACATTGTGCGTCAAAGCTGAGAAATCATTATCAAACTCTTGCCCTTCTCTTAACCTCTCTATCTTCTCCACAGCATCTCTCATCTCCATCCTCATTTCTTCATCTTCTTCGCAACAACTCAACCCAATTTTCAACAGACCTAGCATCTCTGCTTTACAGTTCTTCTTCCCCGTCATTTCCTTGTCAAACACGTCACCCGTTTTCTTCTCCTTAACCATGTTACTCACCCAAGTCACAAGGCTCATGTTAGCATCATACCCTTGCCTCAGATAATTCTCCGGAAACCTACCCGTTAAAAGCTCCAAGATCAAAACCCCAAGGCACCAAACATCAGTCTTCTTCGTTATATGTCCCTTTAAGCTATACTCTGGCGACTTATAAGCGATCATTAGGTTATGAGAGATCTCTGAGTTCATCACCGGTCTTAGCGCGTAGTCCGTTAAGCGAGGCTCGAATGATTCGTCAAGTACAACATTCGATGACTTGAGATGACCGTGAGGGATCGTGAGTGTTGGTAGCTCATTGAACAAGTAACCTAAACCCTTAGCCACTCCTTGTATAATCTTTAGCCTTGTTGGCCAATCCAATCCAGGTTTATCCACAGAATGATTCGCTGAAACAGAGCATTTTTTTTCCGTTTAAAACCGTTAAAGTAACAATTTTTATAGACAAAACAAAATCTAATCTTTACATACCGTGAAGATGGCTTGCCAAGCTACGATTTGGCATGAACTCAGCGATCAAAAGCTTCTCGTCTCTACGATAATAGTAAGCCACAAGAGGCAACAGATTCGGATGGGTCAATCTCCCTAACCGTCTCATATGCTCATGAAACTCCTCTCTTCCAACATTGTTCATATGCTTATACCTCTTCACGACTAGCGTCTGTCCACTATTTATCCCAGCTTTATAAGATGCGCCAAAGCTTCCGCTTCCAAGAACTTCAGCAGAAGCTCTTAGAAGATCTTGAAGGTCGAATCTTTGAATGTCATCTTGCAGAAACAGGAGTTTCCCATGATCCGGTACTGCTCCTCTCCTACTAGTGTAACTCGTAACAGAGTCCGGGGCTTTCTCAATGTCTGCGGTTTGGTTGTAATTGTATTTCTCTGTTCTGTCTTGTCCTGCAGATGGATAAGCCGACAAGGACTTCCGTCTTCTTGTATGAAGGACACAAATCACAAGCGCTATGATCATTAGTAGTATCCCAATGACAATCAAAACAATTGCAATCGTGAAGAGAGATTGGTAATTGTTCTTCTCCGTGGGACTAGGAGGGGGATCTGGAAAAGGCTCTGAATCCACTGAACATGAGCTTAATGGAGGATCACACAAGTCCTTGTTCCCTGCAATGTTCAGCAAAACAAGAAAGATTCTGTTTTTTTTCAAGAACTCTAATAGTTACCAAACATTTGTAGATATTGAAATGTTTGTTTTAGTTACCTGCAAAGGAGCCAGGATCCATGCTGCGAAGGCTTTCAGGAATAGGTCCCTCGAGGTCGTTGTTCTCGAAGCTAGCCAACTTAAGATCTCTCTGTTTAAAATCAGGTATTTCTCCTTGAAACTGATTCCCATTTAGCCTCACCTCTATAAGCATTGGCAAAGAAGCTAAAGAAGAAGGAATCTTGCCTCGAAACGCATTATTCGCCAAGAGAAGCTTCTTCAAATGATGCATACCATCAAACGCATCCGCAGGTATCTCCCCTGAAAACCGGTTATTAGACAAGTACAATGACTTCAACGAGCCTAGGTTCTTGACAGATGGCATTGCACCATTGAAATTGTTGTTCATGAAGCTCAAGGTTCTTAGATTCTTGATTGGAGCCAACGGTTCAAGGTCAAGATTCCCGGTTAAGCCCATTCCTTCGAGCTGTAGACCCCAAACATTGCCAGTGAAACAGAGAACACCGAACCAATTCCCTGAGTTTCTCTTACAAGGCGCTATTGAAGGATCCCAACTGTTAATGACAGAGGCATTTGCTAAAGTGTCTTTGAATCTTAAGAGGCAATCTGCGTCTGAACCTGGCACAACCTCGGCCTGCTGCTGAGACAGGACCCTTGTGACCGGACATAAGACGATGATGAGTAATGTAATGAAGGCTAGCTTTTTCGTCAAGGCGGTGTTACTTGCAAGCCAAACTGGGTTCTCCCAAGTTAGCATTGCAGCCAACACGCGCTTTAGATCGATTCTTCAACAAGAGTTCTTCTTTTTTTCGATCCCAAAAAACTTTTTCTCTCTCTCTTTTCTCTCTCCTGACAAGAGAAAAAACGAATGAACAGAAGAGAGAGGACAAAAACCCACCAAGAATAGACAAAACCCAAGTATCTCAATTCGCAAAACTTGTTTTTGTTTGCCTTTGTGCTGTCTAAAGATTGTTTAGATTTTTAGAGAGATTTTAGGGTGACCATTCGATTCTTTCTCCTTTTTAGTTAAACAATCCTTGTTTATGTGATTTGTCATTTGTTCTAACTAATTATTTCTATGCATCTATAAGATAATAGTCGGAGGGTTTTTATTTGATATGATGATACTTGAGATAATTATAGAATGTGCTATTGAGCTATTTTCAAACAACCAAAAAAGAGCAAAGATTCTTCTACCCTGATAACATTAGCTGTTGGCTTTCACGATATCATTGTTATAAGAAAAAGAAAAAAAATTCGCATTAGTTAGTCCCAGATGTGGTTGATTATAATATTGATGAGTAGTCTACTTAAATATTTACGTTTTCATTCACTACTTAAACATGTGATCATATAATGTCTTACAGTGATTTAAACTTAAAACAACACCAGAAGACAGTGGACTCGTGTATGTGCTCATTTTCAAATCAACTCATATTTCTCCCATATGTTAACCAATTTATTGATGCAGCACATTCAGAAGACTAGAGCTAATTAGTAGTCTACTAGCGATAGATATATAATTTAGTGTTATTGTGCATTTCTTTAAACAGTAAAGAGATGAGCAGTGATTAAAGATGATAAATAACACACATGTGAGTAGGAAATGTACGTATCATATGGTTCTAGTGACGACATGATTCATTAGAAACAAAACCTTCTAAAACCGCAAGGCTTCTTGTTTTTGGCTTGCGGTTTCGTTGATGAACTTACAACCTCAGGAGGAGGAGGAGGAGGCAATGTGTCTTGCGTGGGCTGTGTCTCGGTTTCATTTGCCGGAGCCTCAAGTTTATTGGGTGGTGGCTTCAAGTTTGGATCTTTAAACTCGACTCCATAGTCCATTGTCAACAGATGGATGCCTGTCTTCACTAGCATCTTCATGAGTACTCCAATTTCAATGTTCCCACATAAATATACCATCTCTGTTGGTGCATCTATGGTAAATGACACACCTGAAGCCAAACCCACGAATCAAGGAAAAAAACTAAAGCATTTTTCCAAAAATTGGTTGATGATTTAGAGAAAATTTGTGAACCTTGGATGGTCTTCAAAGCTCCTATGATTCGCTTATCCCAACCTTCTTCTAATGTGTTTAGTTCGAATCTACATCTCTGCAAAAGCCAAAAACACAACACATTTTTAAAAGCCATTAATAAGTGTTGCAAGTAGTGCAAAGAAGAGAAGCTGTGCGATATATAAAACCATGAAGTGATTATTTGGTTTCTGGGTTCCTTCTGGATTCTCTTCATATCCATAATCCATTCGGTAGAGCATAGTGCAAGTTCTCGCTTTATATAATTTCTTAATGAAGACCAGAGGATCAACTTTTCCATGTAAATACATCAACGCTACATCAACTTCGCCATGTAAATTCACCAACATACTGTTTGGTACCACACTAGTGGAGACGGCTAAACCTATCGATCATGTTTTGAGAATAACAATAAAGTGTTAATAAGTCTTCTCTCAAAATCTTGTGCCTTGATTGATAAGAAGATCCTTAATAGTGAAGAGTCCTACCTTCAATGTCCTGAAATATTTTTGTCCAAATCTTTTGCCAACCTTGGAGTCCAGTTTTGACAAGCAAAACACACGACTGTTCATAAAGTTACGCAGGAGCTATTAGAGGACTAAGATCAAGAAAATTATCGACAATTTCTTGGGAAGGAAGTTAAAACATAAACAAGAAAAAGAAACAAAGAATTCTTACCAATTGAGGAGCCTGCATCGTTTCTGGGTTTCTAGAGCTGTTCTTTTGTTTGTCCTAAATTCTAGATTCATGAACAGCTTGCCCTTCGATAGGCTACATATTGTTTGAAAAGGAAAACCTTAGATAAATGGAAACTATGCATAATAGATAACTAGAATAAGTTAAAAAAAAAAAAAAAAATAGCTTGGTAGTTTTCTGCAGGTTGGTTGACTAGAGTTTATCAACGATAAAATTCCTTTTCTTTTGTCTTTGTTAGATTCGGCTTATCAATCAAATGTTAAGTGTTTTGCTTTAGATTCTATTTGCTTATTTGGTCAAGCAGCTTCAGAATCTTGGTAAATAAAGCATGCTATGGCACTTCAGAAGCCACAGGTCGATGACAAGTCTGTTACACCGCATTGCTGCATAGCTCAATGTCCCTTGGTTAGCTACGAGCACAGCAACTCCCTGAAATATACTAGTAAAGTAGTCTATTCCTATGGTCCAACCACTGGATGATCAATCATGAAAAAGATCAAAGACGAAGTATTCAAAGTCTATATCTTCTGGTAAATGTATACAAACATCTCAAGGAAAGAAACAAAAAATCGCAAAAAACAAACATTATTTGAGTCTTCATTCAAAGTCAGATTATATAAACATACATCAAAACAGGTTGGAGAGCTGAATTTGCCCATCAGATCATAGAGGATCTGGATCCCGGGAAAGATGGTCGATTGTAACCCTTCGCATTGACCTAACCATCAATTCATGGGAAGCTCGGATTCTAGCAAGCCTGCTCTGCATACTCTGAAACACAGGATGGCCTATTGCCTCACGCACTCTAGCATAATGCTCTTGGTCTTCAGAGAAATTAATAAGTGCCTCGGCTGCATTGTCCCTAAGCCCTTCCGACTCATCTCCCAACCATTCAATAAGAATTGGTATCATACCTGAATCGGAAAACGCCTCACGGTCATTCTCATTGTAACTCAACTGAGATATAGCTGCAGATATCCTCTCCCTGAACTCACGTGACCCATTTCTCACAAGCTCGATCATCAAAGGAATCGCGCCAGACTCTCTAATAACAGACACAGAATGGCTATAACCCGCAAGATCCCACAACACATCACAAGCTGCAAACTTGGCTTCCCTATCTCCTTCTCTCAAGATCCTCACCAGTTCTTCAGCTATCAAAACAGCATTACCTTCAGCTACAGCTAGTATACAGAACACATCTTCTGCAATATCTTTCCCCATGGGATCTCGTCCCGAGAGAAGCTCCACGTACAAAGGAATGGAACCAGCTTCAGTGACTGGCCTAATGTACTCGGTCTGAGCAGATATGATCCCTAAGGCATTAGCAGCTAAAAGCTTTGCCTTTTCATCTCCATCTCGAAATAGATCCACAAGTGCTGGAATCACTCCTGCTTCAACCAGCATTCGCCGTGCTCGTCTAGTAGTACCAGTCAATCCAATTGCATGACAAGCTCTCTCTCTTGACGCCAAGTTCCCAACTTTAGCCGCTTCTACAAGAAACTTAACCCCTCCTGTATGAACAAGAACGCGTCTGCTCTCTCGTATCGTCGTCAAGGCACTAAGGATCTCTAACAAATACCATCTACTTGAATCTTCTTCCCAAGTATTCAGCTCACGAATCACAATCTCTAAACCACCTAACCTAGCCAAGCCAATTCGAATCGAAGATCCAAAAGTAACTAAACTCCACAAACATTTCACCCAAACCCTTCGGAACTCATGACTATTAGTAGTATTCGGCTCAAGCAACAACCCTAACAAGCCAGCAGTGACACCGCACCTTCCCATCAACATCGCGAATCCGCCGATTTCGCCGCCGCGACAGGCGATACAAAACAAGCAATGAGCGGCGGCTGCTTGAACGGAACGGTTGGGATCATCGGAGACACGGAGAAGACCGGCGAGGATCGGGATTACACTGGATAGAAAACACTCGGGTACTCGATTCGAAAAATCCGATAGCTTTAAAACGGATCTTACACGAATTGGAGCAGGACCAGACGAAATCGCCTCTTCGAAGCGATTAAACTCGGTTTCCCAATCTGGGTTTTCAAAACCTCTGCTACCACTCTCCGTGTCTGAAGGATCCATTTTTGCCCAAAACCTCGGAATATGATGAAGCTGCTACTGTGCTATAGAGGAGAACAAAAGCACGAGATGCTCGAAAAGAAGACGAAAATGGCGATTTACTCGGGATCTACAAGCAACTACAGAATTGAAAAATTGAATTATGCCACGTCGGTTTTGACCAACCCTCACTTGCTACATATGAAGAAACCTCAGTTACCCGGTTTAGAGTGAATGTACCGAATTAATTCGAATAGATTGATATTTGGTTACTGGTTTTCTCGGTTTTTACGTTAACATATTACATCGATGCCATTGGAAAACAGCACACGTATAAACAACACAATTTTTTGCTTTTTAATCTACAACATGAATTAATTTTGAAGCTGTAACATTTGACTTCTTAAAGTCTAATGACTCAAGAGCCAAACTCTTTTCCATCGACAAAGTAACTTTCACGTATAGTCACTATTTGAACACTTTGCTCATGTCTTGGGAGAGTATATATTCTCTTATTATAGCAACATTTTAATCTATGAAGTTATTTCGTATCTACATTAAAACCACCAGCCGCCAGGCCCACCACTACATCTTCTGAATGATTTGATGCAATTCATCACCATCTGGCAAGCAAATTTTCAAAGGCTGAATCTCTCACCGGTTTAACCAGATGTAGATATTATGTGTGCTTCGGAATGCATCTACATAACCAAAAGTTTATGGTTCTTACTGGGCAAAGCATGTAATTGCGGAAAAAAATTTAGGCAGATATATATATATATATAGAGGTTTTTGCTAAAAATAACCCAAAACTTGATTTTGAATACAAAAGTAGACCCTTGAAAAAATATTTGGCAGAAATAACCTAAAGGGATAGTGAAAAGACCATTTAATCCTGTATAAGTAAACAAAAAATGGATGTCCTAATTACCGTTTACTCCCTGACGAAGTCTACTAAAATGAAATGAAGTCTAATTTTATCTAAATGAAGTCTACTAAGTAATTAAATCTGTAAATTTAATTAAAAAATTTATAAAAAAATATTTTGGTATGAAATTTACCATCATAAATTCCGTAATCGTAACCTAAATGCACAAAAATTATATTTTCACATTGGTAAATGGAAATGTATGTTTTTAAATTAAGTAGAAGTAAAATTATTATTTAGGTTTTTAAAATTGTAGACTTCAATATCTATTTTAAGTAGAAGTCTACTAAACCGAATAAATTAACCTAACCGAAATTTAAACCGAAATTAAACCAAAATTAAACCAAAAATATCTATTTTAACCGGAAATTTTATCCTACTATAGAAACCAACGAATCCTCGTAAAACCCTAATTTTCCCAAAGAGACTCTCTAATTCGGCTTTTTTCCTCTGGCCTCCATCGCCTCTCTCACGATTTTTTTCGAAGCTCAGAGATCTGGAGAGATTTTGAGTTCGTTTTGTAAGAATCAAGGGCTTGAGGATGCTTAGACTTAAACTTATGTGTTGAGGTTATACGAATCCGCAGCATGTTGGCCCGGTTCCTACCGTCTACGCTTACCCTCAGTACCAACAGGTTAGTGGGTTTGATAATTCTGAGTGTATTGATTCATATTCATATTGCATGTTTGAGATTTGGGGTTCAGATTAGGGTTTTCGAAATCCCTCTGCTTTGACTTTGGAGTTTTTGCTGTTGAGATAGCATTGAACCTGACTCATTCCACTAATCCTCAGCGAAAATGCGCTCACTTCACTTATTCATCTTCATCATTATCAGTAAGAAGAAATCTTAGATTTTTGATAAAGTTTTTGTGCATACGGTGTAACTAATCAGGACTTCTCATTCATTATCAAGGTCTTGTTAAAGCTTCGGAAAGCAACGATGGGTTTTGTTCAGCGCCTTCGATCGCTGAATCGGACGAGATATCAAAACTCGTTTACAGGAAAGTAATGAGTCCAACACTTTCTCCTTCGTAGCATACTTAATCTGTAGCATACTTAATCTGTTTTACTTACCACAAATCGTAGCATACTTAATCTGTTTTACTCGTTTTTAGCTTCGTGACATTAAAAGTTCGATACTTTTGCTGGTTATGTTCGAATAGGGTTGATTCACATTTCTAGTTAGAGATAGGATTACTTGGATTATTGCTTAATCCGAGAGGATTTCTTGCTCTTGTCTTGCAAAAAGCTCTTAACTTTTGATCAATTAGGTGGTAACATGGAATCATTCAAGTTCAGTTCCATGGATACAGATTCGTTTCTTCCTGATAGTCGTCCCTTTGTATATTAGATGAGTTTTCCTGATCGAATTTGGGATTGAGTATTCTGCATTTGGATCTGTATAATAAGCTGAAAAAATCTGACTCTGTTGCTTTGTAGACTTGCTGGGTTTCACACATTAGGGGCATATTTGATCACACCGGCAATGGGTTCCCATTTTGTCATGTACTTTGCGAAAATGAAAGGTGTGAAGAAAAGATCAAGTTCTTGAGAAAATGAAAGGTGGTAGCTTCATTTGCTTTTTAACAGAAACATGAAGGAAAATGTAGAAAGTGTGATCTTGTTGTTTGTTTTCCTTTGTATGTTGGCTTCACAATATATACTTCCTTATGGTTTTACTCTGATAGAAGCATTGTTGTTGTACAGATCTAGCTCAGGAACTCAGTAGATTTTAAAAAAGTTTTATTGTCTACTGATGAAAGAAATTATATCTCATTGGTTGACTAAACTCTGTTCCATCAGATCTTGTAATCAAAAAACTACTTTGTATAGTTAACTTGTGATTTACGTTAAAATGTTGTTAACACTCTTTTAAAATTCTGATGTAAAAAACAAAAAATAAAGATTTTACAGAATTCTGTTTTAACAAAAAAAAATTCATCAAAGAGTTCTATTGCTTCTTCTAAAATAAAAATTCAACAACAATTTTCTTAGAGCCAAGAGAAAATATGCTTGAATCTGGTAGTGAGTAAGTAAGTTAACACCACCAACTCAGGCTTTTTATCCACCATTTCAATAAATTTTCTAAAGGTACAATGTGTAATGGTATCTATTGGTCATCATTTGTAATGAGCATAAGTGTATTGGTCATGTTATGTATTTTTATCACCTAAGACAACACATTATATCTAAAGCCACATAAAAGAACATTAGTAGACTACACGACGAAGTCTACTTTGATAAACTAAGTACCTAAAAAATCGAAACTTCTGATTCAATAATAAATATCCAATGAAATGAAATAAAATTCACTGGATAGTTCAATCACTTACTAAGAAGCAATTCTAAACAAAAAAATTTGAAAAATAGTTTATAAATTTGCTAAAAACGCGTTTTTAAAAAAACGTCAAAAGTAGACTTCTAAAGCAGACTTCGAATGTAGACTGGAGGAGAAGTCTACTTTGATAAGCTAAGTACCTAAAAAATTGAAACTTGTGATTGAACAATAAATATCCAATGAAAAAAAAAAAATTCAATGGGTAGTTCAATCACTTACTAAAAAGCAGTTCTAAACCAAAAAAATTGAAAAATAGTTTATACATTTGCTTAAAACGCGTTTTTAAAAAAACATAGGAAAGTAGACTTCTATAGTAGACTTCAATTGTAGACTGGAGGAGAAGTCTACTTTTTCATCGAGAAGTCTACTAATGAAATCTACTTAAAAAAAAGGTCATTTTTGCAATTGACCAATCTGTTGACTTTTCCTTCAGTAGACTTCAAAAGTAGACTTTAGGCAAAAAAAGTTACTTTAGCAATTGACCAATGCGTTGACTAACATAGTAGACTTCTATTGTAGACTTCATGTAAGAGTAGACTTCTCTGGCAGTCTACTTTTGAAGTCTACTTTTTAAATAGAAGTCTACGGAACAAAATAGGTTATTTTTGCAATTGAATTTTTTTAGTAGACTTCACGATGAAGTCTACTCAAAAAAAGATTCCTTCCAAGATTGACCGAACACAATAAGTAGACTTCACAAAGAAGTCTACAAACTGTAGACTTCTTCGGGAAGTCTACTGAAGTTTTTTGGGATTTTTTAATTTTTTAATTTTTGAAAAACAGAAGTCAAACACTAAAATGACCTATACGTTTTTGGTCAAACTACAAAAGTAACTTTAAAGTAGACTTCGTATGCTGACGTAAGCAGTTGACTTCATACGGAAGTCTAAATCAAAAAGTCAAAATACGGTCAACTACAAAAATAACCTCTTTTCTTTAGTAGACTTCTTGAGCCTTCAAACGAAGTCTACTAAGCTTTTTTTGTTTTCAAAGGATGTCGAGTAGACTTCTCGTGAAGTTTAACGAAGTCTACTTTTAAAAAGTCAATTGCAAAAATAACCTTATGTTGACTAGTAGACTTCACAATACTTCACGAGAAGTCTACTTTCGCGATATAAAAACTGAAATATGGAGAAATTGAAGTGCGACGATTACCTTTTACAAAATTGAGCTCGGCTACAGTTCTTTTAAGCACCCAGAACTCAGAATATCAACAAAAATAAGCAACCCAGATGTTAAGTAACCAGAAATCACCGAAAATGCATGACTTTTGGCATTGTAACTTAGCCCAGATGTTTTGGAGAAGAAATTATGAAAGAATGAGGAAGGTTATGAGTGAATGAGCTTAAATATTTACTGATTACAGCTTTAAAATTGGTTGATAAGCATTTATTCCATTTTCATGGTTGTTCATGGTGGTTGAAGGTATTGAAGACGATGACATTCTCGTAATTAAAAAGTCTTTAGAAGGTCCAAGAAGACTTTAGCCAATTAAAGAAAAATCGAATTATTAGATGTATAATGACATTTTCGTTAATAGTTTAAGTGGGAAGGATAAAATTGTGAGAAAATGGCCAAAGTTGGAGAGAGAAAAAAAAGAGGTTAGTTTTGTGTTTGACTTTGAAATATGGGTTAAATCTGAAACTCTCCCTATATATATATGCATTTGTGACCTAAGCAAAAAAATTTACATGTATCATGCACCATCATATCTCTACCAAAAAATAATAATAATAATCTGATAAGCATTAAGAATCAAAACAAAATTGTGCTAATACTGTCAGCAATATATTGAAAAAAAAAAGACACTTCACTACATACCAAACAAAATGTATCATGATGATATAACTACTTATAAGCAAAGTAAAAAAAAAAAAAAAAACTCATGTAGCTATAAAACCACATGCGTTATCAAAGGCTCATATGTATTTGACAACATCAAACCATATGAAATTCATGTACTACTTAATATCTGTTATCTTACTACTTTATAAATCCTATTTCATTCTAGGTTTTTTTTTGGGTGGTTGGTTAAACCAACAACATATACCACGTCAATTTTGTCTGTTGACAATGTAATCAGCGAGAAACAACAAAGGAGCCACCTTGTCTGAATCAAACCCTTGAAGATGTTCCCGCGCTTCTCTGTTCAATCTCTCGGCGTATTCCTTCGACTTCTCCACTCCCATCACCTTGGGATACGTTAACTTTCCGGCGATCAAATCTTTACCGGCGGTCTTCCCCAACTCCTCCGACGTCTTTGTCACGTCAAGCACATCATCCACAACCTGAAACATTAACCCAATGCATCTCGCGTAACTTCGAAGTCTCTCAATCTCTTCATCAGACCCACCTCCCATTATACCTCCTATAACAGCTGCCGCTTCAAGCATGGCCGCCGTTTTATGAATATGTATAAACTCAAGATGCTTCAATCCCACGTCATCATTTTCCTCCAAACTCATACCTTCTCCGGCAAGATCAGCCGCTTGACCCGCCACGAGTCCTTCTGTTCCCACCGCTTTTGCCATCTCCAAAATGGCCCTGAGTACCTTCTCTGGAGAGGATGTGGATGATGTGGCCATCTTCTTCACAGCCAAAGCTATGAGTGCATCAGCGGTCAAGACGGCTATACCTTCTCCAAAGACTTTATGGTTGGTGGGTTTTCCACGTCGAAGGTTGTCGTCATCCATACAAGGGAGGTCGTCTTGGATGAGAGACGAAGCGTGTAGCATCTCAATAGCACAAGCAGCGGGCATTGCGGTGGATTCTTGGCCGCCTACGAGCTCGCATGCAGCCAAGCAAAGCATTGGTCTTACTCGTTTTCCACCGGAGAGAAGCGTGTACCTCATGGCTTCACGGATCTTGAGTACTGGCTCGCAGAGAGGAACGGCCTCGTCTAGTGCTTTATTGACGGATTTAGCCTTATTGACCATATAAGACATGAAGTCAAATTTATTGCGTGTGACCGAAGTTAGACTTTGGATGTTAAAGTGACGGGTCAGTCTGTATGCAGACGTAACTTTAGTGTAACGAGGCTGGAATCTCCAAAACAAGAATTTGACAGAGAGAAAGATGGAAATGAGAATGTAAACAAGAGTTTTTTTAGTTTCCATCTTTGGCTTTAGTTTGATGTGTTTTAAAATTGGAATGCTGATACTACATTTATAGGAGAGTTTGTGGAAGGGAATAGGGTTAAATAAATAAATTATTCTCATGTATTTGGTTCTTGAAGAGATTCAATGAATTTATCACAAAGTGGAAAAAAAAAAAGCTTATCCCTAGTTGAATTTTGTTACATGAATTCATAGATTACAGCGTCGAGAGAAAGCTGGATTGGCCGGCCGTTAACATTTTTAACAAACGAAAAGAACATATATCTCATTAATTAGTCCCATGTGGTTGATTGAAGTTGAGAAGTAGTAGAAACAAACAACTGGTTACCCTTGCATTTACTCCTTAACAGTTGATGCTTATATTCATAAAAACATTTTTTTTTTTATCAACCATCATCTATATATAGCCAAATACATGCAAAACGCTATAATTACTTCTTTTTTTTCATGCTTTGCAGGTAGAAGTTAATGTTTACCCATGTTACTCAAAATGACGGATCGGAGACACTTTAATATATACAACTACACTTATGCCATTTAATAATAACACATATTCACTTGACCAAGAGAGACGAGCGTCCGCAATACATAAATTGCCAAGAGTAAGCCTTCACATAATATTTATGAAAATATATTGTAGACCCAAGAACCCTCTAACTAAACTCATTCAGTAGCAAACTATTACTTACCACGAAGAGTAGATGAGTCTAGATTCGCATCAGGAGTTATGTTTTAGAAAAGTAATTTTTGTGAATAGTGAGGAGCTTGTCTTTCTTGTTTACAGTTAGTTGTACCCCAGATTGTGTATGTACTCGGATCACAAAATTAATTTTCCGTTTTGAAGAATCAAACTTTAACTGGTTGCAGAAGATGAAGCAGTCAAACCCACTCTATTTTTCAACAGACGAGACATAATTAATAGCTACTTAAAAAAATACTCGGATGCGTTCGTTGTAGACAATTTATGCTTAGGTTTTCCTATAAGCATGCGGAGTTGTGTTTAATCTATTATATTAAAATAGAAGCAAATTTAGTGTTTGTTTCCAAACATTCTTAAAGTTTTTTTAAAAATATTTTATATATATATAAATTTAATTTCGAAAGTTAGATATTAATTTAGATAACTAAAAATTTCCTTAAATATAGGTTATATCTATATTCTATAGATATTAATTTAAATAGATTTCCTTAAATATAGGTTAGATTTAATTTAATATTTGAAATTTAAATAAAATTTTCAGAATGACACATATGATTAAAAAATATCTTATTATATTTTTTAATCATATTCTATCAGATTAAAATTTCACATATTAAAAATAGATAAATATTAATATTATATAATAATTTGATGGGACAAGTTAAGTTTTTTTGTTAGGTTATGAAAGCATGGATGATATTAAGAGAAAATTATTTTAAAATTAGTAATAATTATATTATAAAGTAATATAAACGGGCGGATTAGAATTATGGTATTATAAACATGATTTTTTGTATTAATAAAATGAGCGAGTTAGAAATATATTTTTATAATAACAGTTACTTTTTAATTAATAAAATAATCTGGTTTAAATTATATTTTTATGATCATGATGGTCATAATAATACTGAAAAAATATATATATCTAAACACAAATTCTTTTTATAGCACTTATTAAAAAATTATATTTATAAAGAAAAAATAAATTTTGATTAAAACAAAATTCCCGTGCGGATGCACGGGGTAAAATCTAGTTATAAATAACATTCACACTCAAATAAATCTACAATATAAAAGCTATAAATTTGAATAAAAATGTAATATAAGCTACACACCCATAACAAATTTCCAACAAAAGAAAAAACATGAATGTGATAAATGGGAAACTTTTTGAGTTTTGTTAGAAATTAGTACTAAATCAGAAAACAAAAAAATGTTTATATATAGGAGTTTAGAGAGGAAGATAAAAAGTAATTAGTAGGTCTACCTGCAAAGCAGGAGCTGGTCGTGGCATTATTCGGCAAATACACAATATCCCAAATCCAAATTGATTATAGCCTTATAGGAAAAGAAAGTGAGAAGCTCATAGATGCTTTTGTTTTCAATCTATAATGTTGAAAAGGCTCCAAACTAGACTGGACTTTCAAAAAAAACAATGTTTTCAGATATAGAGTGGGCACAAAATTGAAATTTGATTGAAACCAAATATAGAAATGCGAACCAAAATGTATAAGCTAAATCAGTTAATATCACTTGTTTTTTTTCATCATTCATTACTTTTTTTGCTCTTTACAGTTTCATCTAGTAAACTTTCAGAATGTCATGTCAAATGAATAGTACAAATTGATAGACTTTAGTTATCCTACTTTGAACATGGAGAAACAAAAAGAACAATATGTTCAAGACGAAAAACAAAAGGATAGTTAGACACGTCACATATAAACAAGGGGAAATCTTAGACAACAGAAATAGAAGAACCAAAAAAAAAGAGTCAAAGAACCGCATGACTTAATCACATGGACAAGTGAAAGCCACTGGGCCATTAATTAAGTATTATCCTCTCTATTGAATACATTAATTTGTATCAAGCTTTTGAGCATTAGTAACTTTTTTAAAATATAAAAGTAAATAGCAATTTGCCACATTAGTTTTGTCTATTGGCAATGTAATCAGCGAGAGACAGTAAAGGAGCCACTTTATCTGAATCAAACCCTTGAAGATGTTCTCGTGATTCTCTATTTAACTCCTCAGCATATTCTCTCGACTTCTCCACTCCCATAACTCTCGGATACGTCAGCTTCCCGGTGATCAAATCTTTACCAGCGGTCTTCCCCAACTCCTCCGACGACTTCGTCACGTCAAGAACATCGTCCACCACCTGAAACATCAACCCAACGCATCTCGCATAACTTCGAAGTCTCTCGATCTCTTCATCAGAACCACCTCCCATTATACCTCCCATAACTGCCGCAGCTTCAAGCAACGACGCCGTTTTATGAATATGTATAAACTCAAGATGCTTCAAGCCCACGTCATCGTTTCCCTCCAAACTCATCATCTTTTCTCCGGCAAGATCCGCCGGAGATCGTCTTGGATAAGCGACGATGCATGGATCATTTCGATCGCGCAAGCCGCGGGCATAGCGGTTGACTCGTGGCCACCTAGGAGCTCGCATGCTGCGAGACAGAGCAATGGCCTGACACGTTTGCCGTTAGAGAGCAGAGAGTATCTCATCGCCTCGCGAATCTTGAGTACTAATGGGTTGGTACGGAGTGGAACGGCGTCGTTTAGTGCCTTGTTGATTGATTTGGCCTTATTGGCCATATAGGAGATGAAATCAAAGCTCTCACTTGGGTTTGGGGCAGTCAAGACTCTGCGATGGTGGAGACGTGACAAAGATGCAAGCGCAACAGTAAACGCATTGTTACGTGATCGCATGATTTAAAACAAGAAACGCAATAGAGGAGCTAGAAAGATGAAGATTGAGAGTGAAACACTACAGCTTCTAAGGTGATTTTAAGGTTCCAACTCTGGTATGAGGTTTTGTTTCTGTACGTACATATTTATTATTAGAAAACATAACCTTAAAAAAAAAAAAAAAAAAAAACCTTAAAAAGACGCCAAAAGACAGTGGAAAATGGAATCTTAATTAAACGTGCTCATCTCCGAATCAAATCACGTTCTCGAAATTTTTAAGGTACTGATAACGCTAATTAATATCAACTAGTAATATTATATTAGGAAAACTTGCTACATGTTAAGATTCATAATATTATTTATCAAATGGCAATTTGCTGAAGTAATATATTATCATCTGTCGAAATGGATACCGCAAAACGTTTTGGTTCGCGTATATGGATATGTATCAACATTTAACACAGTAAATAATAATATGAAAATTTGAGATTATAAATCGAACGTTAATTTCTATGAAGCGAGTACATTTGATAAATTCAAGACTCGGGAGTTTATTCAGGTTTTGAGATGGATGACACATCTCTGAGAATTTGAGGAGGAAGACCAATATAAAACTCACACAAAAAATTCAAAAAAATGCAATGGACTATGGTAGGTGAGCGAGGTAATAGAGGACATGGTGGTCGAAGAGGCTGAAGCCATCTAATTAGGAGTCTCTAGAAATTTTTTCCTAGATCTGCGTACTTAAATTGTAGTTTTCTCCCTCTACCTAAACAACTTTATTTAACTACATAGTCTGAAACCCATATCATTGTAATACTTCACTTGTGCATTTTCATGGAACACATTTATCTGTCATTGACTAACCAACCTCCTTGAGGAATTGTACTTTGTCACGTCAGTTTTGTCTGTTGACAATGTAATCAGCGAGAAACAACAAAGGTGCCACCTTGTCTGAATCAAACCCTTGAAGATGTTCCCGCGCTTCTCTGTTCAACCTCTCTGCATATTCTCTCGATTTCTCCACTCCCATCACCTTGGGATACGTTAGCTTCCCGGCGATCAAATCTTTACCGGCGGTCTTCCCCAACTCCTCCGACGACTTCGTAACGTCAAGCACATCATCCACAACCTGAAACATTAACCCAATGCATCTCGCGTAACACCGAAGTCTCTCAATCTCTTCATCAGACCCACCTCCCGTTATACCTCCTATAACAGCCGCCGCTTCAAGCATGGCCGCTGTTTTATGAATATGTATAAACTCAAGATGCTTCAATCCCACGTCATCGTTTTCCTCCAAACTCATCCCTTCTCCGGCAAGATCAGCCGCTTGACCGGCAACGAGCCCTTCCGTTCCCACAGCTTTTGCCATCTCCAAAATGGCACGGAGAACCTTCTCTGGAGAGGAGGTTGATGATGTGGCTATCTGCTTCACAGCCAAAGCTATGAGTGCATCAGCGGCCAAGACGGCTATACCTTCACCAAAGACTTTATGGTTGGTGGGTTTTCCACGTCTAAGGTTGTCATCATCCATACAAGGGAGGTCGTCTTGGATGAGAGATGAAGCGTGTAGCATCTCAATGGCACAAGCAGCGGGCATTGCGGTGGACTCTTGGCCGCCTACGAGCTCGCATGCAGCTAAGCAAAGCATTGGCCTTACGCGTTTTCCGTCCGAGAGAAGCGTGTACCTCATGGCTTCACGGATCTTGAGTACTGGCTCGCAGAGAGGAACGGCTTCGTCTAGTGCTTTATTGACGGACTTTGACTTACGGAGCATATAAGACATGAACTCAGTTTCATTGCTTTCAGCCGTCAGAGTGTGGCTGGTTGGATTAAGGTGGCGGGTCAGCTGCGGCGTAGACAAAACTGTAATGTAACGAGTCCATAGTAATTTCCAAAACAAGATTTGGAGAAAGAAAAGGATGGAAATGAGAGTGTAAACGAGAGCTTCTTGACTTTCCATCTTTGGATTTGGTTTAATCTTTTTTGAAACTGGAATGTTGATACCATATTTATAGTGTAAGGGATTATGGATTAATTATTAAGTCAATCACGTTATTGATTTTTTGAAGCAATTAAATAACTTAACACACAATGCAAAACAGCTTATCTCTCGTTGTAAGTTTTGATACTTCATGTGAAGGTTATATGGATTCATTGATGGTAGCATCAGGGCACGTTGGGAGCGGATAGGAAGCTGTTTGGCTTGCACGCTAACATTGTTAATTATATGAGAAGAAAGAAGAACATGTATGTCATTACATAGCTAGTCCCATGTGGTTGATTGGTACTGGAAATTCCATACATAGAGAAATTCAACATTGAAAGTGAAAAGATATATCTATTCTTCATAAGGAATGAAGGAGATAGAGAAAAATGGAGCATATTGATTCCAACTTTACGAGTTATTTTGGTTTTTTACCTTATGTATGTACTGCAGTGATTTAAGCTTGAAAACAGCTTAAAGAAGGTGGATACCGGAATCTTAACGTGATCATCTTCCAATTAAATCAAAATCAAGTTTCTCCAAATTTTTAGCCATTTATTATGTGTGTACACCAGAGCCGCGAAAGTTAGTAAGTGATTTCACTTTGGTTGGTTCACCTATTCCCTGAAGATTTTTCCTTCCAAAATTCAAAAATTTGAGAGTTCATTGATAGAAAAGTAGCATCAACAATGTAGCTCAAACAAGAATAGATACAAAGTTATTACTAATCATTCTTGAAAATATTAAAAATATTTACTAATTAGGGTAAGATGATAACATGATGATCAGTGGGATTTTGTGTAATGTGTGTTTGTGTTTTCAGAATGGATTTTCCTTTCATGATCCTTTATTTGGTATCCAAAACAATGACATGTGTTGTACATGAAAACATGATCCATTTAAAACAGAAACCAACAAAACCTTCTAAAACCGCCAGGCTTCTTGTATTTGGCTTGCTGTTTCGTTGATGTACTTACAGCCTCAGGAGGAGGAGGAGGAGGAGGCAATGTGTCTTGCGTGGGCTGTGTCTCGGTTTCATTTGCCGGAGCCTCAAGTTTATTGGGTGGTGGCTTCAAATTTGGATCTTTATACTCAACTCCATAGTCCATTGTCAACAGATGGATGCCTGTCTTCACTAGCATCTTCATGAGTACTCCAATTTCAATGTTCCCACATAAATATACCATCTCGGTTGGTGCATCTATGGTAAATGACACACCTGAAACGAAACCCACGAATCAAGGAAAAAAAAACTAAAACATTTTTCCAAAAATTTGTTGATGATCTAGAGAAAATTTGTGGACCTTGGATGGTCTTCAAAGCTCCTATGATTCTCTTATCCCAACCTTCTTCTAATGTGTTTAGTTCGAATCTGTATCTCTGCAAAAGCCAAAAACATAACACATTTTTTTTAAATTTAAAAGCCATTACGTAGTGTTGCAAGTAGTGAAAAGAAGAGAAGTTGTGAGATATATAAAACCATGAAGTGATTATTTGGTTTCCGGGTTCCTTCTGGATTCTCTTCATATCCATAATCCATTCTGTAGAGCATAGTGCAAGTTCTCGCTTTATATAATTTCTTAATGAAGACCAAAGGATCGACTTTGCCATGTAAATACATCAACGTTACATCAACTTCGCCATGTAAATTCACCAACATACTGTTTGGTACGACACTAGTGGAGACGGCTAAACCTATCGATCATGTTTTGAGAATAACAATAAAGCGTTAATAAGTCTTCTCTCAAAATCTTGTGCCTTGATTAATAAGAAGATCCTTAAGAGTGAAAGAGGCTTACCTTCAATGTCCTGAAATATTTTAGTCCAAATCTTTTGCCAACCTTGGAGTCCAGTTTTGACAAGCAAAACACAAGACTGTTCATAAAGTTACGCAGTAGCATTAGAGGAGAGGACAAAGATCATGAAATATTATAGACAATTTCTTGGGAAAGAAGTTAAAACAAAAACAAGATAAAGAAACAAAGAATTATCACCAGTGGAGGAGCCTGCATCGCTTCTGAGTTTCAAGAAATGTTTTTTTTTTTTGTTTGCACATTGGAACTTACTAAATAATCCATCGGAACATAAATCCATTGGAACAACTTACGCTATACGAGCATCGCTTCTATGATTCTAGTTTCCTTGCTTACATGTATGTATATTTTTACTTCCATAATGGACTTTTCATAAAGATTTACTGCCTTAACTGTTAGAATTTAGTTTAGAAATCCCAAATAAAATCAAGAATTAGAAATATCCATAAATTATAAATGGACCAATACAAACAGAACGTGATTTTTTTTTTAAATTGTGAAATTCAGCAAAAAATAATGAAATAGTAAAAGTAAACGAGTATCCCAAAAAAAAAAAATATATATATATATATATATATATTCACAAAGGCCCTGGTGGCTGTAATGCAGATTCTGGCAATGTGTTTTGCTTTAGATTTTGTTTGATTGTTGCCACTTCCAACCTGTGTCTCCTCTTCAGCTTTTCCATTTTCTTCTTTAGCTTCTCGTTTTGTTCTTCTACTTCGCTGAACTTTTCCTGCAACCAAATATATTCACAGTGGGAGCCCAAAACTCAGATAACAATGTCACACTAACACACCAACGATTCATCGATTCAAAATATGAAAATCTCGTTTGTTACCTCAGCAGCTGATGCTGATTGCTCGGCTTCTCTGAGTCTAACAAGAACTTCTCCAGCCGTATGAACAGCTTCAGCAGTATTCCTTAGTTGAATCTTGAGGCTTAGGTTCTCCTTCTTCAACAAATCTCTTTCTCTTTCTCTTTCTACTCGGAGTGCTGAGAGCTCAGTAGCAAGTGATTTAGCGAAACGAGAACCGCAACCTTTTTTGCCAGCCTTTGCTACTGCCTTCTTCAACTCTGTTATCCATTCCACTGTTGCTTTATGCCTTGAGCCTAAGTCGTTGTACTTCTCCTGTAGCTCTGTGTAGTGTTCAACAAACCTGGCATGACCAAGAACAGCTCTTTGAAGTGCGTCCTCTAACTCCTCAGCAGATAGTTTCTCTTGTTTAAGCTCTGCTTCAGCTTTCTCTGCGCGCCTGCGTTGCGTTTCAATCTCAACTCTGAGTTCATCGGTCAATGATATCCACTCGCTCTCCATTTCTGTGCACCTAAGCTGTTCTTCCTCGATATCTTTTTCAGCATTCTTGTTGCGTAGTTGAAACGAACGGGCCAGCAAAGATGATCTCAATTCGTTGGTGGACATTGTTACAGGTTTCTGCAATTTGCTTTTCAGATCCTCAATTTCTTTGAGTAACGCCTCCTTCTCGCCAATACCAAAGTTTGTCTTTTGGGAGTCGTCATCTGGGATTTGTTTTACTTCATATTTTTCAATGATGGCTTCTGCTTGGTCACGCTCAACAACATCATTACAGCTGAGAAGCTGCAAAACCATGAAATTGGGATATATGCTTACAATAAGCACTCAGATCCTTTTCACTATACATAATTCTCACACAGTAAATAAGACAACAACCAAACCTGATTTTTGTTCGCTGATGGAGATTGTTTTGCATTACTTGCTCCAACAAGTTCTTCTTTTTCATTCTCACTTTGAAGTTTGTGTTGCTCTACCTGAAGAAGAAAAAATAGTAACCAGACTTGCTTAGCCATATGTGATGATCAAATTTTCAATAGACATAAGAGATAGAAAATTGGTTTACCAGGCGTGTTAGCTGCTCAATCTTGGCTGCTTGCTCTGTGCACAAATTTTCAAGCTCCTGGTGCTTCTCAATAACCCCTTGCATTTGATGATATCCATCCTGGTTCACAACGAATCCAACAATGTTAGCTTCGGGATAGCTGTAGTTTTTATTGCTATCCATAAACATGCTTTATGTCACTCGATATACTTACTCCCTCAACTACACTTGATAATTTAGAGCTGCCAAGAACAGTACAGTTGTTCTCAGAAGGCTGTCTGCAGGAAGGACAGAGTGATGACAGCGTTAGTCGATCATCCTGCAGTATCTCTGTGGAAGGTTGCATGGTCAGGTTATCAGTAGACAAGGAAACTGAGCATCGGTTTGATGCAAGGTTAAGCGGATTTTCAATAATATCCAAGCCTCTCCGCAGACTTGCAGCTAGAGATTCTGTAGAACCTGTGAATATATTGCTTCCGCGTAAAGATGCCCTGATATGTTGGCTCTCTCCAAGACACGCGGATTTTATGCCCTGCGCCATGCTTTTTTGATTCCTGAGACATGATGAAGAAAGAGCTATGCTCTTCCTTAGAGAGTCTCTGATTTTAGGAGACTCTGATAGGATTGGTTCTTGCAAGATTAAGGATTGACGGCAAGGATTTATTGATATGCTGTTTTCCGATGCAAATCTCTTTATTCTGGATTCCTCAGTTGATTTATCTATTGTTGTTGCAGCAATGTCGTCATTGTATTCTCTGAATTCATCCAAATCTTTATCTTCACCTTCTATTTCTTCTGAAAAGATCTCATCATCATCCATTAGCTCTGATTCGCCGAATGCTGTAACAAAGGAAGAGCTGACTGACTCTCTACTGACAGGGAGCTTCTTTAGTTTCTTACTGAATGAGCCACGGAAGGACTTGATCTGCTGATGCAATTCCTTCACATCATCCTCATCAACTGTGATCTCTTCCTCGTCATTATCAATTTTTGGCAGCATCAAAGAGCGGTTAAGACTAACTCTTAGTTGATTCAAACTTTCACGTGCATTCTTTGCTCCAAAATGATCATTTTTACTCCCAACAGAATGACAAGCATCAGCTTTGGCTCTTTGAAGTTCGTCCTGCAAAACAAATAAATATTTGAATGAAAAGAACGAAAAGGGGGAAAGGGTTGGTGGAAGAGGAGATTAAACCTTCAGAAGACGAATCTGGTCACTCAAATCATTCACATCTTCTTCTGATATCTCATTTATCAGTGGTTTGTTTCCCATGGATTTAGCTCGTTCACCAAATCGAAGGGTGCTCATTGTTCTTTTTGTGTTTCTGCGTAACACAAACAAACTCTATTAGAACACACGATCTGGGTTTCCTCTCATTTTCTCTGTACATGTCATTATATTGATTGAATCTTTATACTTGGTACCATCAGGCAGCAATGTTTATATTTAACTAATAAGTGGTAACAAGGTGAAGAAAATACTTGTCGCTCGGAAAAATGTTGCACAGGATAGTGAGTTTTGAATTGCCACCAAGCGATTCTTGCAATAAATGCGTCAAGCACGAGGTTTTATGAAGACTGCGGTCAGATATTCCAGGGTGGACGTTTTTCGCCAGTGCATCTACAACATGTCTGCACCAACAGTAAGAGTGACAATGTTAGCAGATCACTAAGTTGTTCATTTTTGTTGTCTTTTTTTTTTTTTAAAACTAATTTCTTAGTTGAGACCTACGAGAGTAACACAGGGAGTTCATAAAGTTATACCCGAGCTCCGAAAGAGACTTCTTCAAGAATTTCTCTTCCTCCAAACAATGTTTAGTAGCATCACGTTCATTTGTTCCCGCTCCAGCAAGATCAACAAGGTTGATCCTGCTCGTTCTGGTGGTGTTGAAACACCTTGATGTAGCTCCCTGTGCGCAGATTATATTTGATCAATTGTTCATCAGATTTGAATACGCAAGAAAATCGAAAATTAAATATACCTTCTTCCAAGACTCGACAATGAAAGATAGTATGACATGTGATCGAGAACTTTGAAAACTTGTGCTAGTTGCTCCAACTTTTCTGCTTGAAAGTCCCTGAAAATCAAAACAGAGTCAACACCAATGAAGCTGAATACCAGTGTGCAAAAGCATATAGCAGTTTCAAACTAGTGAAACAATATACATAGTATTCATAACTTTATCATTTGAAGCTGACATCATACCTTCATCAGAATTTGAGCTACATCCTCGTAGCTATCTACATATGCCTCAGTCAAGTTCTCCACATAAATACCATTCTTTGCATCATCCTTAATCTGCCATATGAGACAATAAACAATAAAAATTTTACACTCAGCAAGATTAACATATAGAAAGAAAACTGTAGATTAGGGAAGTCATACCTTAAGGTTTCTCTGGGTTTGGTCAATCAAATCACTGATTTGTCCATTGTATATCTGAGGAAAACATTAAGCAATATAATTTAGGAAATCCTAGAAGCAGGTTTTTCTCAAAAAAAGAATATCTCATATGTGTTTAGCAAATGCACCTCGAGAAAGGAACAGCGGCACTGATAATTTACTTCTTTTCCTTCTGACTTCATCTTTTCCTAATTATTGGCGAAAGTGTGATGACCTTTGATGAACCAGATACCATAGAGTCTCATCACCTAACACAAGCTTTTAGTAAGAGTAAGAAGCATAACTTACTCTCTCGATTTCAGAAAACAACATCTGAAAGATTCGAGGCGCGAGTCCTTGCTCGCCTTTAGGAGATGGATCCTCAAGCATCGAACCTGCAGGACCCCACATTGTGTAGGTCTTGCCGCTTCCATTCTAAAAATCACAAATCAATGCAAAAATAGTGGATATTTTCAACGTCTTATGGTGATAATTTGGTCTCCATAGCTCCACAAAAAGCATAATCTTTTCAGTACCTGTCCATATGATAGCACACTAGTGTTGTAACCTGATAATGCATCACAAACCAGAGGAACACCTATTTGCTGAAATACATCGTCCTGGCATCAACAAGTAAAGAATTTTAAAACAGATTCGGCTTCTGAGAATTGTTTAAATAAAAAACAAAAGTTATATGTGAGTGAGAGAGAAACGGAACCTGATTATGAATTGAGTCGAGAATCGAATCGAATGTAAATTGGCGATCCCTAACACAATATGAATCTTCGGAAACTTTTTTCACTGTCCAGCAATACTCTTTTGTAGGTCTAATCCTCACCACAACCTTGATATAAAACTTAATTAGACACCAGGCCAGAATTAGGAAAGATCCAAAGTCTCTTAATTTCCTCGAGCAAGGATTCTCCCAAAAATAGAAACAAATTGTACCTTTACATGTGGATTCGAGGCTTCTTCTACTTCACTGCGAGTTTTCATTGCCGTTATCCCCCTTCGCTGATATATTTTGTGTTCAAATTCCACAGAAACAAAACGCAAACCCAGCAAAAAATTAGATGAACCCCACAATTCAAAATCAAACAAGAGTAAGAAACTTCGAAATGGGATTTTCACGTACCCGAGAAGCTGACACTTGACCTCGGCGATTGGGAGTATCAATCTGATCCCTGAAAGCCGGTGATTTAGAAACAGATTTTTTTCCAGGAATATGGATGTTTGGATCGAGAGGAGGAGCGTTTTCGATGTCGGGTTTGGAGGATCTAGGGTTCGAGTTTGGTTTCAAGTGTGCGGATACGGATTTGGGAAGGAAACTCCATTTTGAGTCTGCCATGGCTCCTCCAAATGACACAGATCGTGAGAGAGAGAGAGAGAGTGAGAAAGAGAGAGAGACAAGAGATTCAAAATTTGAAGGAGAGGGAAAGACTGAGCAAAATGATAAGTTTTGTTTGCTTTTTTTTTATTTCTTTTCTTTTTAAATGACGAAACTGATTTTTCGATCCGGATCTTTACCCCACTCGACCGTTGTAGGATTTTCCTTTTGAATTCACGATACTTAAATTGAAATTTACATTTTTGAATTCATTGTTACAGACTTTCTAGGAGTGGATAAAGTTAAATCCTTTGATTGATTAAGATAATTTGAAGTTCTAAACTTTTCAATTTGAAAAAGAGGTGAACTAGTGAAATATAAAGTTTGTTTTTTTTTTCAGGTATATACTATTTTCAAGACTCTTCCTAAATTAAATTTTTATGTAAAAGAAAAAACCCAGATATCTATAAGTCTCTATATAGATAAGCTAGAATGATGATGCTTTTAGCTTTCTTTTATCTGAATGTTAGACTTTCAATACAATAAACATGAAGACAACAAATGTAACTAAACGTCTTTGAAGAAGAAGATGTATAGAACATAAGAAAGCAAACTTATTGTTACATGTTCCCAAGCTGAGAATCAGGAACTGGAAGTAAAAGAAAAAGACAATGTTCGAGGAACTGGAGTGCACTTGAGTGGATGAACCATGGTCAGATTCATACCTTTAAAAGTCTCTTCCATGTTGACTTTATCTCCACTAATTCTCCAGTCAAAACACTGCACCATCACTCCTATAGCAGTTCCTACAAATATATAAGCTAGATTTACTCCAGGACATCCTCTCCTTCCACTACCAAAAGGAATATACTTGAGTGTTTGCTCTTTCTCCTCTTCTTTCCCTGATCTTGAAGATGATGTACTCAGAAGAAACCTCTCTGGCTTAAACTCGTCAGGATCTTCCCAAGAATCAGCGTCTCTCATCACAGCATAAGCGTTAATAACCAGTATTGTCTTCTCCGGTATGTGAAACCCTTTGATCTCACATCTTTCTTGGAACGTCCTTACCACGAGAGGCGATGGTGGATGCAATCTCAGTGCTTCTTTGATCACCGCTTGCAAATAAGGAAGGTTTGGTATATCTGTTTCTTGAATCAATCTTGATTTCCCTACAACCGAATCGATTTCTTCTCTCAGTCTCTCAAGAACTTTAGCGTTGTTAATGATCTCAGCCATTGCCCACTGTGTTGTTTGCACCGACGTATCACTGCCTCCAACGAAAAGCTCCTGCAATGAGCAAGACTCAAAACATTTATAAAGTAATTTTTCGTTTTGATACAAATGGACGATATATAATGAGTGGGAGCATTTACCACGAAGAAGGATTTGATATGATTCCTAGTGATCTTATACTCTGCGTTTTTGTCTTCATAAGCAGCCAACAAAACATCCATCATATCAGTACCTTGATGCTCCTCGTCACGCAGATTCTCCTTGTGTTCCACAAGAATCCTCTCAAGCAGCTCATCGAATCTGTTGGAAACACTCATTATATCCTTCTTGAAAAGTGGGATCCGGAGCTTCTCAAGTGGTCTGCGCAGTATAGCAGCCAAGAACATCTTCTTGGTAAAGGCATATGTTTCATCAACCAAGCCCCTGACTTTCTCTGCCTCACCATTCTCCTCAGAAAAACTCCTTCCCATACTCATCCTGCACAAGGTGATGTTCGTAAGCTTCATCATTTCCTTACTGATCTCAACGCTCTCCGTCTTCCTCGCCTTATCAAGAACTCTGCTGTAAAACCGATGTAGCTCTTGAGCACGGATACCTCGTGACCTCTCGAGCGACTGTGGTCGGAGAAGCTTAGTGGCCATGAGCTTCTTGATGAACTTCCAGTAATCTCCATAGGGAGCGTTGATGACGCCAAAAGATCCAAACACGAGGGACTCATCGATCGCAGAAACACCGCGAGAGGAAACGTTCACGTCTTGGGACCTGAAGATCTCGTGGGCCATTGAGGCAGAGGAAACGAGAATGATGGGGACATTGAAGATCTTGATATGGAGGAGAGGTCCATACTTGGTGGAGAGTTTCTGAAGAGACTTGTGGGTCAGAGTAGAGAGGAGATGGTGAAGATGACCGATTAGCGGGAGGGAAGGAGGACTTGGAGGTAGATCACAACCTTGTGAGTCCTTTGGTTTCTTGAAGAAGAGAGAGTAACAGAGGAGTGAGAAGAAGCATAGGAGGATGAGGATGAAAGTTTGCTGAAAGTCAACGCTGATTATTGCTGCCATTATCTCTCAATGTGAAGAAGAACATTATCAAGAATCTGCTCATATAAAGTATGACCAACCATGCTTTGTTTCTTACTTTATTACTTAGAATAATGCTTTCTTTTTAGAAGAACGTGAAATAGTTGGACAGCTATAATCTTTTTTTTATGTTAGTAATTTATTATCTACACTCAGATCAAGGAAACTACACCTGCGTATTGATTACCAATAAGACTCATGAGTTAGCTAATCTCTACTTAACTAACTATTAGAACAAGCTCATAGTGATCACCACCAAAGACCACCTAAAACCTTTCTAGCTAGTTTAATACATAAATGATTCGCAGTTTCTGATAACTTAAATGTTAAATCAAAGCAGAAATCTCCTTCTTTTCTCTTTCACTCCATCAACAGAATAATCCATAAACCCTATATAAAAACGAAAGATTCAAAGTCACATACACCATCCTTAGGATCTAACAAACTAGAATTCCTTGGAGGATCAAGACAACTAGGTTTCAAGCAAGTATGACATGCAAACACCGCCCAAGGCAACGACCAAGATTCCACACTGATTATAAAATATTTATGTATTAACAGGTGCATGTGACATCTCCAAGTCCGGAACTAGGATTCTGCAGATTCAAAGTTAAAAATTGTGGGGTTCGAGCAACAGGAATGCACTGAAGGGGATGAGCCATAGTCAAGACCAGTGCTCTTGGAGCTTCTTCCATGTTAACCTTATCTCCTTTGATTTTCCAGTCAAAGCACTGCACCATCACTCCTATTGCGATCCCTACAAATATATAAGCTAGATTTGATCCAGGACAGCCTCTCCTCCCGCTGCCAAAAGGAATGTACTTAAGTGTGTGGTCTCTCTCGTCTTCTATTCCTGATCTTGAAGAAGCTAGAAACCTCTCTGGCTTAAACTCATTAGGATCTTCCCAAGAATCAGGGTCTCTCATCACAGCGTAAGCATTAACAACAAGTGGCGTGTTCTCCGGTACATAAAATCCTTTGATCCTACACCCTTCTCGGGAGGTTCTTGTAAAGAGAGCTCCTGGAGGATGCAATCTCAGTCCTTCCTTAACAATCGCTTGCAAATAAGGGAGGTTTGGTAGATCCGTTTCTTGAACCAACCTTGTTTTCCCAACAACAGAATCGATTTCTTCTCTCAGTTTATCAAGAACGTTAGGGTTGTTATTGATCTCTGCCATTGTCCACTGTGTTGCATGTCTTGAAGTGTCAGTGCCTGCAATGAAAAGATCCTGCAAATAGCAAAAGTTTCTCAGACAGAACTTAATAGTGTTCCTTTTGGATTCTAGACGAAATGAGTCAAAACATTTACCACAAACAAGGACTTGATGTGGTTCCTACTGAACTTATACTCTGCGTTTTCGTCTCGGTGAGCTACCAACAACTCGTCCATCAAATCCGTATCTTGATATTTGCTCAGTTTCTCTTCGTGTTCCTCAAGAATCCTCTCCAGCACCCGTCGAATCCGCAAGAAACACCCATTATCTCATTGTTGAACAGTGAGATTGCGAGCTTCTTAAGGGGCCTATGCAACAAGTTTGCCACAAAAATCTTCATTGTCAAGGCAGTCGACTCGGTCACCATGTCCCTGACTCTCTCCGCCTCACCATTCTCCTCATAACAACTCCTTCCCATGATCATCTTGCAGATGATGTTGTTCGTGAGCTTCATTGCTTCTTTACTAATCTCAACGCTCTCATTCTTCGTTGCCTTATCGAGCAGGCTCATGTAAAACCGTTCTAGCTCATCTGCACGGATGCCTCGTGACCGCTCGAGTGCCTGCGGTCCTAGCAGCTTCGTGAACATAAGCTTCTTCATGAACTTCCAATAATCTCCATAAGGAGCGGTGAAAAATCCAGAAGAACCAACCAAGAGGGACTCATCAATCGGGGGATTTCCACGAAAGGAGATGTTGGCATCGTGCAGCCTGAAGATATCGTAGGCCACTGAAGCAGAGGAAACAAAGAGTACTGGAAAACTGAAGATGCTAAGATGGAGGAGAGGCCCATACTTGAAGGAAAGTTTCTGTAAGGACTTGTGGGTTAGAGGAGAGAGAAGAAGGTGAAGATGACCGATGATGGGAAGAGAAGGAGGGCTCGGAGGCTAATCGAATCCATTCTTTGGTTTCTTGAAGAAGCGGGAGTAACAGATGAGTGAAAAGAGGCATATGATGATTAAGATGAAACAGTTTTGAAAGTTAACAGTGGTCATCACTGCCATTGTTGCTCAAAGACTCAAAGTGAAGAGGCATTATGAAACAGAGTATCCTCTTGTACAAAGAAACGTAAATACTGCAAATGAAGTGTTTTTATGTAATAAAATATGTTAGGATCAGAAGTTCCTTGGGACACTTGTGATCATAAGAAGCATTCGATAGCTGAATAAAGAATCTTTAACCTCCACGGTGACAACTGAGGTTCCACGTGGATCTTATGAGCATTGAACCAAATATTTTAATCACAGGTGCAATCATACCTCAAAGCTTCTATGAAAAATGCTCCTGGGGGAGAAAAAGTTGCAAAAACCAAATATCAAGAAACACACTTGGGATAATCCAAGCTAGCAAGAGAAGAAGAAAGCTTACGCAGTGTTACTATTCACCGAGCTGATTGACAGCTTTCAACGAATATGTCATGAAGTTATGGTCTCCAACGATGTGTTTTGCTTAGATGCCGCTGCAGTAGATGAGCTGCTTAATCCTCTGATGAAACCATCTCATCCTGCTTAGGTCTTTTTGGAAAATGGAGTCTTTGTAAGAAACCTGGAAAAAAAAGGAGATACACCCTCTCAAGTGAAACAGAGAAGTAAAATAATTATTATATAAAAAAATACTGAATTAATGGCTTAGGTAGAGAAATCACCATGACATCCTCGTCCAGTCCTGTCCTCGTCCTCCAACTGCCATCCATCGCATTTGCCGAACTTTTTGAATTGGTTTGATTGGTTTTCCTCCTCGTCTCTTTTGTGAGGCTGCATCTTCAAAGAACCGGTTTCTTTAACTTCAATAATATGCAAAACTATTTCCCTACTTCCACATCTTCTTCTTCTTCATTGTCTTTTCGTATACATACAATAGTTTCACCAAACATATGTATAGCTTTAAACAATTGCTGATCGTTCATAATAAGGTATGGTAAGACTGTTGAAAGTGATGAAGTAGAGAGATCCAAGATTTTAGTTGTCCTCAAATCTTAATATAATTGTATCCCATAATTTAGTGAATACCAATTAGTGTTCTTTGCTTAAGGTGTTAACCAATTAAGTAACTAGGTTTCTTTTTCTTTTTGTTCATAGAAAGGTTCCAATAACCTATAACCTTAGTCCCATTATTAAACCCTTAACATACACTGTCTATTAACCGAGATCCCAAACTTTGACAAAACACAATCTATTGCTCACCTTCTAAGCCGTAAACTACATACCGAAACATATGTACACGAAAAACAGCAGAATCAGATCAGGCTAAAACAAAGAAAGCTTATAACCTTCGTCCTATTTAATAAACCATCAACATTGACAATCTATCAACCCTAGGTCCCAGACTGTGACAACAAATTCTCTAGTTCTTCTTCTAATCCATAAACGGATACACAATCTACAAGATCGGGCTAAAACAAATAAAAGCTTGTTACTTTTCAGTTTATCTTAGTTGAATCACGTGGCTCAGGTTCTCTGCAATAGCATTTCTGATCCTCCTTGACCCAGTAAAGGCTTCTCCTTCAAACCGCCTCATCTCCTCCTCACCTTCTTCATCTTTACTCATCTCACCATTATCACCAGCAACACCATTCACCCAATCCTCCGGCAAATCATCATCTCCAGAATCCACAAGAAAGTTATGCAACAAGCAGCCCGTAGTAACGACAAAAGGCAGAAACTCGATTGTCTCTGGCTTCCATTTCCTATCAAGAATCTGCCACCGAGCTCGAACTTTAGCAAATGCAATCTCAACATTACGCAATGCAGTGTGAACCACATTGTTGAATTCAGCACGAGACGATTCTAAGCTGTCTTCTTCCTCGTTTGAATTATAAGGAATCACAAGCCATGGCAATAGCGGAAGACAAGAATCTCCAAGAACGTAAGGAGGCACCGATATTCCGTTCACAAGTTTGCACGGAGATCCATTCAAAAAGCTTCCAGATTCCGATTCCGTTTCTTCTGCAATCGAGAAAAGCTTCGTTTGCCGGAAAATGGCTTCTGGTTTCATCGTGCTTGGCCACCCAGCAGAGATATCTGAGAATCTGCCACTGGAATCAACCAATGCTTGAACAATCACTGACCCTTTTGACCCAAGAAGCTTCCCATCTACCTCGAATCTCCCGAAACCCAACACACCGCAGCAATTCGGGAGCAATCGAGGCGAAAAATCAGGTTTGGGATCATCGATTTTCCCTAACTTCTCACTGATGAGCTTACAGACGGTGAAGAAAGCGCGGGAAGCGTCGGGGATGGAGTCGAACCCGAATCGGAGAACGAGAGATTTGTAGGAAGCGTTGTGAGCGAGACGGAAGATTGCAGCGGCGAGGGAGGATGAAGGAAGCGACGGAGGAGAATCGGAAGGTGAAAGGATGGAGAGTAGATGGAGGAAAGTGGATTTCGACATTCGGAAACAAAGATACCAGCGAGGATCGTCGTCTTCGACGGCGGAGATTAAGAAGCGGTGGAACCACGTGGAAGCGGAGGTGGAAGGTGAAGGAGGAGCGATTGGGAGAGATGAGAGGAGTGATTCGAGGCGGAGAGATTGAGATGGAGGGAGGAAGAGATCGTTGGTTTCGAGAAAGGAGCGTGTCACGGCGGCGGCGGCAGAGAGACGGCGAAACAGTGGCTCATTCAGACGAACTGGTACATTTGTTGGGTTTCTGTCGGATTTTCGTTTTTTGGAATTCACGACGGTTGAAATCAGCGCAGGCGAGTTTCCGGAGTTCTTGGTGGCGGACGATTTCCCGGCGCCGGCGACCATAGCTTTTCCGATGGGATCAAGTGAAGTAATTAGGTTTTTTTTTCCAGCAAAATTGAAGTACTCTAATTTCAAAATGGATTGAAATATTGTTTTTCTTTTTTTGGAAAAACCCCGAATTGCCCCTAGGAAGCCTAAAAAATTTCAGTTTCGTCCCTCATAAACTTACTGCTCTCTCGAATCGAACTGTGTGAGCTTTTTCTTCTAATCCTTGGATTTTGCTTCTTTTCGGGGTCGCGTCTCAATTAATTTGATTCTTCAGTCGCAGAGATGGAAGCTCTCTACGCCAAGCTCTACGACAAATACACCAAACTCAAGGTTTGATCTTCCGTTTATATTTTCATTTTAATTTCTGGGTTATTTCGTATTTTGCGTTTCTGGGTTTCGATTTGACTGCTCTCATTTCGATCTCTTCATTTTTCTCCAGAAGAGTAAATTTTCCGAAATCGATGAGGTTAATAGGGAACAAGAAGAGAAGTTCCTCAACTTTGTTTCAGGTAACCCAAAATTTCGAACTATCGTTTTCGGAAAAGCTCTTACTTTTGCTCCGTGCTTGAAGTTTAAATCTCATCAGATGTGTAGTTAGGCTAGATTGCAAATTACAATGCACATTTTGGTTAGGCAGTAAAGCATCGATGCGACTATGAATCCTAAACTGCCCAAAATCAAGTGCACAAACTCTGGAATAGTTTCAATTTGGAATTATAGAAAAATTGGGTTTCTTCTTTTGTTGTTTATTGCCTACAAAATTGGAGACTTTCAAGTGTTTGAAGACGTTCTTAGTCTGTCTTTCTCACTTTTGTGCTTTTGCAGCCTCAGAAGACCTAACGCAGCATTTGAAAAGTGAAAACAAGAATTTGCAGGGTCTCGTGGAGAATTTGATGAATGAGATAGCTTCAATCAGGCATGTACCCCATATTAGTATCTTAATCTTCCCTGACATGCTTATGGAGCTGGTTGTGTTTGAAGAAGTTGTAGCCTTGTGAATGTAACCATAGCAATCTTATTCCACAGATCCACCTGGGAAGAGGAGCGTCTGGAGTATCAGAAGTGTCTTGCCGAAGAAGAACAAAAGAGTAAGAAGCAATTCTAATGATTGTTGCTCCTCTACTTGCATATCATGGAATGTTATTGACGATAGTTGTTTCTAGGAATAATGAACTGGAATTGGAGAGTGTTCTTGAGCCTTTCTTGTTTTCTGCATCAAGTTGGTTTGTCCTTTTACTAATTATATGAGATGTTTACAGTCAGGGCACTTTCCGAAGAAGTTGGCAAGCTAAAAGAGCTGATCCAAGAGGGAGATCCTCACAACTCCAAGAGAGATCAAAGTGGAAGAAAACAAGAGAGAAAGACTCCCGAATCTTCTCAAGTTACTACGAGAAGCATGAGAAAACGTAGCAGACAATCAGAAGATATGGTAGAAACAGACATGGTATCACCTCGAAGTAGCATACGTCATAAATCTACGGTATAAAAAACTACCTTGCATCCTTTCAGTTCTGAGCTGGATGTTGCGCATCTTTCCTTCTCACACACACACACACACACACACCCAGTGAGTCATCAAACCTTTTTTACTAATACTCTTTGTTGCTTTTTGTTTCAAGGAAACTCTCTTGGTTTCTCAACCACAATGCTCCAAAACAACCGACGATGGATCAATTAATTCTGCTGGTCGTACATTTCAAGCTCTTAGCGAACACTTGCTAGGAATGAAATTATCAATTAATAACGAAGAAGAACGAGCCTGTATTATAGCCTTGCATCCATCAAGCGGTAATTTCTTTTGGCATAAAGTTATGTCACTGTATGTTTCTCCGGGTCGTTTTCGAGTAAAAACATTCTTTTTCCTATCATTTACTATAATTTGAAAGATGGTCCAACTAACAGTTTTTAGATCATCGGCCACCAGAAAAGCTCTGATTTTGAATCTTTTTCCATGACTTTTGACCATAACAGGTTTATCATTCAGCTTAACTTGGGTAAATAACTCAACTGGTGAAGAATCTGAGCTGCTCTACAAGGTTGTATCGTTGGGGACATACGAAAGAGTGGCGCCGAAATGGATGAGACACGTGATAAAGTTCAGCACAAGTATGTGTCCTGTCTTCTTCGAAAGAGTCTCTCGAGTCGTTAAGCTTCAAAGATGATCGATGTGTACGTCTCCTTCCCTTATCTTGCGTCGTCATCTTTGATGGGGCTTCTTAGTTTGATGTTTCTCAATCGGGTAAAATAGTTAGCGAGGTTATCATGTATCTATAGAAGTGTCTCTCTCTCTTTAACTCTGGCATTGATTTGTCCTTCGCTCTTCCACACTCTTTGATCTATTGTGCATTTTGTGTGATTGAACACTTTAATAGCCAGTATATATAGGCATCATCACAATTTGTTTCCAGTAATTTCCAAACCGGATGAAGCGTCAGGATCTTGGAGATCGAGAGACTATTATATAGATCTCTTTTTTTGTGGAAAATGATATGGAAAAAATGTTATCAAAAGAATGTATCTGTTTTGGCCTTTTGTGATGTGAATATTCATTGATCTTACAGAACATGATAACATCAATTAGTCCAAACTTCTAATCAATAAAAAAATTCCAATTCACATTCTTTCTAACAACAATCCACATGTAGAACGGAAATGTCCTGGATTTCCTTTCTTATCACAAGACAAGTTACTTGTTACGTTTCCTCTTTCATGATTTTTTGAAAACAATATTGATCGATCATTGGAGAAAGCAACTAGCCGTTACATAAGTAGGTGAATTTCATTTCAAATGCACCAAAAATTTAGGTTATTCCTTTTTGGGTTATTGCTTTCAGAGCGACGTCGTTTCTTCTCTTGTACACGTTTTATAATCCAGACCCACGTCTCTCTCTCTCTCTCTCCGGAAGAAGAGAAGTAGAACGTTCTTTATCTCTCTCTCTTCTTCTACTTTGAGCGAAAGCATTTCAATTTCAGAAATTTCGACTGTCGTGTTATTGGTCTGTCAATTTTGAAGCCCAAAAGGGATGGCGGCGGTAAATGGGTACCAAGGAAATACTCCGGCGGAGACAACGCCGGCAGCCACCGGATCGAAGCAACCTGCTCCTCCGTCTAAGACCGTCGATAGCCAATCCGTTCTCAAAAGGTTCTTTCTTTTCTACCTTTTTCCCGATCTTAGGGTATTTCGCCTCCGATTAAATGAATTTCTTTTAGCCTTCGATTTGATTTCTCTTTGTTGATAGATTTCATGTTTCTTTAGGTAGATTAGATTAGCATATGGCTCTATACGCATAATCCATTCCTTGTGGTCGACATGTTTATACACATCATTTCTTTAAAAGGAAACGACAGATCCCAAACTGATTGTGACTTGTCTTGTTCTCTTCTGGATTTTATGGTTTTTCTCCTTGTCTACCAAACTTTTTGCTAGAAAACGATGCATTCATCTGTACACATAACATTGCACGATGGTTTTCCTCATGTTGATTCTTAATCAGATCTCAGTAACTTTTATCTACTCTTTCTTTGCTCAAGCTTTGATTCCTTTTTTCTTTTCCTCTTTAGTTAAGCAAATTCAGGAGTTTACTAATGCATTGTTTGTCCTTAAACACAGGCTGCAATCTGAACTAATGGGCTTGATGGTGAGCTACTTTTTCATTTCCTATGTAAAGAAAAGATTCAAAAGTGGACCTATTGATATATAAGCTGAACACTTATCTAATCCAACGCTCATGTTTATCAGATGGGAGGTGATCCGGGGATATCGGCTTTCCCAGAGGAAGACAACATTTTCTGCTGGAAAGGAACAATCACAGGAAGCAAAGATACTGTGTTTGAAGGAACTGAGTACAGGCTTTCACTCTCTTTCTCTAACGATTATCCTTTCAAACCTCCCAAGGTTAAGTTTGAGACATGCTGCTTCCATCCCAATGTGGATCTCTATGGCAATATTTGCTTGGACATTCTTCAGGTACAAAACATTCGTTTGCTTCTCTATCTGTTTGCTACGGTTAATGCTACCTTATATCAGAGAAGCAGTACTTAAAAACATGATCTTTTTCACATTCTTTGTAGGATAAATGGTCATCCGCTTACGATGTGAGGACGATATTACTCTCAATTCAAAGCCTTCTCGGAGGTAATTATTGAGTTTTCTTATGAATCTCTCTGTTAGTTTGATCGGATATCTGACTTTCCTGTTTCTTATTGTCTTTGGTTGATCAGAACCGAACATCAGCTCACCATTGAACAATCAAGCAGCTCAGCTTTGGAGCAACCAAGAAGGTAATTTTAAAATAGCAGTAATCAGACTACACATCTCTGGGTTTCTCCTTTTTTTTTATTTAATAATGAATGTTCTTCTAATGTCTGTCTTTGGTTTGCTGCTGTACAGAGTATAGGAAGATGGTTAAGAAGCTCTACAAGCCTTTGAACGCATGATTCTCAAACGCCTATGTAACTGATTAAATCTCCCCTGAATGGATCAGCCATAGTATGATTTTCCAGAAGAAATAGTTGCTGCATTGTATCATGTCTCTTTTACTTTGTAATCTCACTCAATTTGAGCCAATATTATTAGCAATTAAAAAATTCTACTATCACAAATCTTCCCTCCTCGCTACCAAAACCAATATCTTGCATACAAAGCAGATCAAAAACTCTTTGTTCCAATCATTAGAAATAAAAGTAACAGTGATTTGAAGAGGAAGAAATATCTGAACCTTCCTCAAAGCCCATTAGTTGATGTTTGACCTAAATATAAACAAATGGGCCTTAGGATGTATCGTCTTTTGGGCCTAACTTATGAAACGACGCCGCTTTGTTCATACCCTGATCGTACATCCATGAAACCTTGAAAGTTAAAAACCCGCCGGAGTCTCACTCTCCCAAAGGTTAGAGAAGCATTTTCCATTGTTCAGTGTTTAAAAAGTTGAACAATCTCTCACTGCACTTCTCTCGCGAGCTCAGATCTCTGATCTTACTGCTTTTCTCTTCTCCATAGTGTTAATCAACTAAACGGATATGTCGATCTCCGCTCAAAATCCGGATATTTCCGGCGATAGGCAATCTGGGCAAGATGTTCGTACTCAGAACGGTACTCTTCTTCTCTCCCTCACTTTCTTATTTCGTCTCTTTGCATTTCCCCATTTCTCTTCATACGAATCTATTCTCTTTGTTTTCATCCGAACTTTGGTGTTCGATCTCTAGGGTTTTTTTTCCTTGTTTTTGTTTTGACATGTACTGGTATGTAACTCGTATTTGATGAATCTGTTTACAGTGATGGCTTGCCAAGCTGTTGCAAATATTGTTAAAACCTCACTTGGTCCCGTCGGACTCGACAAGGTATGCACATTTGATTCGAATACTTTACGACTGTTTGAGATTTATTGGTTTTCGATTTGCATCGGAGTTCTATAGATTCTGCTAGACTCTGTTTTTGTTTCTTAGATCAGTATGTATCTCGGCAGCATTTTCTTGTTTTATTCTTAATCTACTTGATGGGAACTTGCTTTATTCTCGTGCCGAGTTCGGTCAATCTTGCTTCATGCTGTGTTGGCTTGTTTTTTCAGATGTTGGTAGATGATATTGGTGATGTGACCATTACAAATGACGGTGCTACTATTCTTAGGATGCTGGAGGTCGAACACCCAGCTGCTAAGGTAATTGATACATACTTATCATCGTTTATGCGTGTGTTATATGAATTATTAGTTACCCTGATCTCTGTTTGTCTGCATTTTGCTGTGGTAGGTTCTTGTCGAATTAGCTGAACTCCAGGATAGAGAAGTTGGTGATGGAACTACATCTGTTGTTATTGTAGCTGCTGAGTTACTGAAGGTACTTTTGTCTATGGTTTTTGTTTTTCTAGAGTTATGGATATTTTTCGCATGTTAATTGCTTGATGATTAATGGTCTTGTGCATATATTTGCAGAGGGCGAATGATTTGGTCAGGAACAAAATACATCCGACATCAATAATCAGTGGATACAGGGTAAGTTGCGATCTATGGTTTCTTATATAGTGACCTTGCATTACAGAAGTGTTTCCAGTGTGTTCATAATCTCTGTTACTGTTGACAGCTAGCAATGAGAGAAGCGTGCAAATACATAGAAGAGAAGTTGGTGACCAAGGTTAGTACTGTTGTGGTGGTCTCTATTTTCGCCTCTGAGCATCTTCTTTCTGAATGAATATACACCATTTGAGAAAAAATTGATTTATGTGGTCAATTCTATATGGCCCTCTCTGTATACAAATTTTTGTGTCAGTATAATTGGGTAAGTTCTCCATAGTGGCTGTCTCTCCCCTTTCAGTTATTTACTTATTTTTTGCGTTCTATAGGTTGAAAAGCTTGGGAAAGTTCCATTGATAAACTGTGCTAAAACCAGCATGTCCTCCAAACTGATTTCGGGTGACAGCGACTTCTTTGCCAATTTGGTATGCTTCCTGATCTCCTTACTTGGCAATCACTTGGAAGTAAAGAGCATTAGTTATTAAACCACTAGTGGTACAAATTTTTGTTAATAATTCGTATATCTACTTTAAGTCCTTCTAGCTTTTTCTATTAGGTCTGGGATCCATTGATATTCTCTTGAAATAATACTCTGAATATTCGTCTGGCTGACGTGTTATAATCACATTTTTCTTGAAGGTTGTGGAAGCCGTTCTGTCAGTAAAAATGACAAATCAGCGGGGGGAGATAAAATACCCTATTAAGGTCTGTTTATGGTCCTCAGACAAAGTTTCAAACATTAGGTCTGGAGTGAGGATGATATTTTTATGCTTAAACACATCTGCTTACCACGTTTTAGGGCATCAATATTCTGAAAGCTCATGGACAAAGTGCAAAAGACAGCTATTTGTTGAATGGATATGCACTCAATACTGGTCGTGCTGCCCAAGGGATGCCATTACGAGTGTCTCCAGCAAAGATTGCTTGCCTTGACTTCAATCTGCAGAAGACAAAAATGCAGCTAGGTGTCCAGGTTGTTGTTAACGATCCACGAGAACTTGAAAAGATCCGTCAAAGGTAATTTTCTCAGTTGTACATTTTTCCCTCAGTTTCTTTTATTCTGAGTACTTGTTACAAATGTGGATCGATTTGTTCTCTTGACATTTAAATTTGCATTTCTCCACGGGGTGTATGAGATAGAGAGAGCTTAAGATATCTGGCTCTATTGTACACTTGTACTGCTGATGTTATCCATGTTTCATACAGATTTTTGTATGTTTCTGAATATTTGTTGTTACAGAGAAGCTGACATGACAAAAGAGCGGATAGAGAAACTTCTTAAAGCTGGGGCCAATGTGATTCTGACCACGAAGGGGATTGACGACATGGCGCTTAAAGTGAGATTGAACACCAAAATTTCTCTCTCTTTCCTGGCACACATCAGTTTGTATAGTATTCGAGTATCTGTGGACTCTCATTTCTTTTGCTTTTAATTCAGTACTTTGTAGAGGCAGGAGCTATTGCTGTTAGGCGTGTGCGAAAAGAAGACATGCGCCATGTTGCCAAGGCAACAGGAGCAACCCTGGTGCTTCATCAGCTATGCTTTTTTAATACTAAATGCAGGAAAACCAAGTTGCCAAACTAAATTTAACTAATATCTTTGTTATTTGTTTTAGGTCACCACTTTTGCTGACATGGAGGGCGAAGAAACATTTGATCCGGCACACCTTGGATCCGCAGATGAGGTTGTGGAGGAGAGAATCGCAGATGATGATGTTGTATTGATAAAAGGAACGAAAACGAGCAGTGCGGTATGTCATCTACTCTCGGCATGCTTAATTGTTGACACTTCTATATTATAGAAATCAGTCTTAAATATATCGATTGAAGTTGTTCCCGAAAGTTTTTTAAGGTTATCACACAGCGTTTGGTCTATCTTTGTCATGACGTCATGAGCTTTTTGTCTGTTAGGTCTCCTTGATCTTAAGAGGTGCAAATGACTACATGCTTGATGAGATGGAGAGAGCACTGCACGACGCTTTATGTATTGTCAAGAGGACCCTCGAGTCCAACACGGTAACATCCTTTTGCTGCTTGTTAGAGACTCTCCTTGCATTTGGTAATGAACAATGAATATCAGATTTCTGGATTAAGACACTCTGTTTCTTGTCAAACAGGTGGTCGCAGGTGGAGGTGCAGTTGAATCAGCATTGTCTGTGTATCTGGAGCACCTTGCTACAACATTGGGCTCTCGCGAACAATTAGCAATTGCTGAATTTGCGGATGCGCTATTGATTATTCCAAAGGTGCGACCTACAATCCTTATTTCATCATTAAAAAAAAGTCTGTTTTTTGTTCTCGTCTTATTATCCAACGATTTTCATCATATTCTCAGGTGCTTGCAGTAAATGCTGCTAAGGATGCAACCGAGTTGGTAGCTAAACTAAGAGCATACCACCACACCGCACAAACCAAGGCTGATAAGAAGCACTATTCAAGGTAATTAGCAATATTACTGTTTGTGTGTATTTTTCCCCTTGAGGTTTCGTTTGAGAATGTTGTGTTCTCATCGGCTTTATGTTGGGATAAACGCAAATGCAGCATGGGACTTGACCTCGTAAATGGTATCGTCCGTAACAATTTGGAAGCTGGAGTGATCGAACCGGCTATGAGCAAAGTGAAAATTATCCAGGTGAAGCACTTGAACTTGTTTTTCTCACATGAACTTGATTTTTTTATAACATCAGGTGATGTCTTGAATTCTAAAGGAGCTTTGTTTTGTGACCAGTTTGCAACAGAGGCAGCCATAACAATTCTGCGAATTGACGACATGATCAAACTGGTGAAGGATGAGGGCCAAGGAGATGAGTAAGCAAAGGCTCAGCTGTCTTATCTTTATCCTTAGTGTGTGTTTTTTGTCCGCATTTTCTGAACCCACCGGCTCTTTTAGCTTCTTTTTTTTGCGCTGTAACACATTATAGCCTCTGAAACAGCAGTTTCTGTTTTTTTTTTGTTGTTTCTACTCTCTCGTTTTTCACTTTTTGCTCTTTAAAAATATTTTATTATGTATTCAGTGTCCTGCCTTGGCCCCTTAAGACTTGATTCCCTTGCCTTTTAACGACTACATCCCTTTCTTTTTTGATAAACCGTATTTTACTTAACAAAACATGAGGAGAAGAAACAAATAAATAATAGGATCAATGTGTCCTATCCTGTTCATCGCTCCATGAAGACATTCAGCAATAATAAAGTAAATAGAAGTCATAAAACAATAGGACTTGATAAAAGAAATGAAAATGAGTTATTGATGATTAGGTTGCAATTCCATACCAAAAGCTAACCAAGGATAGTTGGGATGATCGGGTTTATCTCTATATCTTCCACTAAGTAATGGAGGACAAACAGAATTAGGATCACACGATGTCTAAATGTCACACTATCTATATGAAATGGGAATAAATGGGACTAGAGGGGTAAGAACCCACTGGGATAAGCAATATCTCAAGTTCAATCAATTTATTTGATTTCCATATGTACGAAGATTTGAAACATTATTTACCTCCGCTACCATTGTAAGCAGCTTCCTCGTCACCACCATCAGATTCGCTCTCCTCATCATCTTCATAGCTCTCATCATCTTCGGAGTCATGAAGTGGATTAATAGGTTCGTCATCTGATCCAAAAAAAAAATTAATAAATTGACGACCAAAAGACCACACATATCTAGAAATCCACTACACCAACGAAAACAAAGATTGACCAGAAACATTAAGCAACAAAAACAAATATCAACGAGACATGGGTCTATTACCTCCACCATTAGCACTAGCTTTATCCTTGGGGATAGTACACTGTATCAGCTTTGCTAGTTTGAAGATAGTACAATGTATCTCTGTCATTCTCTGCAAATGCTAGTTTGGTGATTGTGAATCAGCCATCTTCTGCTTTTTGTCAACATTTTATGTATTCGATGTCCTGCCTTGGTGCATCTTTAACTGCTACAGGGTCTATTTCTGTTTTACAAACCGTAATTTAGTTAACAACTCATGAGGAGAAGAAACAAATAAATAAAAGATCCTACAATATTTACCCTTAGCTACATGCGCCTAAAAAAAAATCAAACTATACATTCTAAATCTGTGCACAATTTATTCATAAGGTATGGTTCGAACACTATGCGATGAAGCCACCAACAATGCAGAGCCAATGCTGGAGCCATCTTCCATGGCCTTGACCACTACGTGTTGTGCCACGTTGTCTCCCAATATATCTCTCAAAGCTTCGTCCATGTATTCTCTAAACATCTTGTAATTCGAATAGAGACCTCCTTCTACTGCCACCACCGTTCTTCTCATCGTCTGCTTATCGCTTTTCCTTCTACCTCCTCCGCTCCCATCTCTCCCTACCTTCTTCAAGATTCCTGCAATTCCTGCTGCTGCTAGCCTAGCCGCTCTTCGTGTAACCACATCGCATATCTTCACTACAAGTTTCCTCACCTTCAATGGCACTTTCGATACCTGTGGTTATGAACCAGAAAGAAAACCAAGATCAATGCCTCTTTCGTTAAGTCCATGAGATTTAGAGGTATCATCATTCATCATTTGTCTTTGATGATTGTTGAACAAAGCAAGACTTCACCCCTAAATGTTTCAAGATTCTTGCTACTTCTTGTAAATCGGGTGTGTCATCTTCATGCATTGCTGAGACAGAATTTGTTCTGTGAATGGAGTAAAGATTAAATTTAGAAATGTATAGATAAACTGAACAGATACAGAAGAAGACACAAAAGGAAATGTACCTTAGAACGAAAGGCGTCGATAAAATGGATGGGATGGGTCCAAAGATGTCCGACTCTTGCGACATACGGAGAATTACTCTACGAACAATGTCTCCCAGATACATCCCTCCTATCATCTTCTCAAATCCCTATATCAAAAACACCCACCAATTGATCTTCACTGCTCATTGATTACCTGATAATAAACCTTGAAAACAGGATAAAACGAACAGAAAAAACAAAGGGAAGTTAGCAAAACATTACCATGTCATTTGAATTAAGACTCTCTGCATCCAACTCAATGTCATATGAAGTTCTTGGCAGACGAGACGACCAAAAGTTTCCCCATTCCATGTTGACCACCTAACAAATAAGACCAAAGCATTGTAAGAATAAGATAAAATATTTTTATATCAAACCGATAGGGGAATCTAAAACTTTGATGGCAGATTTTCTTACCATGCTTCCAGAAGTTGTGCGCGGATTTTGACACTTGATTATGGCATTAGTTCGTTCAAGGTAACAGGCATTACTTCCTGTTCCAAAGACAACAGCTGCAATCGTGTCTGCGTCATGATAATGTCCAAAGGATAAGGCCCCAACTGTATCATTCACCTGCTCCAACGGTGATGTGAAACTAATATTAGAACCAAACAATGAGATATGCAATGCCAATCCCCATGCCTAAGGAGAATTTTTGTGGACGGAATATGAAACAAAAGCAGAACTTTCAAAGGAAAGGTTATGATTTTTATTGCAGTAACAAAAAGCACTTACAAGAGCTGCAACGTGTATATTTAGCCCTCTCTTGTTCAACGCTCCTTGAAGACATTCAGCAATGTCTTCCCCAGCCTAAAAGTAATAGGAACAATGTGTCAAGAACATAAGCTAAATGGTTAACTTTGCATTGTTGGTTTCCAAAAACCGAACTCAAAAATGCTAGAAGATGATCAAATTGTGCGTCAGAAAATTATAATTTATTCTAATTCCATCACAGTATGAAATGATATAATGCAGCCGTAGAATTAACAGGCGTCTTGAACTAACCATTTCACTAATTGCAAAACCTTTGGTCCATTTGATGAGAACTCCTGAAGAGAGAGACGTTTGTTTGACCGGGAAAGAAAAAGTAAACGCAAGTTCCCTTTTTACATCTCGTGACGAAATGGATTCGTGTCCTTCTTTTTCAATAAACCTCTGCAAGGATGATGCGAGAAAGTCAAAGAGAACCTACAAAATCAAGTAAAACAGTGAGCATTTTGAGATTCTGGTTATTATAAACGGAGCACTGTTGGTGAAAAAAAAAAAAAGCATTGTTATTACCTCGCTGGTGCTATTCAACAAAGATGCCGGTATGCAATGTCGTTCAACATCTTGAACATGAAGAGATGATCTTTGGCCACCCAAATAAACCCTTATTATCCTAAAGTAAGAGCCTCCAAGATGAAGTGCATAATAAGTTCCTCTCTCGCTCCTGAGATAGATAAAAACAGGTTTCACACAATTACAGCAAAAGAGGCTTTAACAATGTGACAATCAAGCAACACAACAAAAGAAAAAAAACTTCAAATCTCACCCATTGGGAAGATCATCGACGAAAGTGAGGAGCATTTTAAGCTTAGAACCTCCTTCAGAGACCAAACCAGCTTGCATTTCCACAGCTATAGCATCCACCATCTGCCTCAACCTTCCCAAAGGCGTCTCACAAGATTCCTCCAAATCCTTGAGTATCCCCACCACTCTTCTCCACTTCCTCCGACGTTTCATCCTCCGTCTCACCATCACCGTCGCCACCGAACAAGCCAGCACCGCCGCGGCTGCCGTCAACATCACCAACACCCTCCCCATTCTAATGTCAATACTCAATACACCTCAAGCAAAGCCAAGCGTGTCCGTACGAAGGAGGCAGTTTATAAGGTCTAAAAATCAGAGGGCACGAAATGCAAAATCAGAAGCTTTATATGACCGATTCAGAAAAAACCCCATTTTTACGATTCCTTTCTCCTCGCGCCTTTTCCGTTACCACAGATTAAAACGAAACAAGAGAAAATCAAACCGCCCCAGCAAAAAGCGCCATTTTTTTTTAAATTATCTCTGTGACCCTCGATTCTTCCGAATGTTCCTCCGGACAACAATCTCCGGCGAAGTTATTTCCTTCCGGCGACAAATATCGAGCGAGGGAGATAAATTTTATGGATTTTGGAAGGCAATCAGATTAATGGAAATATTAATGAAATACTCTTATTTGTTTGTTGCATTTATATACTGAAATTATACTTCTATCGCAATTTACATAATGTTCTTCAAAACAGTTTGAGTAATTTAGTTTGTTAATAAAAAAAATTTGCATTATTTCTTTTTAAAACAATTTGTAATTGGTTTTTGCAAACTGAAACGTACAAGCGTAAGTTGCATAATTTTCTTCGAAAATAATAAGTAGCATGATTGGTTTGAACATGGTGAAAATATAAATCAACTGTAACTAGATAATTCATAATAAACAAAATTATTGCATTTCGTCAAAAGGAACTCATAAATTCAAAATCTAGAATCAAAGAAACATACAATATCAAAGAATATCAAATGAAGAAATGAAGGATGATCTAATCCTAGAACCGACATGACAAAACAAAAAACCATATACTGATATACAGACATTCGTAAACTAAACTGAGGCTAATGATCATACACCTATGATATGGAGCTTTTCCCCAAACCGAACATATATTTCCCATTCGTCGTCACGGTTCATCTTTAGCCTCCTCTCATTGCCATGGAGAAGAGCATATGCATACATCGTCCACAATCACCAACATCAGTTTGGAGCAGCCTTTGCTTTTCATGATGATACCAATTACCAAAACATGTAGCTTTGTTATACGTCGCCAATGAAAAATGATTAACACTTTGTCAGTACCATATAGTTGTGTTCTCATCTATGCTATAGCTTCTTCGGTCCAGGCTCTCTTCAACAATGTAAATCATTTACACCACCATTGCTTAAAAAAACGATTTTATTGTTCTTTTTCTTTTACGTATCTGTGTGGTGGAGAGACTAATAGTAGTGTACCTAACATATGTTTTCCTTACTGTTAAGTCTGTTATTGTGTTCAAATCAGTTCTTACAAAAAAACTTATACAGTTTCTCTCCTTTTTGTCATCAATTTTCTCTTTCAAACCTAACCATGAAAAATGTTTTTTTTTTTTTTGGTCTGGTAGACGATTTTCAATTTATTTACGTATAGACCCTTCAATTTGTAAATTAAATAAAGAAACCCAAAAGAATGGGTTAAATAATGCAAAAACTATGCGAATAAATTAATTAAAAAAAAAACCATTGGGGGACTTTAATAAGAAAAAGGAGGCTCCTTTGTTTACTAGTATAGTTTAGTTTTACAACAGTCGTCGTCAAGCGTCAGAGAAGGGTCTCTTGGGTTGCCTGAGTTCAACCTGAATATGCAATCTCGCGGCGATTACACCAACGGATTTCACGGCGACAATCACCGCGAGCTTGAGTTGGAAGAGAAGCAAGTCCCCGGTCTCAGCTCTTTTGGCCGAGCCAAGAGACGCACTCGCGGCGGAGCTCGTGACCCTAGAGGCAATCTCGCCAATGTGCTTAGGGTTTCCGACCAGCTTTCCGACCAGAAGTCACTGGAGACCTCGGAATCTCCTCCTCCTTGCACCGACTTCGATGTTGCCTATTTTCATTCCTATGCTCACGTCGGGATTCACGAAGAGATGATCAAGGCACTTTCTTTCGCTTCTTCTTCTTCTCTTTTTTTTTCTCCCTTTTGCTTATCATTATTCATGTCCGAGAGCTCGAGATTGAAAGGAATTGAAAAACCATTACTTTGATTTATATAATTTCTAGTTCTTGAACCAAATTTGGATTTTCCAGTTCGATTTATCGAAAACTTGTGTCTGCAGAATTTTGACTTGTTCATATTCATCAAGGTTAGGTTGTTTTGTATCTTCATTCTTCGCTGCACTCTGCTGTTCTCTGGGTTTCTCACTTCTTTGTGGAATATTATTGGTTGATACAGGATCGTGCAAGGACGGAAACTTATAGGGAAGCTATAATGCAGCATCAGAGCTTAATCCAAGGCAAGGTAATACTCTCGCTGCTTTGGTTTCTGAACGATTCTCTTATTTTATCTTCACCAATTGAATTGGGACTGTTTTTCAGTTTTTGCTTAGTCTGTGTTAGGATTCGTTTCCTGTTGTGAAGACTTCTTTAGCAAAAGTATGTTTAGGTAATTAAGCATTTTGTTTGAAAACCTCTTGCTGCAACGATTGCTTGTAACAGGTGGTGGTGGACGTTGGCTGTGGAACAGGCATCCTTTCAATCTTCTGTGCTCAAGCGGGTGCAAAACGGGTATGAGTTATGTATAGACGCAACTATATTGTTGATGACGATTTCAAAAAATTCGATATTTCTTGTTTACAAAAGATTTGGAACGTTGTGAAGAATGTAGCATGTGTATATGGATATTTTGTTTGTGTCTATGTATCTGTTGTTGTTCCATAGACGGCATGGGTAAAGCCAATACTGTTAATGTGTTTCCTTACAAAAGTTAATTCTCTTTCAGGTATACGCTGTAGATGCCAGTGATATTGCAGTCCAGGTATTATTCCTGATGTTTTCCTTACCCAGTAACCTGGGCATAAAGGATTTCTCTTGATCATCTCGTTAGCGTTTATTTTCTGTATTTTTTGTGAAGCAATGAGATTGGCCATTTCTTATCATCTATTGTTATTGGCTTGGAAAAGTTCCAGCTGAATAGTTTGGGATTTTGTAATTTCATCAAATGTTGCCATATACCCATATATGAAATTTTGAACTTGGAATAGAAAAGGAGTTCTTCAATATAATGTGTTGTATGTTGCCTTTGGTGGGAGTATGTTTAGTATGTGATGATAGTTTGTCTTATTTTCTAAAAATGTGGAGTAAGCTTCAAATTTAAACAGTTTAGTTGACGTTGACCCGAACTTCGTTTGTATTATTTAATTTTAATCTTAATCGAAATCTCTATTTTGCTTCATGGTTTGTATCACCCTCGACATCAGTCAGATCAAGAAAAAAAAATTGTGAATGTTTCTGAAATTTTATGATTCTATGAAGCTCATCTATCTAACAGGGAATTTAGCATGAATCTGTCTTTTAGCTCTGCATATGATTTTCATTTGTTGTTTGTTCCCTATCAGAATTGAAATGAATTTGTTAATCTTACTTTGCACAATGGCTTCTATTCACCCCCTTATTTCCTAATACCACCAGGCAAAGGAAGTTGTGAAAGCCAACGGTTTATCTGACAAGGTCATTGTTTTGCATGGGAGAGTGGAGGTAAAATCTTTTCGCCAAGTTGGTTGGTTTTTTGTATGCTTAAGGTTGATGTCTATATAAGTTTCAAAAAGACAAATTGGTGTCCGTATGCCGAAAGGTGTGATATAAATGAATGTAATGGAAATTGGGGATATTATATACCTCTACACCGCTATTGAGATAGATTGGTTGGGTTAAACATCCAAGTTGTATGCAAACCCTCGTTCTGTAGTAATTCTTACTCTGTTGTTATGCTCTTCAGGATGTTGAAATCGACGAGGAGGTTGATGTTATAATTTCAGAGTGGATGGGTTACATGCTCTTGTATGAGGTTATTTCCTTATCTTGTGTATATAATATTTTATGTTAGATGTCCAAATTATTAACTCCTGAATTATTACTTTACCTTATTCTCCATGATTTCTCATTCTCGTATTTTGTTTGTTGATGTGATTTAGAGTATGCTGGGAAGCGTTATTACGGCTAGAGATCGCTGGTTGAAGCCTGGAGGTTTAATTCTTCCATCACACGCAACAGTATGATTATGATCCTTTCAAATATTATATCACAGTGTGGTCTAATGACTTTTTGGAAACAAGGCAACAATTAATATGTTGATGTTTACTCTCTGTTGACAGTTATACATGGCACCTATTTCACACCCTGACAGATACAGTCACAGTATTGATTTTTGGCGCAATGTTTATGGAATTGATAGTAAGTATTATATCAACTTGAACTTTGGGACCATCATTATGTTAAATTTGATTGGTATACTAGTTAAAATTGAGTTATGCTTTCTTCAATCTTATGTTGATGGGATGTTTTTAATAAGCTGGCATGAATTTTAAAATATGAGCTTGTCATATTGAAAAAACGATAGGCAGGGAGTTTGGTCATTTCCTAGACAGATCATAAGTATCAATTGAAGTGTCTGCTTCTCACTCACCTTCACGTTGGGGAACTTGTATTCAAATAGATAGTAAAGTTTATAGAGTCGAAAAGAAGCACCTGGCTGTAAGATTTCAGTGATGATGTCTGATGTTTTTTGCAGTGTCTGCAATGATGCAACTAGCTAAACAGTGTGCGTTTGAAGAACCTAGCGTAGAGTCCATATCAGGCGAGAACGTTCTAACATGGCCAGAAGTGGTATTCCTCGGTCCTCTTAATGCTTGTTACCTTGAATTTCTTTGAGCTCGCAGGTATGATAATTGAGGCCACCCGCTATATTTAACATAGAGCATTTAAAATGCAGGTTAAACATATAGACTGTCAAACAATAAAAATCCAAGAGCTAGACTCCGTTACTGCAAGATATAAATTCAAGTCAATGATGAGAGGTATATCACTTTTCCCTTCATCAGTTATCAGTCCATCTTAGAGAGAAGATAGTCTTGCTTCTTTTATGTGCTGAGGCTTTTTCCTTTTTCTTGTTGTAGCTCCTATGCATGGTTTTGCATTTTGGTTTGACGTAGAATTCAGCGGACCGGCCTCTTCGCCTGCCAAGAATATTAGTGCAACGAGTGTTGGTAGCGGTTCTTCATCGATGAGTCCTTCTGGAGAAGGAAATCAGAAGAAGAGGACTAATCCGAGTGATGCACTCGTGTTGTCCACCTCTCCTGAGGCTCCTCCAACGCATTGGCAGCAGGTAAGACCATTTTTTTTGCAGATACCCTCGATTTCTCAAACTTTCTGTCAGTTTTACTTTTCAGTAAATCCTCTTAAAATGGTAAAGATCAGAGGAAGTTGGTTTTATATCAAGAAGATCAATGATACTACATTTAAAACTCGATTTCTGTCTCTGCTTATGTTATTGGGAAAAGTAGCTTAACACTTGGTGACCATTTGGTGTTGCACCACTTTTTTGGACAGGCGATTGTATATTTCTATGACCCAATAGACGTAGAGCAAGACCAACTCATTGAAGGTTCTGTGACACTTTCTCAAAGCAAAGAGAACCGGAGATTCATGAACATCCACCTCGAATATTCGTGAGTAACCAACCCACTTTTTTTACCCTTTTCAATTTTTTAGATTTCCACTAATGCTTAATCTTGGGGTTTTGCAGCTCGGCTGGCCGTTCCTTTGTAAAAGAGTCGGTCATGCGTTAAGGAGGCCTTTCTCTGACTATCTCTCCTTATCTTAGTACCCTTATTATTCGTTTATGTATTTTAATTGATTTGGAAATCCATATAGAATTTAGAATTTTTTTTAGAATTTACCGATTTTTAAATTTAACATGTGGATTTTAATTTGTATTTGCAAATCCGTAGGTTTTCCTTCGGATTTGAATCTCTGTATTTTTTTACATGAAAATCATTCTAGATACACTAAAATTCATTCTGAAGTCAAATCCATAAGTAAATCAGTAGGATTGAATAATATATGATTTGAATTTTTGTATTTATAAATCATAAAACTAATAACACCAGATTTTAAAATTATTGAACCAATAACATTGAATTTGTTTTGAATTTCTAATATATCAAAATACACACACCAATAATTTAGTCAATTTGTCTCTTGAAGAAATTATATTTGATAATTGTAATTTTAAAAATTCATCATCAATGAGAGTTAAACTCTATTTAAACACAAATATGAGTATTTTGACGTTCATGTATTATGTTACACAATATACAACAAAATATACATGGAAACTATAAGCATACATTGAGAAGTGAGTTCCACTGAGTTCTGTTAACAAACTAAAATGACATTAAAGAATAATGTTCTAAAATTGCTTATATCTGATCTAAACCTAAATAATATTACACTAATTTGTGGTTTCGCTTATAAATAGCTTGTGTTTGTTTTTGGTGACAGAATTATCAGATAGAAATTGTGCATAAATAGTTTGATTATGTATATACCGACACTTCCGGCAAGGCATTAACATTCATTATTCTTGTTCCTGAATGTAATGGAAATTAGGGATAATAGTTGTGAGTAAATGTAGTGGAAATTAGGGATAATAGGGCACTAAGTAAAATCCTATCTATCTAGTATCCTGAAAAATATAATATTGTCTGTTGTGAAAACTTAGAAACTTTATTAATCACTGGAATGTATATATAGAATACATAGGGAATCTAGGTTAAGTACAATGCCCTGATGGGCCTAATGGGCCGGTATAAGAGTCCATATATGATATGTGTTATAACACTCCCCCTTGGACGAGTGAATCGGGTCAGCTACTCAATCGGGATCTCGATAATGCGCTGGGGAATGTTGCCTCATTAAAACCTTACCAGGAAAAACCCAGTGGGACAAAACCATGGTGAAGGAAAAAGAGTACAACACGCATTACTCCCCCTGATTGTAGCATCACTGCAGATCTCTAAGTCTATACATTCCTATCTGTTTGACGAGCTTCCGGTGTGTTGAAGTAGGCAATGATTTGGTGAAGAGGTCAGCTGAATTCTCACTGGATCGGACCTGCTGAACGCTGAGAGTGCCGTCCTTCTGCCAGTCTGAGGTTGAGAAAAACTTCGGTAGAATGTGCTTCGTCCGATCTCCTTTGATATATCCTTCCTTGAGCTGAGCTATGCATGCCGCGTTGTCTTCATACATCACCGTGGGCTGTGTGTCTTCGTCCATACCACAATCTCTGCGGATGTGCTGAGTCATGGAGCGCAGCCAGACGCATTCCCTACTAGCCTCATGAATGGCTAGGATTTCAGCATGGTTTGATGAAGTGGCAGTGAGTGTCTGCTTCATTGATCTCCAAGAGATGGCTGTTCCTCCATGCGTAAAAACGTAGCCAGTTTGAGACTTGGCAGTGTGCGGATCTGATAGATATCCTGCATCGGCGAAGCCGACTAACCCATCTTTATTTTGGTTAGTATAGAAGAGTCCTAAGTCTTGAGTACCTCGAAGGTATCTTAGGAGATGTTTTATACCGTTCCAGTGCCTCTGAGTTGGAGATGAACTATATCGAGCGAGGAGGTTCACGGCGAAACATATGCCTGGTCTAGTGTGACTAGCCAGGTACATTAACGCTCCTACAGCACTGAGGTATGGCTTTTCAGGACCAAGGATTTCTTCATCATCCTTTTTGGGACCAAGAGGGTCATCACTTAAGCTTCTAACTACCATTGGGCTGGTCAATGGGTGAGCTTGGTCCATATTAAATCGCTTGAGTACCTTTTCGATATAAGCCGATTGATGCACAAGGATTCCTCCTTTGATGTACTCAAGTTGTAATCCCAAACAGTACTTTGTTTTGCCTAGGTCTTTCATTTCGAATTCTGCTTTTAAGCAGTCGACTGTTTGGGAGATCTCACCAGATGTTCTGAGGATGTTTAGATCATCCACGTATACTGCTATGATTACAAATCCTTTGTTTGAGTACTTCTTGATGAAGATGCATGGACTGATGGGGTCATTTTTGTAGCCTTCTTTGATGAGGTAATCGCTGAGGCGGTTGTACCACATACGCCCACTTTGTTTCAGTCCATACAAGGATTTGTTCAGCCTGATGTAGTCTTGATCTCGAGATGCATTTTTGTCTTTTAGTTCAATGCCATCTGGGAGTCTCATATATATTTCGTTGTCCAGGGGCCCATAGAGATATGCGGTTACAACATCCATTAACCGCAGATCAAGATTTTCTCTTATGGCCAGACTTATGAGGAATCGGAATGTTGTTGCATCCACCACTGGAGAATAAGTCTCCTCATAATCGATTCCGGGTCTCTGTGAGAATCCTTGTGCTACAAGCCGTGCTTTGTATCGAACGACTTCACCGAGTTCGTTCCTTTTGCGCAGAAAGACCCATTTGTGGCCCACTGGCTTGATGTGTGATGGGGTCCGGATGATCGGACCGAACACGTTTCTGAGTTTGAGACTCTTTAACTCCACGTTTATGGCTTCTTTCCATTTTAGCCAATCTGTTCGATGTGTACACTGTGTTATTGACGTGGGTTCTAGATCCTCTTGCGTGAGCGCAACATCAAGTGCTACTTTGTATGCAAAGAGTGCATTTAAGTCGACTTCTTTTCGATTCCATTGTATTCCGGACATATTGTAATTGATGGAGATCTCATTGTTATCTTCTGAACCTGGAGATTCGGCGTCCCGAACTTCCATTGAGGGTTCATTAGATTGAGTCTCAGCCGCGGCTATGTCTGATATTGCAGGAATCCCGGTTTCGGTTATTGCACCTTTCTTTGATTTCCGGGGATTCTTATCTTTGGAACCGAGAGGTCTGCCCCGTTTGAGACGTGGTGCAGACTCTGTAGCAACTTGGGTCTGTTCCGTTGGGACAGCTATTCGTACTGGTGCATTACAAGCTGGGATGTACGATTTGGTTACTTTGGTCGGGTCAGCGAAGGAATCTGGCAATTGATTAGCTAGCTTTTGATAATGAATAATCTTTTGGATCTCTGAATCACATTCTAGAGTCCGAGGATCTTGCCAATTTAATGATGTTTGATTCCATGAAAGATCTTTGACCAGCTTGTTTGTCTCACCACCTAAAGAGGGATATACCGATTCATCGAATTGGCAATCCGCATATCTGGCCTTGAAGAGATCTCCAGTGGTTGGCTCGAGATATCTTATGATGGTGGGAGAGTCAAAACCAACATATATTCCCATCCTTCTTTGAGGTCCCATTTTGGTTCGATGTGGTGGAGCAATGGGTACATATACTGAACACCCAAATGTTTTGAGATGGGAGATGTCTGGCTCATGACCCGAGAGTAGTTGGGATGGGGAATATTTGTGTTCACTAGATGGCCGGATGCGTATGAGTTCAGCAGCATGTAATACTGCATGTCCCCATGCTGAGGCCGGGAGCTTTGATCTCATGAGTAATGGTCGGGCTATCCATTGAATGCGTTTAATGAATGATTCAGCCAATCCATTTTGAGTATGGACATGTGCTACAGGATGTTCCACGGTTACCCCCATGGCCATACAGTAGTCATTAAACGCTTGTGAGGTAAATTCACCAGCATTGTCAAGGCGGATAGTCTTTAGTGGGAAGTCAGGGAAATGGGCCCGCAATTTTATGATTTGGGCCAAGAACCTAGCGAAGGCTTGGTTCCGAGAGGACAAGAGACAAACATATGACCAACGGGTCGATGCGTCTATAAGGACCATGAAGTACCGGAATGGTCCGGAAGATGGATGTATAGGTCCACAGATATCGCCCTGGATTCTTTCTAGGAAATGAAGTGTTTGTTTAGAGATTTTAACTGGTGAAGGCCGAGTGATCAATTTGCCTTGAGAACAAGCTGTGCACATGAGGTGTTGAGGATAAGCTCGGTTTTCTTTGAGGGTATGCCCTTGAGAGTTTTGAATTAGTTTACGCATCATATTTGCACCGGGATGACCGAGCCGGTCGTGCCAAATAGTATAATCAGTAAACCGGGCTTTGAGAGTGGTATTAGCTTCAATCATACTGACTTTAGCATGGTAAAGTCCAGTAGAGAGCGCGGGTATGGTTTCGAGGATTTGTTTATGGCCGTCTACGGTTTTAGTGACTAGGAGGGATTCTTTGTTCCCTTGACCTTGGGTTTCTATGTGGAAACCATTCTGTCTTATATCCTTGAAGCTCAGAAGGTTTCTCTTCGAACTAGGAGAATATAGAGCATCTGGTATTTCAAGTTGTGTGTCATTTGATAGCAACACATAGGCATGGCCATATCCTTCGATAAGGTTTGAGGGACCGGCGATGGTGCTAATATTTGCGGTTTGATAGGTTAGGTTTATGAAGTAACTTTTGTTTCTTAAGATAGTGTGGCTGGATCCACTATCTACGACTATGGTTTCCATTTGCTGGTGTGCTTCATTATGAATAGAAGATAGAATCCAGTATTGAGGAATTCAGAAAATGTGATAAATCATAAAGTAAAGCAGTGTCTGAGAATAAAGGCAAATGGAAAAAAAAAAATGAAACAAATCCCAAAATGAAAAAAATAAAGAACAAAATCAAATTGTATCAGAGTTTCAGATGATTGAATTAATCGAGGAGATCAGCTGTTTCATAGTCCATGGGGTCGGTCTGCTCGTTTGTGGTGTTCTCATCATCAAGGAGGTCGTCACCTTCCAGGTTAGCAGCATCGACTGGTTGAGTCATGTTGGCTTCAGCAGGATCTTTTCCGTACTTCTGGTATAGATCGCAGTGGATCTTGGGGGTGCGACATTGCTTTGTTGGGTGGTTGAACATCCCACATCTGGTACAAGCAGAGTGATCGGGGTTGGTGTGGCGGGTCGGCTTGGTGATGCCTCGACCACAACCAGGACCATAACTGAGGTTAGGTCGGTTGCCACGACCATGTCCGCGTCCACGTCTTCCACGTCCATGTCCTCGTCCATTACCACGTCCATTACCACGTCCACGGCGGTGATCTGAGGATCTATCGGGTTGAACATGGTAGGACTCTTGACGAGAAGCTGGGACAGGAGCCGATCCCGGGGGCCTCATAGCGCTGTTCCTCATAAGCAGCTGGTTATTCTTCTCAGCGAGGAGAAGACAGGACAACAAGTCTTCGTACAATGTGTGTTTCATTGCACGGTATTGTTGTTGGAGCACAACATTCTCTGTGCTGAATGTGGATAATGTTTTCTCGAGGAGATCATTATCTGTCACATCCTCGCCACAGAGTTTCCGGATGGCAACAATACGAAAGAGTTCGTTGTTGTAATCATCTACGGATTTGTAGTCCTGGAACCGAAGGTTCTTCCAGTCGAAATCTGCCTGAGGCAACTGGACCATTTTCTGATGGTCATATCGCTTTTTCAGCGCTTGCCACAATTCAAGTGGATTCTCAAGAGTGAGATATTGCTGCTTAAGGCTCGGGGCCAGATGATGGCGTATGTGACATATCGCCTGAGACTGTCCCTTACGGGATGCAGTGTTACCGTCGGTAATACACGCATCGAGTTCTTTCGATGCAAGGAACAAGCGCATGTCTAGGGCCCACTCGAGGTAGTTATCCCCGGAGACGTGAAGGGCCTCGAATTCACATTTTTGAATGTTTGACATCTGAAACATGAGATTGATTTTGTTAGGGATTGTTTTGAGAAAATTTTGAATGCTGATGATGAAACTTTCTATTTTGAGAATATTTCTATTTTAGGAAAGTTTCTAAATTTGGAAAGTTTCTAATTTGGGTAATTTTCTAAATGAGGAAAGTTTCTATGTCGGGAAAATTTCTATATGAGGAAAGTTTTTATATGATGAAACTTTCTATTAGAGGGAACTTTCTCGGAAATAGTAAATTTTAAAGGGTATGGTTTTAGTTACCCCGAACATGATGTCGGTTTAATAGCTGTGATTTAATCGGTTAAAGCCGAATATAATTTCGGTTAATGAGAACCAGGTTTAGCCGGTTTTAGGCGGTTTAGAAGGAACCCTAAGGGAGCCGAATATGATTAGGGTTTTATCTAGGGTTTTAACGGTTTGGAAAACATATTTTGGATGTGATTTCGAGATCTATAGGATCTGTGGTCGATGGTTTTAATAATTTCACAAGGACAACAAAGAAATCACGTGAAAAGGACTAGGGTTTAAGCATTATGACTTACGATTTTGAAGATTACAAAATCGTGAATCAAGCTTAGGATTTAGGGTTGATTTTCTTAGTTTATTCAATCAAGTGTTTCAAGCAAGAGAATCAACAATCAAATAAGCTGCAACAAGCTTATTAAAGCTGAAGAAAATCGAATAGGTTTATGCCATAAACATGGCCAAAAACGGTTGTTAGGTTTTTGTAGATTAGGGTTTTATAAAACGAGTTTAAAACCTTTGAACATGCATAAACTTGTAATTTAAACAATCAATCAACAAGTTATCAATCAATCATCAGAGTATCAAACACTTTCAATCAATTAGAGATCGATTTTTTTTTTTTTTTTTTTTTTTTTTTTTTTTTTTTTTTTTTTTTAAACAACAGGTTCTATGGCTCTCAGTTTTAGAAGATACATTTTTCCACCTTTGGATTTCTGACAGGCTAATGAAACTGGGAGCTAATAGACCTCAGTTAGCCGCTACAAATTCCAAGGATTGATCACCAAAACTGGAGAAGCTGCTGGTTGAAGAAGGAAAAACTCGGATCTGGTTTTTTTTTTTTTTTCGGTTGATCGTCGTGTACTGTAAGTGTGCGTGAGGGCGCGTTCGACGTTGGATCGACAAACGGTTTTCACCAGTAGATTCGTCTCGTCGAGGGCTTCGATTTGATATGTAGATCGTCTTCTGGTTCCTCACGGTTTGGAAGATATGCGTCTTTTAAGTTTCGACTTGCTTTTAGGGTTTTGGTGATGGCCGGATTTATTAGGGTTTTTCGCTCAGAGAGTCTTATCGTGCTGATAACGTGTTGTGAAAACTTAGAAACTTTATTAATCACTGGAATGTATATATAGAATACATAGGGAATCTAGGTTAAGTACAATGCCCTGATGGGCCTAATGAGCCGGTATAAGAGTCCATATATGATATGTGTTATAACATTGTCATCTTTTTGTAAAAACACCCTCTCTATGAAAGTCAATAGTATATTCTTTTGAAGAGCTCACTTTCAGTTAAAAACATAGAAATTATGGAAACAAAAAATCCCCAAATACCATAAAATCTAGTTTTAGTTCTAATAAACATACCATTACTTTAAAATAATCCCCTAAGTTTATAAAAGTTAGCAAATCATTTAGAACTCCTTCCTAAATTCTTAAAATCTCTTTCCAAAGTCCAAACCTAAAATGGTGTAGCAATTTTGGAACTTATTAAATCATTTGGGACAATATTCTTTGTGCAAGAATACACAAAGTAAGCGACCTAAGCGGTTATTTTGTGATTTATACATGTTATGCATTGACTATCATATGATTCATATATAATTCTAAACACATGAGCAGAACCAGCCTATCATGTTATGCATACACAAATTGATGCAAGTGTTAACACGTTTTGATGCGTATGCTTATGTACATAACCGGATCGGATGATTACATTCTAGAATTCTTGATATTCTTTTCACATTCATGTTGTATGGAACTGCCCACAATTAAATAGTTATATATATATATATATCGACGTTGGATTATAAAATGTGAGCAACTTTTAGATGTAATAATTGTTCAATTATTGATAAGTGGTGCATGTCTTATGTAATACCCAACTATAATTTTTCCATTAGAAAGCATGACCATTTAATTAAAATTTATTATCCATTCGACCGTGTGGTGCATACAAGCATAAGATATATATATATATATATTCTCTCCTTTTTTCCAAATTATTTGTAGTTGGTGTTGTCGTACTTGTATTACATGCTATAGCAATAGCCCTTGAATATATATAATTTTTTTATGCTCGATATCTTTAAAACTTTTTGGGACGCCCACAAATGTAACTTTTTGGGACGCCCACAAATGTATCATGTATGAATCACGTAGCACCATTTCTTTTCGTAAATAGTTTCCTTTCCACGATTTATAATTTATTATTTAATCAGATTGAATGTATGTTGATATCTAATGGGAAATGTTCTAAAGTTGCAGCATCAGCAAATTAGAGGAAAATTGGCTTTTTCCTCCGTAAACTAGGAAAATTGGCTTTTTCCTCCGTAAACTATGCAAAAATGTTAAATTTATACCTAATTTTAAATAATTTGAACTTTATACCTAAACCTTTTTTTTTTTACGTAAAACATCATTCGATTAAACGCTGTTCAAACTCTGTTAAATCTAGTATATGTGGCATCCACGTAAACAGCTACATCAGATTTTCAAAATCTGAGAAAAAAAAAACAAATGACATCATTTGACCACCAGAGATCTTGAGATTTGGTCCTAATCTCTCATCGGCGTTTTTCTGCCAGGCAAAATCCCGGCAGTGATAGAAACCTCAAGAATATATAATCTGGTTTTTCTGATACTTTCGCTGGTGATGATTAAGAGCTTCCCCGAGAAGTCTTCAGCGGCAGCTCTGTGGCGGAGATTACCACCGGCGGATCTCTTCAGACTCATTGACGCGCGGAGAAATGCTGATGAAGGTCGATCTTCCTGGTGAGCTTGACGACGACCAGGAGAAGTATAACTCTTCTTCTTCCTCCTCTCCTATTGAACCAAGCTCCCGATTTAGACTGGTAAAGAAACTCAAACCATTTTTACTAGCCGATCGATTCTCAATTCCTCTTGGATTCACCATCGTTCCTAAGTAAAGAAACTCTAAGCTAATGTTCGCCGTCGTTCTCTGCTTACTATTCCTACCCTCTTAGCGGCGCCACCAACAGAGGAGGCGGATAAACTCGGTGGCTACTGTCAGTTGTCCACGTCTTGCTATCATCAGGTAAGTTACTATCCTGTCATCTTCTTCTTCTTCTACGCCAATAGAGCAATTCGATAAGCGTGGCGACTAAAACGGTGGACGTCACGGCGGAGATTGCGATGGTGATGAGATTTTTGGAATTAAGAGGGGATTTAGTGGCATGATGGACATTTAGAGAGGAGATGTTGGCCGGGAAGGAAGCGAAAGACACCAGAGAAAGAGTCCATTGTAGAGATGTTGAAGAAGAAGAATACAAGAAGAAAAAAATAAGTAACCCGACGTCGTTTACACCTAAACCCCATGATGTTTTGCATTAGAACGAGATCTCTGACCTGGCCTCCACATCGACAAGGGTTGACGGTTTTTTTAACGACGTTTGGTGTTAAAGTATGTTTATGCACAAGAAACATTGTTTAAGTATGATACTCAAATTAAATAGAAGTGTAAGTATGTTTTAGTCGGATACATAAAGTCAGGTTTGAGATTAACATAATGGAATAGTTGGGGTCTAAAAAGGCCAATTTTCCGCAAATTGGACTACACATTCTCGTGCAATACCAACCCAAACAAAAACTCATATAATTGCGATTAAATTCGGATCTAGTTCAGTTTGTATGGCGAGTTTTGTTTTTGTTTTTTTTGGGCTGAATTGAATCTAAGGTTTATCTAAAAGACCTACGATATTACCATGTAATTTCCACAATGACCAAGTATACTTCTTTATTCAATATACTTTTCAAATATCTCGTGGTTCCAAGTATGAGCTAGACACTGTTTTAATATAGTTCGAGAAGATTGGATGGTACAAATATGCCAAAAATGATGAGCTAAGAAACCATATTATGTATAGTTGCAACCAAAATTTGCTTTCGAACTACTCTTGCACTAAGTCCAGTATCAAAATATGTATTTAGTTGGCGTTAATTAAAAAAAAAATCAAAGATAATATTTTCAATTTAATCATGTTTTTGGCTCATACGACGAACTTTGTCCTTGATCGTGAGATAAGTAGTGCCTTTCATCATATACGAATAGACATTGATCGTGACATATACATATGTAGTTCTTACAATTCATTGCTTAAATTCTCGACGTTAGCAATGGAGATTGAATATATGAACTTTTTTACATCAAGTGCATGTCATTGGTTATTAAAAGAAAAGGTTTATGTTTTCACAGTATCTTAAAAATGATTCTTTTCATAGTAGTTCATGTGGTACATAACATATGTCTAGGTCGCATAGCAAATCGCTTTTAACGATCTTTATTGCTTGAAATGTTCTGCGTGGAGTACCTTGCACGCTCAAGGCGATTAATGGGTTTGTTTATTGGCATCTGTGACTGTGGCAAAAGCTGAGAAGGTATCTATCTATATGTCGTTGGATCGTTTAAAACTAATTATTTGAGCCATATGAGTTCTAATTCAACCTATAACCAGAAGTCGGAAGTAATAAAAATTCAATTTAACTCTTAAAACTCTGGTTGAGTTACTCACATGACAACACTTTGAATGGTCACACGATACACGAAATTTCAACCATCATTGTCTATTCAAAATTATGTAAAAATTCCAATAACATTTTAACAACTTAAATACCTAATAGAACAGGTTTTTCAGACATGTTAATAAAAATTTTAAACATTTCTATTATATGTCGCAAAAACAACATAATACAAGTAATAACAAATATTAAAAACCCCAAAAAAAAAGTTAGAACATTGAAGATTAAAAGAAATAAAAGTCTATTTCACAACAAAACAAAGAAAATTTCATACAAAAAAAAAACAAAGAAACTTAAAAGGGTTTTAGTTTTCACAAGTAATTGTTGATATATATTTTGTTAAATGAATCAAAACTTTATTATCGGGAACTCTGGATGTAAGAGTATACAGTATATAATAAGATACCTCGTATGTTTAAATTTTGAGAAATGGACCGGAATTCAAGAAAATCTACATATAATGTAACTCTCAAGTCTTAACCAAAGACTAGAGGGAGAGCGTACTGAATGAAGTAGAGAAGGGGATCGAATTCGATATCGACGTCCAAATTCAACGGAGGTAGATAGAGGGTCCCACTCATACCCTCCACGTAGGCAATAAGAGATATCGACCCATCACTTCCCAAAAAAATTTCTATAATCACAAGTCTCTCAAGTGGACTCAATCCAATAAAATTAAAACAAAAAAAAAACAAATATCCTATTTTTTTTTCAGAAGAAGAAGACGACACCAAAAAAAAACTCAGTCTGACATAAAAACCCAAAATCCAAGAACACTCTTCACGCTTAATTTCTCCCTTCCCACACGGGTTTTGGTGGCGTTGTAAACAATGCTGCTTCCTCTCTTCTTCTTCCTCTTCCTCCTCCTCAATCTCCATCTCTCCTCCTCCTCTATCTCCTTCCCTGATTTTCAGATCATCGACGTTTCACAACCTCCTCTTTCCGTCACCGGAACTCTTCCCGATTTCAACAACACCACTTTCCCCGACGAGTCCAAATACACTCTTCGTCTTCTCCACCGCGATAAATTCCCTTCCGTCAGTTATCGCAACCACCACCACCGTCTCCATGCCCGTATGCGCAGAGATTCCGACAGAGTCGCCGCCATTCTCCGCCGCATTTCTGGGAAATCTGTACCTCCTTCCAATTCCAAGTACGAGGTCGACGATTTCGGCTCCGATGTGGTTTCCGGTATGGATCAAGGAAGCGGCGAGTACTTCGTCAGAATCGGCGTCGGAAGTCCGCCGAGAGATCAGTACATGGTGATTGATTCCGGTAGCGATATGGTTTGGGTTCAATGTCAGCCTTGCAAGCTCTGTTACAAACAATCCGACCCGGTTTTCGACCCGGCTAAATCCGGTTCTTACACCGGAGTCTCTTGCGGCTCTTCCGTCTGCGACCGGATCGAAAACTCCGGCTGCAACTCCGGCGGGTGTCGTTACGAGGTCATGTACGGAGACGGATCTTACACTAAAGGAACACTAGCTCTCGAAACGCTGACGTTTGGTCGGACGGTGGTTCGAAACGTCGCGATGGGATGTGGTCACCGGAACAGAGGAATGTTCATTGGAGCCGCCGGGTTATTGGGTATCGGAGGCGGTTCAATGTCTTTCGTTGGTCAATTAACCGGTCAAACCGGCGGTGCGTTCGGTTATTGTTTAGTGAGTCGCGGAACCGAGTCGACCGGTTCGTTGGTTTTCGGGAGAGAAGCTTTGCCCGTTGGTGCGTCGTGGGTCCCGCTGGTTCGTAACCCGCGAGCACCGAGTTTCTACTACGTTGGGCTCATGGGCCTTGGGGTCGGTGGCGTTCGGATTCCTTTACCGGACGCGGTTTTCGATTTAACCGAAACCGGTGACGGTGGTGTGGTTATGGATACCGGAACCGCCGTCACGAGATTACCCACGGCGGCTTACGCGGCTTTCCGGGACGGATTCAAGTCGCAGACAGCGAATTTGCCGCGAGCTTCCGGCGTATCGATATTCGACACGTGTTATGATCTGTCCGGGTTTGTTTCGGTTCGAGTACCGACCGTATCGTTCTATTTCACGGAAGGTCCGGTTTTGACATTACCGGCGAGAAATTTCTTAATGCCGGTGGACGATTCGGGAACGTACTGTTTCGCGTTTGCGGCGTCTCCGACGGGTTTGTCGATAATAGGGAACATACAACAGGAAGGGATTCAAGTATCTTTCGACGGAGCCAATGGCTTTGTTGGGTTTGGTCCCAACGTTTGCTAGCGTTTTTAAAAAATGATAACTTTTTTTACGATTTTTGTTTGTTAGCAAGTAAAAAAACTTTTGTCTCAAACTATATATATATATATATGTATCTGTCTTATTTATTAGGTTATGGTTTGAGAGTTTTATTAAGTAATAATAATTAGTATAGAGAGAGTACTGAAATGTATATGTTTTGACCTAAGTTGTGTCTTGATTTTTTGATTGGGAGCATCTGTAATTTTGGGTCACTGTTTGATTTGTGAGATACAAAATGGAGTGAACCAACTTTCAAGTCAAAAAGTAATACACAGGAAAAGGCTAAACATTGCAATATCTTTTTTAAACACTTTGGTGAAGCGTGAGGACATTGGGGAGTGAACCATTTGATTTTACCAAAGTTCACATTACTACAGTAAATAAGTTTATTACTAAAGCAGTTAGCATCACATGCTCTTGAAGTAAAGTCATATGCTCATGAGCACTGAACTGAAGTTTGAGCTTTCTTTTTATTGGTAATGGACATTTAAACGTATAAAATTACACGACCTATAACATTCATAACCTCCAAACTCTATAAGGGTGTGAATTTAACATAATCTGATATGTTTTACTAAAAAAGGTGATGTTTTTTTTTTTTTTTTTTTTTGATTTGGCAGAGACTAGAAGAAGCAGGCCTGATGGGCAAAGTTATCTCGTGCCAGTCTTTAAGTTTGTACATATGAGTACCTGAGCGAGAGAGACCCACAAAGGCTGGAAATTTATTTTAAAAAGTGAAAGGTATCATTTAAAGCAACTTAATAATCTCTAGTCACAATCGTGATTCACCTCTTCTTCTTTCTTTTTTTTTGCTTAAACGTGATCCACCTCTTCAATTCATTACTTCCCCGTGATATTTTACAAGTTCGTTGGAAAGAAAAGTAAAAAAAATCCAATATTTTTCAGCTTTCACATTTTTTTTTTAAAAAGAAATCCTTAAAGCGGGTTTCATGATAATTACAGGAGACTCAAAACGCAGGACCCAATATTGGTTGATTCATGGATGAAAAGGCCCAGAAATGTACCTATAAAACTGTCAGAATAATTTTTGTCTTTCTTCTTTTATCCGACTTTTTCTTCTTTCTAGTGATACTTACTTAGCCGTTGGATACCTTGAAAATTTTAACAACACAGTCAATTCTCTTTTCAGTTCACACTGTTAACTTGAAAAGAAACAAGAGATGAAATGAGCAGAGAGCACTAGCCGACGAGAAGCACGTGCATTCATACCAATGAATCATAATTATCAACCTCTTGTGAAAACTAAACCCAATATATATAATAAAGCCTCTGGTTCGACCAAAAAAAAAAAAAAAAAAGCCTCTGGTAAAAAATGGAAAAGAGAAATGACTAAAGGGAAAAAAAAGAGAGAAAGAAAGTCATACATGAAAGGGGTCCCATTGTCTTCTATGTTGTCCCCTTCATAGGGCATTTAATCAATAAAAAGTTCCACTACTGTGTATAACACTAATGATTCATCGTCTTGAAACCCAAAGCTGTTTGTTGCACAGCCAAACTTTCACTTTCTTTGCAGTTCCCACTCATGATTTGTTATTAGTGTATCTATATATCTATATATAACCTGCTCTCTCACTAATCAGTCATACTACAGCATTGGTTCCTTCCCTAATCTCCCACCTAAAATGCGCAAAGTTCTGCATTTATTTGTTCTAAACCATTGTTTGAGTGTATCTCCCACTTCAAAAAAAAAAGGATTCTCTGCATTTTCTCATCATATATGTATTCCAGTCCAAAACCATAGAAACAGGTAGGCATCAAACTGAAAGATAGCAGCTAGTAAAGGCGTACCTAGGCTGGTTGACTCAGTTACTACGACCTGACTAGAGGAAACCATCCTCATCTGCTTTAATCAAAGCACCATGAAGAAACAAGCTATGTACATACAGAGGATCTCTCACCTCATCTACATTGCTGAAGAAGTTAGGACAATGTATAGATGCACAAAACAGGTGTTTCCAAAGCAGACATGAACCTGCCTTTTGTAAAGATTGCTTGGAATGGCATGATATAACAGAGCCAAGAATGCTTAACAATTCTCATGATAATAATAATGAAAAAAAAAGATCAGGTGCCAAAGGTATCAATCATCCAGCAATAAATTTGTCGGTTAAACTCCTACGCGATATATATACCATGAAACGATTTAGTTATTTACATACGGCATGTTTCCAATCGATGCACCTCCGAAACACAAAAAACCTAGACTGGCTTCAAGCCTCACAAAACCAAAACACGATATCCTAGGAGAGCCACAGTATTAAAGTTAGGATACAAAGCAGCAAGAGGTTTCTTACTGATCAAAAAACTCTGGGCATAATCTCCCATATTTTGTACTATGCAACACTAATTCAAGCAGCGATTGGAAGGCTACGCTTAGAGCACACAATGAGTAGTCTAGACCATAAAAAGATATCTGAGATCGTCTACTGTCAGTCGAGTCGCAGAGCTTCCACCATGATCTTCACCAAACGCAGATGCAACCATTGTCCTTTTATCTTCCTGAAAAAATTCAAATGATAATGCTGCATTACAATAAACATTTAATCTGAAGAGGAAACTAATGGACATCAAATCCCAAGCCAGAACGAGCTGATCGATTGTGAAGAATACCTGAAGTTTTAAAATTCTATCCTCAACTGTATCTTTTATAGTAATGCGAGTTACAGTAACTGGCCGAGTTTGCCCTATACGATGTGCACGATCAATAGCTTGATCTTCGGTTGTTGGATTCCACCAAAGATCCAAAAGAATAACATGACATGCGGCTACCATATTCAACCCAAGGTTCCCAGCTTTTAGAGACATCAGCATCACCTCTACCTGTTAATAAACTTTCCACTGTTAGAGACCCTCAAGATGGATAATCCATGACATTCCATGTTTCAGAGAAATGACTAATAAAAGTATTCTGGAAATTTATATATCACTTACATCTGGATCCTTGCTGAATTCTTTTACAGCCCTGTCTCTTGCTGCTAGACTCATTGTACCATCCAATCTTCTGAATTCTATACCATTTTCAACAAAACACAGCTCAACCAAGTCAAGCATACCAGTCCACTGAGAGAATACTATCGTCTTTATTGGCCCCTGGCTAGGTGAAGATGAGTGAGAAGTCATTGGCTCTAAAATAGTAACATCGTCCTCGTCATCGTCATATGGCTGTGAGGAAGAAGGCATTTGACTATGCTGTGATGAGTTTGGACTGCCTTGTTTGGGAAGCGACTGCAGGATATCTAGGACAGCTTTGATTTTTGATGAACAAAACTCGCTTTTTAGAAAAACTGATTTAGAGAGACCATTATCCTGTGAAGAACTAGAGCCTAAATCATTGGCGATGCACTTTCTAAGGGCAGATTTAGAGAAAACAACATCATGCCCAAGTTCTTCTCTGCATCTCCGTACAGGGCACATGTTCTCATCCCCAGTGATACGTTCGGAAACACACGGATAGCAAAATACATGGCCACACAACGTAACAACAGGTTTTTCAGGTGGTTCCTGCAGATAAACAGGTAACAGAATACGAAGAATAAAAATGGTCAGAACTAGCCTAACTACAGAATAATGAGCCTGAGGACATGCTATTCCTAGCCATCAATTACTCTGCACTTACTTCACAGAGATAACAGATGGCAGATGACGACTCTAAACGATTGAGCAGGTTGATTCGAGCCTCCCTAGGGAGTCTTTTAACTGCTTCTACTGATACTTTTCCAACAGGATCCGAGTTATATCCGTTAACAAGTTCTGGGTGGTCACAAGCTTGGCGTAGACGCAAAAGCATCAGAAGAATATTTGCGTAGTTTTGGCTAACAGTTCCAGCAGCAGCATAGGCCTGCAGAAGATATGAAATATCATCTTAGCAGGTACAAGTACGAGTTTCTGTTGTATCACTGGCAGGACAAAAGGCTTAACAAAAGGAAAAACTCAGAACATGATTTTCCAAGAAAGCTCCTGCATAACTACCAGGTCACATTTATAAAACAACGAGTTGCTATAGACGGTTCTTCTTTTCCAAATAGTGCACATCAATTTCAAACCAAGTATGAACTGATAAATTGAGGACAAAAAAAAGAGAACCTTGAATTGTGATTGAAAATCTGCTTCAAGCTTCTTGTAAAAAGACCGCTCCTCTACTGAAAAGTCCACCTTGCTCAAATTAATTTTCTTTGGAGGTAGATTAATTATGGGTTGCCCGTCAAGAATTGTTCCTAGATATCAGAACAGTAGACATTTAGCAAAAACCATCAACTGCAGCACAGCTACATCCGAATATGATAAGAGAAAACTAAAAATCTACCACCAAGCGGAAATGATCAAGTACAAAATCCTTAATCACTCAACCAAACATCGAAGAAATGGAGAGATGATCAGAGTACCTTTGGTACGGCGCAGCATTATAGCCCTTAGAACAGCTTGAAGCTTCTTGTAACCATGAAAAGAATTTTTGGAAATTGGTTGCTTGATTGTATCGTAAAATGACTTGTACACGGCATACGGATTATATCTGAGGAACCTGAAGTAGCTGTATAAATCGTCAATCGTATTCTGTATTGGCGTTCCAGACAAACACCACCTCCGTTTGGCTCGAAGAGTGCAACAGGCTTTCGCCATCTGTGTTCTATGATTCTTAATAGTCTGAGCTTCATCTAGTACTATTCTGAGCCACCCAACTCTTCCTAGAGTACCACAATCAGGGTCAAAAGAAGAACCGTCAATGCCTTTTCTACCTCTTTTCTTACTCTTCTTGCTCGCACCTACTGAAGCTTTACGTTTCTTATTTTTGAATAAGTTAGAGGCGAAACCATGCTTGTGGGTATCCTTTTCATCGTTCTCATCCTCATCCACCAAGGTCTGTTCAGGAGCTTCCTTAGTAACAATGGCGTAAGTTGTCACAACCACATCATAACTTGCTAATTCAACAGGATCTTTGGTCCTATTACCACCATGGTAGACTAAAACAGATAGTTTTGATTCATCAGAAACCTTCTCATCAAGTTCTCTTGCCCACTGCCTTACAACACTCGCTGGACAAACAATTAATGTACCAGCAGCTGGTCTTTTCCTGCTAAATGCTCGTATTGAAGTACTCGCGTCTTCAATTTTGGCTTTCTCCATATCTGAACTTCCATTCTCATCTTTACCACCAGCACTCAGGACCGTGGTCTCACTAATGCTTGAAACCTTGAGCTCTGGTTTTAGATGACTTTCACTTTCATGCTTCGTATTTTCTGACTCATCATCAGCATCCAGGTCAAATATTTCAGCTTCTTGCTTGCTTGAAATTTCAGACTTTAACTGTGACTCAAACTTTTGCTTTAGGATAAGAGCAATAGTCGAGACTGTCTTACCAAGTCCCTGCAAAAATAGACCTTTCATAGTTTGAGGGGAAAATCCACGTGATATAATCAAAGATATCTATTGGGCAAGAAATTAATTAAATGTGACCTGATCATCTGCTAATATCCCTCCCGCACAGTGCAAACTATTTGTTTCCTTCTGAAACATCCATGCCAATGCAATTTTCTGAAAAGCAATAGTACTTAGTACTCAAACCAGTTTCAAAAGGCCAGTAAATGTTGCATGAAAATCATGATAATACCTGATGCCTCATTAGAGGAACTGAAAGAGTACCCGGACATAAATCCATTTCGGTCCTGGGTTGATTCAAATCCTGCAGGATTAACATAATTGATTATTAAAATTAGACTTCACATGACATTTAATATCAGGTTGATTATGGAAAGAGCTCTCAACATATCTATACTGCACCAGGGTAAAATAAAAAATGAGTGCACATATTAAGTCAATGATCTAAAGTATCATCATGTCACAAACATGAAGAAAAATAACTAGGGTACTCAATCTAAAATGGAGTAAATTCAGCATGCAAGCACCAAAGAACATCTACGTGTTGAAGTCTATTCATAAGAGAAGATTGAGTTGAGGATGAATACTTGTAGTGCAGCCTGATAGATCAGCCTCTCATCGTTCTCAGAATTCCTATCTCCACTAATGCCAATCCTGTGCATTGGATCACTTGAACCAGCAAAATGTAAAGGAGAAGCAGATGTTCCATGCGCCATAGATGGAGGCAGAATCCTAACCCCATTCATGCCACGATGAATTCCTATCTCAGCATGGGCTCCACGGTAACGATCACCAAAGGTACTCTTGTTGCCTACAGCTGACACAGCTGGACTACTATAACACGCACCAAAGCGGCTCTCATTGCCTATAGTTGAACTGTTAGCATTTCTGGAAGGAATAGGAGGCGAATTTAAAGATGGTGGGAGGGTTCTTTTCGGAGCTTGTTGAGAAGACGGCTTCTCATCATCTAAACCAGAGACATTGGAAGCTCTCGAGTTAACAATGTTCCCACTCCCTGTAACACGCTTAGAGTTTCCTGGCCGAGATGTATAGCTCGAGGCAACATTACTTATACTGATAGCACTTCTGGAAGGAATAGGAGGCGAATTAAAAGATGGTGGAAGGGTTCTTTTCAGAGCTTGTTGAGAAGACGGCTTCTCATCATCTAAACCAGAAACATTAGAAGCTCTCGAGTTAACAATGTTCCCACTGCCTGCAACACGCTTAGAGCCTCCTGGCTGAGAAGTATAGCTCGAGGTAACATGACTTATATTGTTAGCATTTCTGGAAGGAATAGGAGGCGAAGTAAAAGATGGTGGGAGGGTTCTTTTCAGAGCTTGTTGAGAAGACGGCTTCTCACCATCTACACCAGAAACATTAAGAGTTGTCGAGTTAACAATGTTCCCACTCCCTGCAAGATGCTGCTTAGAGTCTCCTGGCTGAGAAGTATGGCTCGAGGCAACATTACTTGTACTGTTAGCACTTCTGCAAGGAATAGGAAGAGATGGTGGAAGGGTTCTTTTGGGAGCTCGTTGAGAGTACGGCTTCTCATCATCTATACCACCTAGCCATGTGGGATTCCTCCTGAGAAAAGTTCCTTGCCTAATGGGCTCAGGTGCTTCGTCTTCACTACTACTACTACTACCTGAACTAATTTCAATAGCAGAACTCATCATAAGCTCTCCTTCGACGCCACTCTCTGCAGAAGATTCAGAACTCGAGCTTCTAAGAAACCGAATCAGCCTGCGATGCAAAACATAGCCGTTAATTACTCCAAATGAAATGATTACAAAAAAAAAAAAAAAAACAGTAATTGTATAAATCAGACTAAGCTAAAGCTATCTACTATACCCAGTAACAGTGTCATTTTAATCGAAACAAAAACACTAGCGTCACAAAAAATCAGTGCATCCTGAGCAAGAAATCAACAATCAGCATCATCCTTAAGTTGAGTTTGGGAACGGTATGAGGTTGATGACTTGGCATTATTCTCGACCGTACGATCAATCAAACTAATCGAATGAAACGAAACCCTTTCCACTGTAATCGAAAACTATTTTAACAGCCCCAGAAAAACCAAAGACAAGCAATCGAGTAGAGTAAGCAGCAATGGCGGGATAATAGAATCAAAAACCGTTGGATTTCGATTTGTAAAACCCTACACGAAGTGGTAAAAGTGAAACGTAAAAAGAGGTAGAAAACGAAAGAAGAAGAAGAGAAAGACGGAGAATCGGAGAAGAGTTTGAAAATTTTTGGGAGAGAGTACCAGGGAAGAACAGAGTTGGAGAAGAAAGAAGCCACACTTGCACCGTAGAATCGGTCACACGGCGGTTGCTGTCTGGACGGAGAAAGAGAAGATTTTGACGGTGATGAGTTTTTTTTTTTACACTGAAATGAAGAAAATTACATTTTCAACAAACAAGTAAAGGTAAAAACATATGCTCGGCCCACGGTGTCGTATCGGCCCATAATATATTTCCACATGAAAAACAAACGTAATCTGATTTGTTTGTTTTCTTACATATCTAATTATCCATAAACAAAGACGTATACGTACATTAGTGGCCAATCTCAGATAATGTTAGAACTATATGGATTTATTAGTGATCGATAATGATAGATAGATAGGAATGCAAAAGGAAGGAGGATACACCTGTCGGCAAGTTTACGAGAGACCTTATAAGGAATTCTAAAACAAAACCTCCATTGCTTTTTTCTTTTATGTTCTTATGAGACAAATCCTAAACCTCAAATAACAACACAACATTACTTTTGTTTTTGTTTTTTTAATTCCGTAACTTCGCCGACGAAAAAAGCCTAAACTGAAATCTTGGAGGGAAATAGAATAAATTCAACCGAATTCCACGGCCTGAAACCGCTGCTGCAATCTGCGCTGCGAGTGGCTTATTGCGTGCGGCTTTTTATGCACTTCTTCTTTATTAGCCGACTGTTAAACCGAATCCAAACTTGTAGTCCTTCTTCTTGTGATCCAGCTGTGAGAAACAATGCCATTTACTAAGAGTTTTAAAGGAGAATCATCGGTTAAATCTAGAATAAGGAATTTAAGCAGAACATCGTGTACCTCTGCAGATAGAAGAAAATTGAGTCCCATACTCAATCTCTCTTCAAGGAGAGCGGATGTAACCCCGTTTGAATCAATCTTTCCCCTCACACGAGACTGAAACAGAACCCAGATTACTAGAATTAATACGTATTTAGAAACCGCTTTGTTCCCTGTATTTAAATTCCATTACGATTCAGAAAAATGGCGATTTACCTGTCTAAGAATGTAGTCATACCCAACACTAGCTGACACATCCCTTGAAAAGTAGTTGTACATGAAATCAGTGGCGAGTGAAACCTGATTACGAGAAGAAACGAATGTGTCATCCTTTATCTCTATATACTCTATATGGTTTAAAGATCAATTAAATGAGAAAGGTACATTACCTTCTCGGAGATCTTCTGAACATAGTTCATAACAACAGCACCAGTGCTAGCAACTTGCGCAGTGGCAACCTAAGATTAATAAAGATAAGTTCTTAGTATGATAGATACACTGACGGATATTGTTAACGACAATGGAAGAGAGATTGCAAAGAGAACTAATGATAAATTGCAAGCTGCCTAATAAATTAACTAAGAAGAAGAAGAAGAAGAATTACCATCTTATCAGTCTCATATCTTGCAGCATAACCGATACCCGACTTCCGAGGCACACCAGCCCAAAAAACTTCACCCCCCAAAGATAGACTGGGTGTCACACTCTGTCCAAATTTATATAAAAATTCAGTGAATACAAAAAAAGAAAATATTCTCACCTGCGCCATACCAAAAAGTTTTAGCTATTATTGACCAAAAAGACTCCTGACCATAATAAATTTGAATAGAACGATTTATGGTTCCTATCTCATCTCTACATTAGAGCATCTCAAAGATGAATAACCTTTTTTCCTTATCTATTTGACTTCACACAGAAAGATCTACACAAATGAAGCTCCAGCAAGCGACAATAGTCCACTTTACCTGGATATAGGTTGCTCCAATTAGAGCACTGTTCCCAAGTTGAAGCTGGGCTCGGTAGTCTGATCCCTACACATACATGAGACAAAAATAAGTTAGAGAAACTCAAGATGCCAGATAAGGGTGCATCGCAACTATAGGAAATTTTAAAATACAGAGAATGTCCTCACCATGTAATCAAAGTTGAACATTGCATGCGATAGATGTTGCTCATTTGTCAGCTGGCAAAGAATGTAAACAAAGATGATCAACAAAATGTTACAAAGAATGAATGTAATATCCAAAGACAACATAGAGCAACCACATTCTCCAGTTGTGTCACTAACCTGAGCATTAGCCTTCAAGACTAACTTGTCAGTTATATCAGCTTTCACTCTCGCATTAAGTCTACCATCAGTCATAACCCTTCCAATAAGCATCAACTGCATAGGCATATTTTACTCTGTCATTTACATATCTTCAGACCATAAGAGTATAATACAAACTGAATACAAAAATACTACTTACTTGTGGGTCGAAATAATTGGCACCAAACTCATAATGGGCTGTCGGAATTTTGATCGTTTCAGCTGACTGAGAAGGAATTTCGGTTGGCCCCATCATTACACTGTTTGAAACATCCAATATACAGGCTTAATGAGAAACACAAATATATATGTAAGTTTTTACCAGTAAAAAAATTACATAATCTTACTACCTGTGACTGAGAGAAAACTTTTGATTCAAAGCCTTGGTAAAGTCAAAGCGTAAACCCTCAAAATTTTCTGCCTTTAAGGACACTGCAAAGATTAATCGAACCAGTTACAAACCAAGGGAAACAACTTTATAAATGCTTTACCACACATAGCAAAACCTGATATCAAAACAGTAAGAATCCATTTGGGAAAACACTCAGGAATTTCATGGTGACTAAAACATTAAAAGGAAGCATTATGAATAAGTTTTCGTCACAAATCTATATTTTGACGGATTAGGAGCAGCTAAGAAGACTACACAATTTTTCTGTGAAAACAAACTTGAGAATTGATATCTGACTACTAAGACAATCTTAGAGGCAGCCAATGAACAGAATCAAATCCGGATCAATTGAAAATTTTCAATATACGATATCATTTCTACTGTTTGCAAATCTCGCAAAACCTGGAAACGATTCAATGGAAAAAAAAAAAATTGGAAACGAAATAGTTCCATAAAGAGCTCGAGCATGCCCAATACAAAAAGAAGATAGCCAAATCTCTAACACGACGTTACAATGTAGTCAAGCCATCTCATCTATCTCCAGATTTTTTTTAGTTTACAACACACAGATCAAGTAACCCACAGATTGAGATATCGGAGAATTCAATAGAAGCTATAGAAAGAAGATATTGAAATAATCTAGATCGGAAAAAGTGAATACGGATACTAAACTGAAAGCTTCACGGTGGAGTTCCTCATAGGGAACAGGGCAAGGGAGATTCGCGTAATCAACTTTCTCATCGAATTTAGCCTTGGCATCGACTTCTGCCGTCACAAGAGGTGGTAAAAGATCCGCCATCGCCGCCGCTACCGCCTTTGAAAATTCTTTACGGCGACAGTAGAAGAAGAAAAAAGGGAAGGAGTGTAAGGGTTTTCTTCTGTTTGGGGGCGATCCTTTGGGTTTTGCTCTTGCAAGGGTTTTGTGATCGTGCCAGTGCTGGTTTAACCCGGTTTGCTCTTACTCTCGAACCGGTTTGGTAAATCCACTAAGAGCCATTAAATTAGCATTTCGATCAAATATAAGAAGTTGGTTAAAGAAAAGAAAAACAAATGCAATTCTTTGATGGTTTTTTTACCACTTTGCTAGTGTACATTTTTGAAGTTTACTTTTTCAGAATGTGAAAATATGTATATGAACGGTACTGTATAAAGCAGAGTTTTTCTTTTTTTCTTATTCACAACATGTTTTAACCTCATTGCAAGAAGATGGGTTGGATTGGATCCATAACTTTGATTAGATGCAACCATCACACAAAAATCATTTTAAAGATAGAATGAATAATTTTTCTTAAAAAAGATAATTTGACATCAATTTTAGCTGTCTACTACAAAGTAGAAACCAAACCAAAAGTACTGTATAATATGAATTAAAGAAGTCTATGGACTATGACTTAGTTATTGGCGTTGACCCAAAAAAACAAAAAAAAAAATTAAACTCATTGATCAACTTTTTTTTTTTTTGGTAAAAGGTTAAAATTTCATACCAAATTTTCAAGATTACATAATAAACGAAGCAAAATTACAAATATATAAAAGCAGAGAAGCGAGACGCCAAAAAGGTTACAAACTATTAGCTGATGGAGCCGAGATTTTGGAAGTAGAGCTCAAGCAAGGAAGGAGCGATCGCCGAGGAAGCTGGGAACGACAAAAGCCTGTCGCGAATCAACCTATCGATAGCCCTTTTAGTGGTAGCTGCAGTGGAGGAGGACCCTCTGAAGATTCTGGCATTACGTTCTTTCCAAACAAGGTAACAGATAACCTGGCAGAGAAGCTTGAAGATGGGCGCTGACGAGGAAGAACGAGCGGTGTGATTGTTATAGAACCATAACGCCGAAGCATGGAAGGATGAAGGCAGATTTGGCCAAAGAGTTCCCCGAAAGAAAGACCATAGTTCCGCAGAAAAAGGGCAATCAAAGAAAAGGTGCTCATGGGATTCCATACCTGCGGAGCACAGAACACAAACACCAGACACATTCAAACCCCATCTTATTAACCTGTCTTTTGTGGGTAGCCGTTTTAACATGATCAGCCAGGCGATAAAAGAGCATCGGGGGACTGCTTCTTTAAACCAAACAAGCTTATGCCAATAAACAATGGTTGACCGCTCCCGAAGTTGCTCCCAGGTTGCTTTGGAAGAGAATGTTGGGAGGTGATTCCCTGCCGCATTACGCCATAGAAAAGAGTCATGACCCCGTGTATCCTGCGGAGCAGAAAGCGTAGAAAGAATTATCTGCAGATTCTGAGATTGATCCGAACGAGCTGGTGGGAAACACCATTCACCAGAGGAGGAAGCTTCAATGACTTTTGCATCTCTGCGGATACGCAGTTGACGAGGTCCAGTGTTACCAAAATAAGTTATTAACGGCCCGAGCTCCGTCCAACAATCAAACCAGAAAGAAGCCTCTTTTCCGTTGCCTAATTCACATTTGAGGAAGTTCGCAAGATGGTGCTTAAGCTGCAGCATACTCCGGATCGTTCGAGAGAACCGGTTAGCATCATCTGTAAGCCAAAAACTCTTCCTCCCAAATATGTGAGACTTGAGCCAGGCAACCCATAACGATCCCGCATTGGAGAACAGATTCCAGACTTGCTTCAATCTGAAAACCATTTGGAAATCCTCTAGAAGCCGAATTCCCAATCCACCTTCAGGTTTAGGTTTACAAATGTCACTCCAAGCAACTCGAGCACCAGAGGCGGAGGTTGTTTTGTTCTTCCATAGAAATGCGGAGCAAAGAGAGTCAATTCGAGCATAGAAACTTTTGGGAAGATTGAACACCGAGCTCCAAAAATTAACCATCCCGTATACAACCGAAGCGATGAGTCTGATTTTTCCTGCGAAGGACAACAGACGAACAGTCCAGTTATGCAGCTTACCAGTTATTCGCTCAATAAAAGGCTGGAGAGTGGCTAGGGAGATTCTTCTGGGATTAAGAGGTAAGCCGAGATATCTTGTTGGGAAAACTCCCATCTTGAATCCAGAAAAACTACTCAGGGCATCCGTCTCAACATCTGAATATCCCCCAAAGAAGATCTCGGTCTTAGTAACATTCATATCCAATCCAGATAGCTTCTTGAATTCAGACATCACATCCTTTATTCCAGTAAGAGAGTGACGAGATCCATCTGAAAAGATGAGCAGGTCATCGGCGAAGAGGAGGTGGGTGATCCTCGGGCTGTCACAAAGAGGGTGAAGCTTTATTTGGTTGTTATCCACTGCGTTCTCCAGCAATTTCGACAAGGCTTCCATAACCATAATGAAAAGATATGGAGAGATACAATCCCCTTGTCTGAGCCCTTTTTTCCCAGAGAAGAAGCCCACTAGCTCACCATTAACAGCAACCGAAAACCGAGGGGAGGTGATGCATTCCTTAAGCCACGATCTGAACATAGGAGGGAAGTTCTGAGCTTCTAGGATTTTCAACACAAAGTCCCAACAAACTGTATCGAACGCTTTGCGGATGTCGACTTTCAGCATGCAACTTTTCTGACATGAGCTCTTCTCATAGTTCCTGATTAACTCCGATGCCAGAAGAACATTTTCTCCTAAATTCCGACCCTTAAGGAACGCCGCCTGATTAGGACTAATGCACTCTTGCAGGACAGGCTTCAATCTGTTAGCTATAATCTTGGCTATGACCTTGTAGATTGTATTGCAGCAACTGATTGGTCTATAATCTCCGAGACTACATGCTTCCGATTTTTTCGGAATGAGGGCAATTATGGTGTTGTTGAAATCCTTCAACAGCCTCCCATTCCTGAAGAATTCTTTAATAGCGGCCACAACATCGGCTCCAACGGTTACCCACGCAGCTCTAAAGAATTCAACGGAATACCCATCCGGACCTGGACTCTTATTGTTTGGCATTGAGGCAATAGTCAGCCTGATCTCTTCCTCTGTGACCTCTTTCTGTAGATCTGATCTGTGGCTTTCAGAGCATCTGAAAGACAGTAATGCTTGAAGTTGATTGACTGTGACCGAAGACAACGACATTTCTGTATTGCCCAGAATCCCCTGAAAATAACGAGCAGAATGACCCTTAATATCCTCGGAGGAATTCAACCTAAGACCATTATCATCGGTGAGATAGTGTATGTGATTTCTTGTAAGCTGCTGAGCCACAGTCCTGTGAAAAAACGGCGTGTTGCGATCTCCCAGATCAAGCCATTTAACACGCGATCGCTGGTGATAAAATTTCTCCTCTGCAGTGATTAATGTTTTCCACTTAGCCCTAACCAGATGTTCCTCTCTTGCAGTTGCTGGGTCAGGGTTAGTGAGAAGAGCTTGCTGCAACGTCTTTAGCTTAAGAGCTTGCTCCTTAATTCGTTCTGTGATACCGCTGAAGTGGCTCTTGTTCAATTCCCTGATTACCGGTTTCAAGCATTGCAGCTTTCTAGAGAGAATAAATTGATCCGACCCAATAATTTCGTCATTCCCCCATGCTTCCGCCACTGCGTCCGAGAAAGAGGGATGATCAATGACATGAATGAAAAACTTGAAAGGCTTACGAACCTTCCTCTGCGCAGACGGAATGCGGAACAGACAAGCGGCATGATCAGATTGCTGAGGTTCCTGAAAATCAGCATAAGAATCAGGAAAGGAGTCTGCCCAAGCCTGATTTATAAGGGCGTGGTCAATCTTCTTAGCAACAGGGCGAACGTCTTGACTGTTCCACCATGAGAAAGGGAGACCTTTAGATTGAGCTTCAAATAAATCAGCCTCTTGCAGGGCGAGATTGAAATCCTCCACACCAGATAAATCCACATCGTCGGAGAGGAAACTAGAGTGCTGAGAGGCCCGAAGGATCTGATTAAAATCCCCGACTACAGACCACGGGTATCTCGAGACAGGAGAGGAAGCATTAATGTCTTGTAGCTCCGCCCACAGAGATGCCCTATCCTCCACCTGGTTAAAGCCGTAAACAAAGGTTACTGTTAGACTCAGCCCCTCTGCTGGAACATAAATTCCACAAGTTACAGCTTGCGCAGAAGCCTTGTAGATAAGAACAGAAATCGACGGATCCCACACAACCACAAGCCTTGCCGTATGATGATACTCAAAGTTCCCAAAATACTTCCACCCAGCTGGAATAGCCCTAATTATTCTTCCAATATTTGATTGATGAATATGCGTCTCGCTAAACGCTCCAAAAAGCGGACGATGGATATTAATCCAGTCCTTTACCATAGTGTGGCGTCTATCACAATTCAGTCCACGTACATTCCACGCAAAAAAACTCATAATGATGAGGGATTAGTTTTTCGCAGCCTTGCGACTGCTCTTCTTGGATTGAACCAAAAAGAAGGGAGCTTCGTCGGAGTCATTCTGGACCTCCTGACGCAGCGGTGGATCATGAACTTCGGCTGACAAAATCGATGACTTAGTCAGGCTTGCAGATGGAGCAACACCTGAATCGGTCGGTGACTGAATCGGATGGTGATTTCTGGGATCTGCCGGTGCCACCAACACGACTGCTGCAGGACATGTCCCCAATGTTGATGATAGCGCTAGATTAGCTCCTTGAGACTGGGATTCCAATTTCATAACTTTGGGAACGTAAATCATAGCTGAAGCATGACGCCGCCGCAATCCTCCTACTGAAGCAGAAGTTTCTGAATTCTCCATGTTACTAACTCGATGAGAGGAAGAAGAACCCTTTATTCGCACTTGGATAGGGTGTTCATGGCTTTGATCAATTTCCCCTTCTTCTAATGGAGAATAGATCCCACTTAAGCGATTTGATTTTGCTCTACGAGCCCGCGATCGACCAGGTCTAGATCTCTTTTTGCGCTTTGGTTCTAGACTAGGCGACCTGGTACACTTCCTCCTTCCTGAGGGGTGATGCTGAAGCTGCGAAGTACATTTCATGCTCTCATGCCCAAACAACCCACAACTCTGGCATTTAACCGGCAACCACGGGTAAGAGACAGTAATCAACACTTCACGACCACTTGAGAAACCTGAAACCACCCTCCTAGGCAGTTCCTTCAAAAGATTTACTCGGACGTACACTTTAGCCACCTCAAAGGTTTGCTTTCTCTCTGTTTCTGGGGCTAGCGCGACAGGAGTTCCAATTGCTGTAGCGATTCGACCGAGGCTTTTCTTATTGAAAAGCAGATATGGAACATCGCGAAATTCCACTGGAACCACAGCAGATGAGAGAGGTGGCTCTTCTGGGTTGAAATCGGGAGACCACGGCGCAACAAACATGGGGAACCCTGCAATGGTCCACAAATTCCTGCTCAAGATTAGCTCCCTGGTTCGCAGTACTGTAACTCGGAGGAGAAAGGTCCCAGCACCGATATTATGAACGATGATTCTAGGCCCATTTCTCGCCCAGATAGCGTTGACAACTCCGATGATTCTACCCATGCTGGGGGTGTCACCGTGAAACCGGGCAAATAGGAAGTCTTTGAACTCCTCCTTTGCAGCTTGAATGTTTTCATCCGGAATAAACACAAACGGAACTCCTGAGTCATGCTGCGATGGAGTACCGATTTCTTCAAGCTGGAGGGGATCTTTCAGCAGGCTCGCCCAAGGGCGCTGAGGTGGAGAGTTAGCTCCCTGAGGAGCGGAGGCCTTAACAGCATCAGTAGGGGGCTCGGCGCTGGAGGATGGACCTTCAACAGCTAAGGGAGTAATCTCTACTGGAGCAATCGGCGCAACAAGCTTGTCCGAGTCTGAAACAGCAAACTGCTCAGTTCCCGAGACAGGATTAATTTTCAGATCTAGATCCACTTCCTGCGGAAAAAGGGATTGTTGAATCTGAGATGAGGAAATGGCGTCTGACTCAACATCAACGGGGCCAGGGATATCAGATCTGACATCAGAGGCAATAGTGGAGTCACGGGAGCTCCGCTTCATCTGGACGAACGCAGCAATGGAGGCGATGGAAGCGACACGCGCGAACTTGGAGGTATTGACAATCTTCGGCCTGGCTTTCTTCTTAAGAGGGGGCATTGCGCCCGGCGAGAGGCCGGCCTTCGGAGAGACGAATAGGGAAGGAGAGAATCGCTTTTTCCAATTCGTTAGCGCACCTTTCAATCAAATGTTCCATTGATCAACTTCTTCCTAAAACAGAGGAACACATCTTCACTTTCCCTCTTTCCTAACTTGTAGGAGTCCATGACTCCATTTCCTTATTATTTAGACTCCATTTCCTTGTTTCTTTATTATTTAAAGACAAAGACACATTATGAATAAAGCACACTTTTTATCTGCAAAACAAAACTTTCTCTTCTTATACTTTCATCTTCTTCATCATTCCACGTAAAATCAAAGCAAAGTGTCCCTTGATTCGGACCAACATCTTCCGTGGTATCAAGGATGGTTGCAAGCAATAAAGAACGACTCGAGTCGCTGGAGACAAGTCTCAGGGATGTCCAAGGCAAGTTGCAGATGACGCAAGTAGTAATGACGATGGAATTTTCTTACATTGAAGCTGTTATGAGTCGCGTACTGGAATCAATGGCCAGCACTGGCAAGGAAGGGAGACGCGACGAAGGAGATAACCGCGGCAATGCTTCACACCGAACCAATCAAAATCAAGAGACGTTTCATTCGAAGTTTCAACTCGAGTTTCCTAGATTTTCCGGAGGAGACCCAACATCATGGTTGAGCAAAGCGAGACAGTTTTTCGTCTACCATGACATGCCAGACGATGATCAACGGGTGCAGTATGCAACTTATCATCTTGAAGAAGAAGCCTATGTGTGGTGGCAGGTCTTGAAGAAGTCACATGACAAGAAGAACAAAGTAGTCACGTGGAAGATTCTCGAGGAAGAGATGTGGGTTCGCTTTGGACCCATAACAGATTGCCACGAAGCATTATCGAAGATCAAACAAACCGGTAGTTTGGGAGAGTACATAAGTGAATTCGAGAGGATACAAAACAGGGTTAAAGGGTGGACGGAGAAGGCCTTGATAGGGACTTTTGTAGGTGGTCTTCACCTTGAGATCGCCGATGAAATCAGGATGTTTCGGCCTCGGTCACTTACGGATACCATCGTGTTGGCCAGGATGCGTGATACGCAGCTTCACCGACATCGCCGGAGTCAACTTTGAGACCCGAGAGACTAAGAAGAAGCAGAGTTTGGGGCTTTGCTTCTCTACATCTCAAACATTCTCGTACTTGGAAGATTTTATGAGAGAAAATGTTTACTCAAATTACCATATATTGTATGTAGTTTCTTGAATGGTGTCCAAGCATCGATTCCTTTATCAATCTTTTATTATTAACCATACTTTGGTAATAAAGCAAGTGGAAGTCGTAAAACAATAATCTTAGCGCACAAGACCCAAGTTCAAGATACCCCAAGAAACATCAGGCCAAGATTGATCCTGTGACTTCATGAGAAGAACTCTAACCCAAGCAACCCAACCTTCCCATGACATCCTCTTGTCCCAAGGACTTCCCCATTGCAACAGCAGAAGAAGCCCTCTCTCTGCTTCTCTCTCCGCTTCTTTGAATCTCTTCTTTCCCAAGTAAACTTGACTCAACAACACATGTGGCTCTCCAACAAATGGGTTTTTCTCAATACACCCCAACAATCTCTCCTCTGCTCTCTCCAGGTACCCTTCTTTGCTCGGGTCGCTGCTCACAGCTTCCCAGTACATGTCCCTTGCTTCTATCTGCTCTTTTGCATCCAATACCTGTTCCATTTCATGTGTAGCTAATTAACTTTAAAAGCTCAATTAAATTCTTGATTACATCTCAATAAACTTAAAAGCTGCGTTTAAGTATCAGGTCCTGCTAGAGTCATTTCGTGAAAGCACCCTAATCAAAAAAAGCAGACACAATCCAAGACAACATAATGATCTAGACATGAAACCAATTAGCTAACTTTAAACATGTGTATCATTTGTATATATGTGTGGCTTTCAAGAAACTATTAAGCTCAGTTTAATTCTTGATAGCATTAGCAACTGATAACTCTGAGTCTATGCAACTTTCATCTTTCTTTCTTTGATGATCAGTTTATTTATGAAGTATCAGTTTCATGAAAGCTAAAATTCAAGAAGATAAAATCCAAAACGTAGCAACACGATGATCATGACATGAAACAGAACCAAATTAGCTAACAAGATGAAGAAGAACGCTACTTTTGGGATATTAATCATATACCTTAGTGCAGAAGCTGAAAACTGGAGGCAACACAAGCTCTATGTCTTCATCTCTCTCCCTTCTCAACACAAATCCAGAGCCAGAGGCTCTTTTCCTCTCCTCCATCAAAATCTCCTCTTCTCTCACAATCAAACTATAAATCGCTCCCATCCTCGAATTCGAGTTCAACCACAGCCCAGGCTTCCCGTTCCCAGGCCATAACGCCGTCGCGTTGTTCCCTCTGAACTCGAGCCGGCCGTCGTGGTTACAGAAAAGCTCGTCTTGGAACCCAAAAAGCTGATCGCTGAAATCGGCCATTGTCATGAGGAGGAAAACACCAACCACTCTCCTCGAAACAAGGATTTCTTCACCTGTCTTGATGTGCTTCAAAACGACGCCGTTCTCAGGCACTAACGCATTCAGCTTCTTCCTCCAAGCTTCATCGCCATCGAAAACCCCTTTCTCCTTGGCGTTCCTTAGTGAAACCTCCGAGCAATCGAGATGCTCGACGAGCTCGGGATCTGAGTAGTTGAAGAGAAGATCGTCGTGAATCAGGGATTGCCTCGGGATAACGCAGAAGAGATGGATCAGCGACTCGGCGGCTTCGCCGACATGGTCACGGACGACGTCACGACCAGTGGAAGGATCGAAAATGGCTAGATTGACATAGGAATTGGAGTAAGCAGAGTGGAATAGACCGCAGAGGCAGACGGATTCAGGAGCTTTCCATAGCTTGAGGATCTTGTAGATGTCGATCAAGTGATCTAAGAAGCTGCCGTGTTTGTGCCAACACTCGCCGGCGCCGACGCTTTTGAGGACGGCGATCAAGGAAGGGAGCTTTGGGTCGATCTTCTCTAGCTCTCCTCGGAGAAAAGGCCTGGCTAGCTCCAGTACGTCGTCGTTTGGGGATGGAGATGATGATGAACCCATTTCTTTTTCCTCTTCTTTCTTGTTTATGATCTCTTCTCCAATATAAATCAGGATCAGTCTTTTTCTTTATTAGCTTAGCTCAGTCAGATTAAACATCACTTTATTAAACTAAAAAAAAGGATTGACTATTAATTAGTCAGTTAGTCAATGTTATATAATTTGTCTTTTACTTAAGAGCAAAAATGACACTGATGTTCCATTCATTAAAAAAAGTCGAAAATTTCAAACAATTCTCATGTTTGTGTTGTTAATCCGCAAAATCGTTTCTTACCTGATCATCGCTAAAGAAGATGACATTTAACAAGGATTCAAGATATTCAAGCATAGCAAGTCCTACAAAATTAGTTGTCTCTATGCAAGAAGATACGTCGAGTGTCACATAGTCCTGAGTTGATTGATCCCTGACTCGTGATCTTCAGTGAAATCAGTGACTCTATCGCCCACCAGATACCGATCATCGTATTCCAAACGGTGAATGTGAAGGAACAGATCGAGAGTGAGCTTGGCTACGAACCCTATGATGATGATGGCTAATAACACCGGCCATATGAGCCGCTGCACGGCTAGGTTGACCGCACCAGAAAATCCAAGCAATGGGAACAGAGAGTAGGCCACCAAGAAAGGGATCGCGAGTGTGGTTAGAAGAGTGACTACGATCGGACAAATGACATTTCCAAGCAGCCACGTCCCTGGAAGCCTGTTGATTCCGACACTTCTGATTCTCTCCAGCTTCTCCCTCCACGCCGCAGTTGCGAAACAGTTGACACGCGTGAACATAGTCTGTAACAAACAAAAGAAAAGGAGAAATCGAGATCTTTACTTGTTTCTCAAGAAATCGTCTTGATTAAAGAAAATCGAAAACCTTAAACATGTTTTATTTCTTACTAGACAGGTCCAGATGTGAAGGACAGCTAATCCGATCAACCAATCTTGGAGCAATGAATAAACCGGGGATTCGCTTAGTGGCACTTGCCATGGGATGATCAGCATAAGGTCGATAAGGAGACCAAGCAATGTTGGTATGACGGAGATCTGTTCATCAAATTTTTGCGGAGTTATACACTAAAGCGTTTTCCAATAACGTTGAAAAGGAAGATGAAGTTTTGAGTTTGCTTACCCAGATGGAGAACAGTAAGGCATTGCGTATCCACAACAGAACAAGGTTGAGAAGCAAATCGGTTCTTCCATTCATGATATGTTTATATATGAAGCAAGTCCCGATATAGCTTACTCGCAGGGTAAAGCATCCAATCCAGAATCCATAAAGATCTAAAATGATAATATTTGAAATGAGACACTTCATCATTAATTAAAAACATAACATGAAAACTGTCGTTTGCAATGAAGCCATATGAAGAAAAGTTATGAAGCAAGATGATGAAAGTTACAAACCGTCGTGTTTGATTCCGGTCATGATAAAAGAGATAGAGTGGAAGAAAGCCCTTCCCACTAGAAATGGCAAAGCCATGGAGATGGTACCAATGAGAAACAGGCTCAAAGCAGCTAGAACCACCATCAATCCGATCCTCAGTATTATAAACCTGCAACTTCATCAGTTTCTTAGAATTGAACAATTTATACTTGAACAAAATAAATCTTTCTTCTCTATCTGTTACCTATCATCGTCAATATCCTCTTCAAAAGTGGTATCGTTCTGAGATCCATAGAATCTGACTAGAGAGCCTTCAGCTACAGGAAACAATAGAGACCAACTATCACGAATCTCCAGGCCTTGTTGCAACAACGGTCCAACATTTTGGTTTGCATGGTTTTCGAGAAAGAACTCGCTCAATTGGAGCCAAGAACTGACAGTGATCATCCACTCTTGAACTATGGGTCCTATAGCTGGTTTGATAAGCTCGGCTAACCACTTGATAGCTCTTACATTCACTAACCAGTAATAACCAGACATTAAGAAAAACATATTAATCCTTTCTTCATTGATCCTGCATCATATTCATGCCATTCTATTAGTTTAAAAAAATTAAAATTTCGAAGTACCATAAAACTAGAAATGATACAAGGTAAGTAAAGGCACAAAGGAACTTACCAGAACTGAAGAGGGAAAAAAGAGGGGCTGATGAGAGAGATAGTCAGTATTGGCAAGTGAACCACAATCACTATCAATGATCCATGGAAAGCTAACGCAAAGAGAAGTTGGCCAAAGTACAGTTTAGTGATTTTGTAGTTGGGATCAGAGACATCTAGTAGAAACCAAAAAGGTCGTTTCTGAAACATCTGCCAAAAGAAAATTACGCTCTTAAATCTCATCAAAATAAAGCCCTTTCGGGATAAAAATAAAAGAAAACTAAACTGTATTACCTTCTGGATAAGCTCCATGGAATTGAAAACCATTAGCAAGCAAATTACTCCGAACATCCAATATAGGAACATCATGATGGGATAGTCTGAAATTAACTCAAGCCTCTGGGAAACTGTCGTTCCAAGTATAGGGAGTATGCAAAAATCTACCCAGGAGCCAAGTACCAAAGGCAAAACACCAAATTTCAAACACAAGATGAAACCATCCTTAACCAGATATAGATTGATCCACACTTTTACTGCGAAAATCCATAAGGCGTCTGCTACGATGAGAAATCCCAGTGATAATCTCTTGGCTATGGCTTGAACTGAGTCTCGATTAAGAGTAGCAAAACTTCCAAGATAAGCCAAGGAAAGTGAGAGCATAGTCATATATCCAACAAGGACCGGTTCTTGGACAAGTGGGTCTCCTTGGAAAAGAAGTAGGAGTGCGATGACAAGTTTCCCCATCATAAATGGAAGAAGAACGAAAAAGAATGAGGCATAAAAGCTGATGGCAAGAATCTGTAGAGAGATTAAAACAATTAAACATGGTAAAACATAAGGATAAAAAAAAAAACATTTCCAAATCCGGATAACTAAGAAACACAAAAAAACGAGAGAAAATCGGAGACTTACAGCAAATGCATTGTCATCAAGAAGGGAAAGAAACCTCCTGATTACTCCAAATCCACGATGAAGCTGTGGGTTTCGAGGACGAAACAATCGAGGTTCACCCAAAAACCCACGGCGTGAGAGATGGTCGTGCCACCAATCACACAGAGTCCCCATGTGTTTCAAAAACACACACAACGCAACAACAACTCCTCCTCCTCCACGTCCTCCTCCTAGGTCGCCAAATATCTCAAGGTTCAGTCCAAAGAGATCTCCTAGAATAAGCTTTAGAAGCACCATCATGGCCATAAGAGAGGCAATCAACACGTCGTACAAGAAGCCAGCCAAGAGAGAAGCGAATTTCTCAGAAACTCGGAAAACTCTCTGGTTATCAATCGCAGCTGCTCGGCCCCAAGGATGCAAGGAAAAGCAATAGGCGTTGAAGAGAATCACGAAAACATAAGCAGCGAGACGTGATGCTCTCTGTGACAGTCCTTTCAGAAACTCAAGGCATGTAAGCCTCTCTGGTGCGTTCTCAGAATAAACGGGGACGAAGGAGTAGCTACGCCTACATACCTGACGGAGAATTTGTAAAAACCAAACATGTATTGAATCTTCTAGAAACACAAGGTATAGAAACTCGATCGAAATCCACAGTATGACATTAACGCAAAAAAAAAAAAAAAACTATTTCGTTGCAAGGAGAAATATAAACCCAAAACAGAAATCAGGAAATATGAGAAAGAGAAAGAAACCTCGCACTGCTTGTATCCACGGAGGTTGAGCCAGAGAAGGAGACATTCCTGGTGAACATACTTGATAGAGCCTCGACACGCACACGGATACCTCAACGGGTTGTCTGGTCCCTCCGGTGATCGGCAAATCCGGCACAAATCTCCTCCGTCGTCGTCGTCATCGTCTTTGTCAGTTTCTTCTGCCGGAAGAGCTTGACTGACTTGGTTCTCCGCCGGAAAAACGTCCATATCCGGAATATCTCAAACGCTTCTCTCTCTCTCTTCACTCTCTCTCTCTCTCTCTTCACTCTCTCTACTCTCTGGTCACTTCTTCACTCTCAAAATGCTAAAGCTTAAAGAAGCAAATATATGTTAAATGAAATAAATGAAAAAGATAGCAGATGCCGTTTTTAAGATTCGTACTGGTTTTTGTTTGTTTCTGAGAGCCTAGAGCGGCCTGAGATGGAAAGTCACTTTCTTCTACTTTGCAACTACCAATTACCACAGTAAAACCGTAAAATTCAACTTTTATTCACAGTAATTATAACAAACTTTTTCTAGTTTCGCACGAGCTTTGATTTGGCCGTTTGTTTACTGGGACCCACCAAATTGGACTACGTGTTGACCAAAAGAAAAATCCTCCACACCCCGTAAGTATTTGCATTTTAAATTGGACTCAAAATACATTCAAATGCTAATCATTGTCTTAAGATGATGCATATCATAGATCCTATAATAACATTTTTGAAACTGCATATCCGTACTATTAAAATTAAAAACTATTCTAAACAGTAAACATTGACTTCTTATCAAAACATGACCAGGTTAATATTTAATCAAATGATTTATTCGGCAGACGATAACAGCTTTCCCCCTTTCTCAGATGATTTATTCGATGACCAAAATCCGAAAGAAAATGAATGATTAAAAAGCGCTTCGGCACAACCAGGTTATATATTTGAAGTTAGATATGGCGATAACATCCCATTTGTAACGATGTTTTAATTTATTTTAGAATTAATGACATCATCTTCACAACAACAACAAAAAGCATACGAGAAAAAATAGACAATCACGACGAGTAGACTCAAAAACTGCTAAAAACTATTACCAAAGTGTTGACTTTTGAATTTCACAAGGAAAATGTTACCTACAGGACAAAAATAATGGAAGTAAGTGAAACCCATCAGTAGATAATATTATATCTACATATAACCTTTTTGAGACTGAACATATTGCCAATGGTAGCAATGGCTTCATCATCATCATCATCATCATCATCATCATCACAGCGATGGAAGGGGGCAAATATAAACTGTCATCGTCGTTTTCATCAAAGGAAATAAGGAACTCCAGTCCTAGGCCCTCTCATTTGATTGTTCTCTTCGGTCTCTGTGAAGAACTTCACTTCCCTTTCCTGAGAAAACAACCATTTTCATCACTAAGCAATCGAGGAGATCCTATCCTTGACCAATGACAATGTATACCATGCATGAACAGAGAAGACTATATTAATCAATAGGAAAAGAGATATAGCTCACCATGTTGTCATTGAAACTCAAAATAGAAGCGACATTGCCGCAACGGTAGCAGTAATTAGGTGCAGACCATACCTTCACAGCAACAACAAAATTACAAATCACACAATGATCAGCAAGCAGAAGTACTACTTAATAATATGCAGCATAAATTGTCTGGAGTCATAAGAAGCAGAAGACTCACAGTTACAAGGCCTTTATCTTGGAACATGTACTTAAGTCCTTCTTGTACAAGCTGGTGCGCACGGCATACTAGATCAAGCTTGTTTATATGGTTAAACTGCACAAAAAGCCAAAAACCAATATCAGAGACGTTATATACAATTTAATAATTACAGTATTAACTCACCTATGCAATAAGAAAAACACACCTCAGTGGTAACCCTTGATCCAAAAAGCCAACCAGCTCCACGTGGACTAACAGCCCATGTTTCAATATCTTCAGGATCGCTCCACATAAGATCGCAAAAGGGCCCTTCATGAGGAATTTCACAATTTCGCTCGATCAGTCTTATCTAGAGCCCACAATAAGATCTAAAGTAAGTGGATGACCTTAATAACATGCTGAACCAGAAACACACCAAACGCAATAAAAGCAGATTTAACCTGGTCAATAGTTCGGACATCAGGGGAAAGGCCACCATGAACACATAGTACCTATAAAAAATATATATGATGTTAGTATATTATACAGCTGACATATGCGTTCTCGTTAACAACCCGGGTTGCTGAAGAAATTACTTACTGTGCCATCTATAATAGCTGACAGGGTAAGATAATCAAAAACATCTGTGCAATATCGCCACGCATTAGCGTTACCATACTTCCTCTGGCATTCGTCATAGAAACCGTATACCTGCAAAACACAAAATTGGGATCAGAATCTGAACACTATAAATGACATACTAAATGTGCCTTCAAGTGGCACCAAACACCTCACTAGATTGTAATATGAAAGTAAAACCAGAATCATATATCTTCATTGGAACCAATACAAGACGGAGAGCTGGATAACAGTAACCAATAACAATACTTCATCCAGCTCTTGAAATTGTTTACATTTAACCAACTTTTTAAGACTTATCACCACCATGTACTTTTGATAATATTTTCTGCAGATTCGAGGAATACACATTTCATTGCACCAAGAGGTACGCTCGTAAGCTTTATTTTAATGAATGTTGCCAGGCGTGCATTGAAACAAAAAAGTTATCTCTAAAACTTTCTTCCCTAACAGCGCATGTATCAACCAAGAGATACAACAATGTAGTGATGAAAATACAACAAGAGCGCTAAGGAGACCACACATGCTAATAAGAAGACTGGCACTATATAAAGAACCTTTTGAAATTAGCTTTCCAATACTCGATTCACATAAAATGCATCTTAGCTAACATCCATGTCTACGTCTGACATGGAATTGCAACATGTACAAAATCAGAACTTTTTCAAAAACCTGCTATAACAACGAGAAGATAATCAAAATTACTTACCTCCTAGGAAGTGCGAGAAGAAAACAATAATAGATATAGTGACAGAATAATGCATACCTGCGTTAGCTGCCTACTTTCATGATTCCCACGCAGAAGTGTGATGTTGGCTGGATGTCTACAAATTACAATACAATAGAAAAAGAAAAGAAAAAACAATTTAATGCCCCAAATGGAGAAGATACTTTCAGAATAGCAATGGAGTTTACACCTAAATAGCATTCTCAAGTAATGTGTATATATATATTGAAAGAACACAAAAGTCGCTTGGTATCTTTCCAAAATCTAACAACAGAGAAACATGAGATTCTTGAGAAGCAATCACTTCCTCGTTTGAACCAATTTCCAAGAAAGTTTAATAACTGGCACAAACAACAGCATATTAAAGGCAAGATAACAGGGATCTTGGGAGCATTTATGAAACACTTTACCTAGCTTTAAGAAGCAAAAGAATAGTGAAGACTTCAAGGCTGTTGTAGCCTCTATCCACGAAGTCCCCCTGCGAATTTCCCCATAGCAGATCATGATTGTATTCATACTGAATGTGTCATACCAGAGACACAGGAAAAAGAAGAGGTCGATACCATAAATATGTAGTTTGTCTCGGGAACATGACCTCCGGTCTGAAAAAGTTTCATTAGATCATGAAACTGGCCATGGATATCACCACAGACGGTGACTGGACTGTTGACAGGCTGTACGTTCGACTCCTCAATCAGAATTTCTTTCACCTGTAACATTATAACCATATCAGATAAATCTTCTGGGTTCTTATGAATAATCAGTCATCTTCTGGCAAATCTATGATAAATCACCGTAAAAGAATGCAATGATTGCCATGACAATCAATCACTGAGAAATGAAAGCAAAAAGTATATCCGAATTACAAATTGACTCTATAGAACTTGTTTGTACATACATGATTGAAAAGAAAGAAAAACCCTAAATCCAGGAACCAAAATGACACGATCAGAGAGTAGAGACCAGATTCGAAGTCGCAACCCGCCAAGATACACAGATAAACCAAGTAAAGAGCAGCAGAAGAAGCTCTAAGCCTCGATCGATTAAGAAAAGAAATGGGTTTGCAGGGGCATTAATCCATTCAGAAGAGAAAGCAAGTAAGGAGAAGAAGAGGGCGTACGTATTCGCAGAGAAGCTGAAGCTCGTCCTCGGAAAGATGCTGACCGTCTTTAACCTTCGCAATCCATTGATCCAAATCCATAACTCTGACTCTCTATGTACCTCTGCCTAGTACAAAACCCCGCTTCTTTCGTTCGATTTCAATAGCGACTTTTTACAATTTTCTCTGGGGAAGAAAAAGTCGAATCAAGATAGATCTACCAGAGAAATCTCCGACTTCGTTAGGGTTACGTAAGAGGAGGAGATGAAAGAGAGAATGAGAGGTTCGAGTTCCACAAAATGACATACGGGGAAGAAAAGAAAACAAAAAGCAAAAAAAAAAAGATCTCAACCCAATTCCCAGATCGCTTCTCCGCCGCTTCAAACGCAAATCACACGTTCGCGTTTGGATTTTTAAGCAAACGCAATTGCTGGTGAACCAGCGTCTCATGGTAAAATTGCGATGTTATCCCTAGTAATTCTTTAAAATTACGAAAAGAGCAAAATACTTTACGATTGGTGTCTCAATAGCCCAAATTCCAAAACAAAGGATGTCACTTTCTTGAATCTTCATTCTCCTAAATGTACAAAATCCAACCATTTACAAGGGAAGAATCAATCTTTTTAACTGTAACAAATAGTCTATATACCCAATCCAAACCAAAAGAATCATCAATCAGTATCTTTCTTTTATCTTCTCTGTATAGAGTTTAAAAAATGACCCCAAAAAGAAGTTAGCAACAACAACACTTGTGGAAGTCGCTATGAAGAATGTTTGCAGCAAGCAAGAACACAATTGTTCATGAAATGGTTGAGCTCAGCTGTATAGAGATCTGGGTTACTCCTGAAATGGTCTACATGAGGTGAAGATATGAAGTTGCGGGCTCGGACCTCGTGTCCCGCTTTCCTCTGCTCTACAATGAATGATTCAACTTGTCCCACGGGTATAACTCTATCTGCAGAACTGTAAATGTATAGCTGAGGACATCTTGGTTGTGCTGATGATAATGTGTCTACAACATCAGCTAGTCTCCTGTAATCATATAATAACGTGAGTTTGTTAAATGTGAATCATTGGATTTGGGTGATGAAAGGTGGATTTTTTGGCTTAGTGTGTGTGAGCTTTTTTACCTGTTTACTTTGGGAAGATTTAGTATCACCGAGAAGAACTTTTCGAGAACCAAAAGCAAAGCTGTTTCTGTTGCAGCAGGTTTAGGCTCTGAGAAACTTATCTCGTTGATCCGTGCTCCCATGTTTGACTCACATGATGAGCTTGTATATCCTTTAGTGGCTACGCTGTTTTTCTTCAAGAACGCAGCTGAGAAACCTGATGCCCATACCTGTTTTTTACAAGCCAAATTAGTATCCTGAATGTTCAGTCGAATAGTGCAGAAATCTGTGATAGCACCCACTCAGTGAGTATTCAAGCCTAAAGATTTAGCACAAGTCAAGTCCCCAAATATATCTTCTTTGAAGGCTAAATAAAAAACTATCAATGCAAGAACCATCGCTTACCGTAGGATCTGCAGCAGCGACAGGAGCTGAGTCTACTATGCAACCTTTAACCCTTCCCATCAATGATGAATCTTGCTTCTGAAACTTTTCCAAAATGGCTCCATATCTGTAATATGGAATATTCACTGAGTGAAATGTGAAACCGCCATGTAAACACATAAAGAAACTGGAGATATAAAACTCACGTTAACCATCCGGTGTTGCTGAAGGTGTGAAAGACGAGATTTTTCTGTTGCTCTTCATCCAACCAATCAGCCAAGTGATTAACCAGCGACTCGATGTTCTTCTCTGCTTTCCCTCCAACTTGATAGCTCATAACCTCATTCATGGGAAGAGTAAATGTGATGACATGGTAACCCCTTGAAGTATACCAATCTGCATATTTCTTCAGATGCTTCTGCTTCGATCCAAGCCATCCAAGCAAAACCACAACAGTTCTATTCTTTTCAGAGGCACAACTCGAGGAACTAGACAGATCGATTGCATTAGTCTCAGGCAAATGCCACCTGTAGGAAACATCAGGAACAACAAGCGAGGCCCCAACTGTGAATGCCACTGGTTTTGATGCCTTAGCCAATTCTGCAGACTGATAAACGCTACGAAGAGCGGACAAAGAAGTAACAAAAGGAGCAAGATTACAGCTCGGATTAGGAGCTAGGAGATCAACATTTGGCACAGGAACACGAATCCTCGACACAAAAGATAGATTAGCGAGCTTGGAGGACGGGATTTGAGAAACCCACAAGGACCTTTCGTCCTGAACTGAACCGGACACTGAAGCAACAATCTGCTCTGATTCAGAACCTCGAACTAGTGATCTAAGAGACGAGAACTTATCAGAGACATCAGCAGACACAGAAGCGGCAATAACAGCAGCAGCAGCAACAAGTGGCCGTTGAATAATCCCAGACAAAGAACCCATGATGGCCACAACCTAATCCAATAGACTCCAAATCTAGCATACCAATCTCATTTCAGTGGTAACGAGTCCTGTTATATAAGAAGAGATGGTTGTGTAAATATGTATAAAGACACACACACATGTTAAAAACGCGTGTAAAGACTCCACGTTTTTTGGGACATGCTGTAAATTACCTGGAAGCTTCATTTGGTTCTTCTAACTCGGGCTGTCAAAATTTGACAGCCCGACCTCAATGGACTAATTAGTTGTCAGAGTCTAATCTCTCTCTCTCTTTACACACGCTCCTCTGCAAGAAATCGTTTCAAGTTGAAAAACATGTATTTTAAATCAAACAGTTTGAAGCTAAATACTAAAAGCAAAGATTTCCTATGATGTTGACACAGGGAAAAAGAAAAAAAAAAAAGACTTTTCTTTTCTCTTCTTTTTTTTCTCTCTCTCTAAAACCACGAGGATCCCACCTCCAACAATGAACAAAAATAATAATTTTTTTGATGGAATGATTTCTTCTCTGCCCCCCCCCCCCAGATATTCTGGAGAAAAAAACGATGAACATTGAAAAATATTTCCCAAAAATTAACAACAGAGCAAAATTGCACAAAGAGACGGTGGAGAAATTGTTTCCCCAATAGTTGCAAAGGACCCAAACCCACCACGAGAATTTCCCAAATCAATCGCATAGATCTCTCTCGAAAAGGAATGGAACACGACGTGATGATGACGACAAGCCCATTCTACGGGCGAGAAGCGTTGACCAGCACAAGTATAAATCGACGGAAACCAAAAAAAGTAATCATTTCTTTTGCACCGGAATTCGAAACCACTGATAAATTTTTGGGTGTGATAAAAACAAAATCCGAATTTCATAAGATTAACCAATGTAAAATTGAAGAAGCTGAGAGACAGAAAAGGAAAAAACGAGATGATGATGGAACGAGGAAGAGTAATTATGTGAATCAGAGAGAAAGGAGAGAAAAAAAAAAGAACTCACCACAGAGAGAGACGGAGAGAGGGAAAAGATGGAGATGAACAAAAGATTTGTTTGTCTTTGTTTAGGGCAATGAGGAAGGTCAAGTTATGGTCCAAAAAAAAGAATTGATTAATCTTACATATATACCGCCTTCAAATAGACTATTTATATGCAAAACCGAACCACAGTAAGAAAACTATTTAGTTATTCTTAAAAACAAATTATGTGTCGGAAAATGAAAAGTTATTTTTTTATTGAGGAGATAATTGTATCTATCCTACATTCTTCAAAAAAAAATTCATTAGATGTGGCTTTGCCTTTGAGTAACTTTATTTTAACAAGAGAAATACCCTTACAAAAACCGTGAGAATCATACCCACTAGGACGTGGAACATAAACATTTTGGAGAGTTCTTTTCTTCTTTTAATAAACGAACCATCTTGTGGTTGACAACACAGGTATGGGCGGTGGAAAGAAGTGCATAATTATTTGTATCTTTTTTTCTTCTTTTCTTTTTAAGAATATGAAATAATCATGCCCTTCTTTCAATTTATGTCAATTTTTACGTAAAAGAATATTCGATTTGGATATCCAATTAGAAAAATTTGAATGGAATCTTGGTTTTACATTACGCCAAGTTGTCCCCACCACCATTTCATCATTTTCTTCCTTGCTTTTTGGAAGTTCAAGAATGGAATGGTTTATATTTTCTTAATCCGGCCAAAGTGTACTTGGATTCGTCTTAATCCTCTCCTCCAGGGTTACTTTCTTTATTTGAATTACATACTTTTCTTCTGATTCTAAAAAAAAACATTTTTAAACGATCCTCGAATCAAGCATTGAACTATAATGCATTTAATGCCAAAACAAAGGGATTTTGAGTTCTGAAGTGCTATACATTCTGTTTAAATTTTATAATTTTATTTTCCAAAATAATGTGAAGGCTCTTTTAAAGTAAATGTCTTCGTGTTTTGCCAATTTGCACGTCAAGAGATCTATTTTACCCGTTGCTTAAGCAAAAACACCACAAACTTAACTTAGCTTTGGATGATTATATTTAAAAACTACTCCAGAAACGAAGAAATTTACAAACTGAAGTAATAGTTTGTATGATGATAGAATAGAATCCTTCACATTGAGAGGCAAATATGTGTATTGTTTCAAGAACACCATCAACTACTTATCTTCACCATATATAAAAAAACCCGTCAAATCCTTAAATGGCAAACGACCAATGTTTGCCTGTAAGAATTATAGTCTTCTCTTCCATGAGAATCAATACCTGGTGCTATTTCTCCTTCCCCACCACTTCCTCTTCACCTTCTCCATCGAACCACTGCCCTCTTCGCTCCCAAGCTTGCTCAGTATCAGCTTCGTTTCCCGTAATCTCCCTCCATAATCTTTTTTCCACGTCTCAAACATCTGTTTCAGCCTCCTCAGCTCTCGGTCTGGATTCAAGTTTGCTTCCACCTGACCAGACTTCACTTCCACCAAGAACTTGGCGTCATCACCAAACACTTGAGCTCTCTGTTCGAATTCCTCTGCTAACCTCCCAATCACGCTAAGACCAGCACTCATAGGTTGTTGTTGTCTAGACCCTCCTCCATTGCTCGTCTGGCTCCTGAAATGATTACTGCTTGAATCCCAATCTGTTGCGTCGCTTGCATTGACCGATGCATCAGAGTTTCTCGCCGAGTCCTCGACCGCTAGGCTTTTCTTTGCTATGGAAAGACTGGATTGCAACGACCGCATTTGCTTTTGCCAGATTTCTTCCATTGATTTCATCTTTGTCTCGTATTCTGACCACCGGTTCTCATACTGTTGAAGCCTCTGTTGAAGAATGTCGTTCTCCTCTTCTTTCTCACGCAGAGCAGCTTCAGCTTTAAGAACCCTGCGTTGAAGCTCCGAAAGTACCGTTGCCTTCACTAGCACCTCGCCTGCCTCATTTGTCTGCGTAGTCGAAGCAACAAAAAAAAACAGATCACATAAATGAGATGAAAGAAAATAAAATAGATACTGTGAAAGGATATGACTGTGATTAGTTACCTTAGTGCCTTCAGATTTTAGCCATCCAATATCCCCTGAGCATCTCCTAACCAACCAGCCACGAATTGCTGCAAAAGGATTACAATAATTCAGTGTCAAAGATGAAAATTTGCTTGAGAACATCTGAAAAGTACAACAAACCCTTTTACCTGTTTGTATCACAACCGATGCGTCGGTTATGCCCTTATACTGTTGCCTAGCAATCTTGCTTTTAACTTGGCTTTGTATAGTAGCAGCAGCCCTATGCCTCCTTCGTAACTCGGCAAACTCTTTTCTTATTCTCTCTCCACGAATAACTGTAGAAAAAGAGGTGGGAAGAAGCCATATATCAGGTCATGCTCAAATCATCTCCAATTACAAAGAGATTAAGAAACCAAGGTAATGAACTGAGACAAGAGAGTTTTACATGTCTGAAGAACTGAAATTCCCATTTTAAGCTCCTTCAAGCGACGACGTGCTTGGTATCCTCTAAAAGAGCTTTGGACACGTAAGATTCCATGGAGAGTACGGTTCCTTGTATCTTCAAGAACCCCAATCTGCAATGAACATGAGACTTTTATCCATGCCCATTCTAAAAGAAAGACTTTGACATCAGACGACTAGCTATTTATACCTGGCCAGTTCTGAAAAACAATTTTGTGTAGCCAACTTGATACATCTCTGGCAAGATGTTAAACTGATGGAGAATTGCAACTGAAACACTTAGAGGATCTTTATCAGCAATGTTCTCCACCAGAAGGAAACCATACCTGCAAATATCATCAGAAATCAAAAATGGTTACAACATAAAAAGAAAAAAGGCCTGTAAGGTCCCTTGCAAAACTACTAAATGATGGATGACGTTGTCACCTTCGGGCAAATTTTTGATGAGACATTCTTGTAGGAAATCCAGAACGTGAAATTCGAACCACTTCTAGGACCCCACAACATCTTAGCTGCTGTAAGACAAGCCCTTGCTCATACAACCCAGGAGACTGAAGGTTATTTGGCTTTATGCAGCGAATGAAATGCGGGGTAGTGTTCCCTAAACGTTGCATCAATTGGAAGAGTTGACCCTGGAAAAAAGTACCTGGTTAATTATCAAATATCATAGACGATGAGATGTTTTCTCTTTTTGTAAAGTGGACGCAGAAGCTATTTGGATAAGAAAGGGGCATCAAGTGGTTAACTGAGCAAATATTGGTTTTCTTGAAATAAAACACAATTACTGCAACAAGCTTTGAATATCTAAAAGTGGTATTTATTGCCATCACATCTATGAAGATAATGAGCTTTAAGTAAGCAGGGTAACCAAAACTGAAGCAACATCTTTAAGGCCAAAACACCCTACCTTAAATTTAGTAGCTACACTCAACCGCTGGGAATCAGCACCACCTGCTTTGTATAAAGGACCGACGACAGGTTTTTCCGATTGGATAAGCATGCTAGAAGCAAATACTTGAGGAAGGTGGCAGGAACAAGAGGACAAAAGTTGAATAGAATCCAAATGCAACAAGTCTCTGTTCTTCTCTAGAAATCCAGTTGTATCATATGTAACCTGATTCAAAAAAAAGCAAGCTGTCAAGAAGCATTCATGACCGAGACTAGGTTTATGTTTGCAACGTATATCTCCAAGAGATCCCACAGACCCGATTATTAAATGCCTTTCTATTGCTGGAATGCCCTGCAAATTGGTGTCACTGAGGTTTAAGAGCTATTACCTCTCCTGCATAATGCTCAACTGTGAAAAGCTTCTCTCGATCTCCTCTGAAACATGAATTAGAGTGTAGATGCTGTTTTAGCTTGTTTGCAAGTGTCAAATCTGTGCCATTCGGGAATGTAGATTCCTCGTCCAAAAGAGAGAGCAACCCCAATGGTTTCTGCACAGACATTGAGACTTAAATGCTTAAAAGACAAGTTTCAGACTAAAAGTAAGCATTTCCCCAAAATGAAGTACGGTTCTACTATTAGGGTGTCCATCTCGCTTCCTTATCTATTTTCTTCTTATTATCTACCTTTTCAAAGAGACTAAGACAATGTTGGTTGTCCTCAAAATCAACCCTTGTCCAGTCAATGCCATCCTGGATATATTCCTGAAAAAGTTTGAAAGAAATATTAACACCTTGGACTGGAGGTTTTAGATTCTAGTGCTATGTGAATGCATTATCGAGTAGATTTACTACATGAACTCGTAATGTTCAATCAGAAAGGGAAAACTTTACCTCTTGCTCCAGCTTGAATAGATGACGGTTAAAGTGTTGCTGCAATCTCTCATTTGCATAATTTATACAGAACTGCTCAAAGCTATTTTTCTGCAGAATGTAAAGCAATAAGACAAAAATAAATTCCCCTTAGGTCCTTACCACTATTTCAACTACAGTCACCAATTCATTTGCCAAAAAGATTCTAAAGTTTCTATAGTTGTCACTATTTAGGGATGTAATTGCAAACTGAAGGCCAGATAGCAACTGTAACTTTGAACAGAGAGACAGAACAGAAGTATACATCAAATGATTCGAAGCCGTAGATATCAAGAATGCTGATGGATCTGCCGGTTCGCCTCTTTCCCACTGCAAGAGATTTGTTGATCTGTTCAACCAGCCAGTCAAACAGGCACGAATAAATAGATTTTGCTAAAGCATCTCTTGCATCAATGGCCTGAAAGCAAATATCAGCAAACAAAAAATGTCAAGTAATGCAAGAATTTTTGCGATACCAAAACTGAGCAAAGAAAGAAAAAGAATCTATATTTTTGGGGGGATTAAAGTCTATGGTGAGAGTTGATGCCAAACAAGATTGAAAGCTTTGTCTCCAAATAAATGTGAAGCGTAGTTACTCATAACGCAAATGAAATATATGCAGTAAACGATGCAGAAAACTTCCAACCTGTCATTCTACTAGTTACCTCTCTATATTGACCCTACAAAGCCTACTTCAACTTTGATTATACACAAAAATGCAAGCAGTTCTCGTGAAATATACCTGCGGTAGAGTTAGCTTCTGCACAATGGTATCTTTTCCAACCCTCATGTTACGTTTCGATAAACTTAGCTTAAGCTCATTGATGTTGCACCCAATCAATTTAGCAACAGTTGACAAACCTGAAAATAACAAATACAGCACGCAAGTAAGTCTCTCTGTAAGATGAGACATATGAATTAAGCAGCAAACGCTCATACTTCCAACGCCAAAGACCCAAGAGAATGAAAGAGAAAACTTCAGAGACGACGCTCACAAAAGAAATCAGTAAGTCAACAACATAAAAAGGCTTAGTGAAATGCAGATTCAACGTTCATGGACACAAAAGAGAGAAACATTTTAACTAAACTAAAGTAGGCATCCCTAGTAACGGACTGAAGAGGCTTACTTTCATCTGCTACAGGTTCAACATGGTTTTCATTGTCAATTACGGTGAAGGAAACATTCCCCAGCCATAATACTGCAGCAAGCATCGCGAATACACTTTCTTGATCTTCTTTACTAACATGAACAATGTCCAGAGCTTCCTGTAACAACAAAGAGTTTTTAAGTCAATAGAGAGAAATAAAGGTCTGAAATGAGTAGATAAAAAGAATAAGAAAGCATCTCATTGAAAAAGATATGTACCTTAACAGTATGAAAACGTTCAGCATCATCAACTCCATTGATTGAATAACAATTACTCTGTCCCAAATATTTATACTCATCTGCGCTTGTCAGATTTAGCTTCTCTGCGTATAAATGACGAATGGAAGAAAAAATGCACATATATAAATAAATTTCCACGAGATACGACAACTAACTCAAAAGTGATAGTTGACGCAATTTTATTTTACTTATGGAAGATGCAGCGAAGATATCTTAAGCACACAAAAGTTTATCCAAGTCTATCAAAATTTAATCCTAAAACCTACACAAGACAATTTACAGACTTGATCACGGCGATCAACAACTAGGTCAGAAGGTTTTTAAAGAGTGATTGCTATAGCTGTCAAGAAAAATGTGTATTCTTCTCTTTAAATCTCCTTTATAAGACTCCTTATTTTTTCTAACCATACCTCTGAGTTCAGATGAAGCCCCAGCACAAAGTTGATAAAAGATATGATATGACCTTTCCCCTTCAGCACATTGGACCACTCTAGACTGTTAAAATGTGTCAACGTACAAAGAAAAAATGTCAATGTTAATGAATCATGTTTAGAAAGGAAAGAAATCAAGTAGGGAAGATCATCTAAAAGAATCTACCTTTTCTAGTAAAACTGCAAAAATCGAAGAACAGGCAAAAGAAAAAAAGCTAAGTTAGCTTTGTAAAGGAAAATGAATAAACAATGTGAAGTATAGCGATCGTGAGTTTTACACTTACAGGTTTGAACTTGAGCACCCGATATCTTTCCACTTTCACTGAAATGAATCTCTATCAGCTTCCCCTGTAAATTTTAATATCAAAACAACAACGTGAGACATACGAGGACCTCAAAATTTCAACAACATAGCAGAAGAGAATCAAGATGTACAAATGCACAATGATGAAGGGCTTACAAAACGACTAGAGTTATCATTTCTCAATGTTTTTGCATTTCCAAATGCTTCCAAGATGGGATTAGTCTTAAGTATCTCATATTCGATCCCGCTTCCACCTCCAAGAGCGGCCAAGTATTGCATAGCTATCTTAGCTGTCTCGGTTTTCCCTGCTCCACTCTCGCCGCTGGATGAGAAATAGAATCTTGTGATAAGAATACACCACAAAATAGACAAACTGGAAGCATTACTTCATTCAACAGATCCACTAGTCCCAGTGTGTCATAACTCATAACTAATGCATCTTTGTAAGTCATGAAAACTGATACATTCTAGGCAAAATATTTTCCCTCATGTGAAATCCAATAAGGGTGAAACTGTGCAAAAACTCAGGATTAAAGAGGACACTTTACTAACCTGATGATGATCGATTGGTTAACTTCATCTGTATTGGAAAAGATAAAATGGTGTGAGAATTGACAAGTTTTTCTGGCTCATGAGAATTGCACTGTTAACGTTCCATAATTAACAAACAATAAACAATGATCCCACCGCGTATCATTTCGCGAATTGCTGTATCTGCAATTGCATAGACATGAGGACTTTCATTTGATCTCTTCCTGTATGCTTCAACGTAGCGATTTCCGTATAAAGGAACCTCCTTGAAAGGATTCACAGCCACCAAAACTGGCCCTGCTTTTGTCTACCACCACAAAAGCAAAAAGGTTAGAAAAACAATAATAAATGCTGAGATTCCGGGGAAAGACTATTAACCTGATGAACAAAAGAAATATCAAAACAAAAGACTTACATATATCATATCTTGGTTGTACCTATAGTTGAGGTTGTACAACACTGATGGCTCATTTAAGTAACTTAGTTGCATAAGATCGTCCACTCCATCAAGAATATCCGGATTTGCAGGTACTAGAGTCTCTGATATGACTTTTATAACCTGTTCAAATCAAATACGGAGGTAGTATCTGATCAAACACTTGAAATAGTAACCCATGCCTACCTTAAGAAACAAATAAAACTCACTTACTTTTCCCTCAGGCAAAGAAATAACAGACTCCTCTCCTGAAGTTGACAATATCTTCCCGAGCTCCCAGTTACCATTTGGAAGTTGAAACCAAGATTGCAGTATCTAAAGTTGGAAAAACTGTCAAAATTTCATCCCATATACCTAAAACTCTAGAAGCAATAAGTTTGTTCTCAATTTAGCTAGAAATCCACCTTCTTCCGAGCATATGCACTAGTGTCACTCCACCTGCGTTCATCACTCTGAGGCAAGGGCATTGTAGCAGAACCAGGATCCACATCATCGGTTAAAGACTGCTCTTCAACGGATACACAGTGCCTGCTATATGGTGAATCCTCACTATCTCCAGCAGTAGCATTATCACTTGGACTAACACCATTCCTTAAGCCACCTTTTCTCGGAATACTCGAATTGGTCAAGCCAACACTTGAGCCAGAAGAACTTTCAAGGCGATCAGAGACTGGTGAACCATCAAATCTATAATCTGCCGGCAAAGATTTAAGTGACTGCATGGATGGAGTCACCTTGTGTGACATTTTTTCCTGCGAGAAAGAAGGAAGCTAACAAGCTCAATTTGAAGTGTTGAAGAAAATAAAGAAAACAATCTACTCAAAAGAAGATGATCTATTTTCGTGTTTCCATCAAGCTTTAGAAGAAGAACCCCACTCAAAAGACCTATCTAGTTTTGTTAACATAATGGCGGGGACCATACTTTAGGACATAGACCGAAATGCTCTTTCTCGATCTTCAGTCACTGTTTTCATGTCCGTCAATTTTTGAATGTTAGGCCAATCTCTGAATAAGCTAGACTCGTATCCGAAGACCTCATGAATACATTCACCAAAGTTCGACATTTTCATTAAAGAAGTTGACGAAATCTTGAGAAGAAGATTATTAAAAAGACTGACATCAAAATAAACAAAGGAAAAAACAATTAAAATCTAAGGCAACTCTGGTTGTTGACATTTAAAAGCTTTCTTGCTGAAGATTAATAACTACGACCAAGAAACTTTCAACAATCAAATTGATCTGATTGACAAAAAAAAAAAAACTCAAATCTTGAGATAGAAAGACTCACTAGATAGAAACCAACCAGAAGAAAAAGACGAAATTTCAGCAGAAAATATTGAATAGAAACACACACAAACAAAGCCGAAGTTTTTCAAATTTCTTCGATTTAAGACCAATTATGACTCCAAGACCCTTTAAATACCTTCCAAAATTAGATGCTAAGCAGAAGCCGACACCAACCTTCAAGAGAAAACTTCAGATTCTCAGAGAAAAAACTGATTTTTTCTTGAAGATAGATCTCAGACACGGAAAATCGACCACACAGAAGAAACTTCTGATTCTGTAAACTCCGGAAATGAGAGAAAAATGGTAAGAATAGTGACGAAAATGCCGTGGAAGTGAAAAGGGATAAAGAGCATATATCCCCCCAAGTAAAAATGGAGCCTGCTTAAGAGATGTGAGTGTACTGAGTAATTTTTGGAGAGAATATCGCAAAAAGTGCGAGTGAAGAAGATGCAGCTTTTTCTCTGCTTCACAAGAAAAAAAAAAAAGGAAGCAAGAAAATGAAAAGAAAACTGCTGTTCATTTTAGAGCCTTTATTTCGATTATATTTTTTTTCCTTTTTTTTCTCTGCCTTTGGACTCAGAAGAATTACAGTTATATTTTTGTAATTTAAAAAAAAAACAAAAATTATCCGACAATTTTGAATGTCTTTGGTTTTTGCCACCAACTGAATTTTGAAAAGATGAATTTTCAGCACCTCACGTGGTTTTGAAATGACGATTACGTCCTCGTTGTGTTTTTTCTTAACCGATGTTTTCTTTCGTTTCAAATTTAACCATCATCAAATAGATTTTTAATGCTGTTAGTTTTCTTCTTTAAATGTTCTTAATTCGAATTTTAAACGTTGACAAAACAAGAATGTTTCTGATTCGAATTATACATACAGTCATCATCAGTGACGTGCTTAGACTCATCGAGGCTTTAGGCAAATTGGAAAAATATGGCATTTATTTTTATAAATACTCCCTCTGTTCAGAATTAGTTGATGTTTAAGGTTTTTGCACACAGATTAAGGATGCATTTAATATTTATTTTTTCTACACTAAAAAATTATCTATAATTCATTTAAATATTATTCAGCCAATAAAAAAACAATTTGCAGAATATAAAAAGTCAAAAACAATAAAAATTCATTAAATTTTACATTGAAAAGTGAGAACATCAAATAATTCTGAAAAAAAAAACCTCATAAAACATCAAATAATTCTGAACAGAGGGAGTATTAAAAAATAATATTGTCATTAAACACACAATACTACTATTTTAACATATTTTTTATTTTCTATCATATATTATTATAATATTTGTTAATATATGTGGATCCATATCTATAAAAATGAAAGATATCAATAACAATATTATTGTTATAGAGTTTTCAAAAGAATATTCTAATCATATTTACCAAATTATATATAAAAAAGTTTAGCTAAAAAAAAATGTGGCCTTCTTATTTCTTTAATTCTGGTGTGGCTTTAGACAGGTGCCTAATTTTTAACACTATAGGCACGGCTCTGGTCATCATTGAATTGTGAGAAAACATTTGAAAATTGCGGGGTTTTATGTTTAAGTCTTGTGAAGACTCGCAAATTAAAGAATGGCAAATATAGGACATATATGTGTAGGTGTAGGGTGAAGTAGTTCATGTGACTACAATACGTGTGGGTCTTTTTTATTTATTCGTGTAATTATTAACTTCGAATTTTGTTAGCGTTTAGTTGTCAATATAGAATGTGCACTATTCTTTTTCATACGACTATGTCAATGAATATCAGTTTTCACAACACATAGAACTGGTTTAATGATGTTCTCGTTGAGAACAAATAGATAAATCCAGCTCTACCAAGTTGCTATCTCGGCCAACGAAATATCAAGAAGCGCATATTAAAGAGCAAGAAATAAGAGAGTAGAATCGGTCCATATGTTTCTATCACACTTTGAAAAAGATAACAAAATTGGACTACGAAATACAAAATATTAAATTTCATTTTTTGTATACGTAAGTCAACCATAAATTAATTAATAAGATGGAAGCATTCGTTTTAATAGAAAGGGTACAAACATCCTTTCAAGTTTCAAAAGTCACATACACTACAGAGTTATTTATGGCAAGTCACAATTGAAATGTACAAATATATCAAACTATTTGTTTTGTGAACCCAACAATATCCATTATGCTAAATTGGGATTAGGGTGGTAACACAATCACGACATTAACACAAACAATTTAGCTATATATGATAGTCAAATAAGATTATATAATATTTTTGTGCGTCTCTACCTAACCAAAAATCTCAATAACACTAACACTTTTTTTTTAAGTACATGCATGTCTCTTTGTTATATATACACACTACTAGCTAGATTATGTTCCAAATCAGTTTATAGATAATTGAAGTCAATTCTACACATTGGCCTACGAAATCTTGATCCACATACTTCACTGAATTCCACGAATATTGTTACTTTTTCGTATAGGAAAACATGTTCCGACCATGTGATTAAGTGTGCCTTCCGAAATCATTTTATTTTGTCTAACGTCGACGACAATATATATAATGACACTTAGCGATATAGAAAATCGTGATTGCGAAGTTGCTGTTATGTGTAAATATCCCAAACCCATTTTCAGTTTCTGATACTCACCCAAAAATATATTTCGAAAAATAAGATAAAAATTGAATTCATATGATGAAATCATGAAAAGGTCAAAAAGGACTTGAAATACATCACTGAGGGATATATTGTTGAGTGATCAGTTATGTCTTTTTTAGATATGTATTATCAGCTTTGTTTGCCACTTTCTACGTTTCTTCATGTCCCATCTTTATCTATGTTTAGATTTCATGTCCGAATCAAGATTGGGTTTGGTTGGGGTCAATCCAAAGCTGATTATGGAGATATAATATGATCCTCAAAGTGCTTAATTTCTTCGTGCGGATTATACGCCGGGAAAAACAAAATCTATCATTGTCCAATTTGGCTGTGGCCACTAATACATTGAAACGTGGTTATGGAACGCCAATGCGTCTTCCTTACATATAAGAATAGGATTAGACATATAACTTAGAATTAGACAATTACAATGATTGGAATCAACTAAAGATATTATTTCTTCTTTATCGCATATGATCAAATTAAATCATGTAAGCTTTGATCAAGATACCTGAATTTACTAAATTTTTCGGTCGTGACTGCATGTGTGATCAGTAAGCCGCTCAATCTACAGAGATGTCAATAACATACCACAAACCGACTGAATTTGATTGAATAGTAAAATAATAAAATTAGGAATCAATGATGTCAAAAAGAATCAAACTTGAAATATCCCACACTGGAAACAAGAATTTATGTAATGGAGTATATAAGAACCATAACATACGTTAGGAGTACTTTTCGTTAATTTTTTAAACGGCGAGCCTCTATCACCGGAAAAAAATTTAGGCCAAAGATCTAGATATGATTTTTTCATAGCTAATCTTACAATTAATGTGTTTTTTTCTTGTCGTGTATGAGGAACATATTGCATGTGAGCAAGGGTGCCTTTTGAAATCACATCCCGTTGCTTCCCGCATTATACATGCCATTTGAGAAGTAGCGATGGAAAAATGGCTGCAACTTTGCGACTACGTGTATAATAAGATAAGTTAGAAAACAAAAAAGCTGTAAAGGTCACAAAACACACCACAAGGGACTGTTTATTTGATACATCTCTTTTTTGTAGATATTTATCAATCAACTTTGTCTGCCACTATTCTTTTCCAGTCAGCATCCCAATTTTAATTGTCATATGTTTAGAGTTTAATATCTGAAATCCAAATTATGTATAATGGGTGTCTCGACTTCAAAGACCCAATTCATGAACCTCTATGTTTATGAGAAATAAAACAAAACAGCACTCATATGAAATATTGCGATTTTTTAAGAACTCACATTCGTTATATAATCCCAAAATAAAAACGAAATGAAAAATATTCTTTTTGTTTTTAAAAAATGTACAAAATATGGTAAGACCTCAATGTCACTTTTTTTTCCCTAATGAAACTGCCTCTTTTTTTTTTCTGTGAGAACTTCTGCACATTCTTCTTCCAATCCAATTTGCAAGCGATGACTCTGGCTAGAAGACTGCATTACAAATGAAAGCAGCAAAGCTTAAGACAAGTGGTTTTAAAAAAGTGGTTGCAATGTAAACCTCACGAATACAATAGCATGTAATCGAAAGTGGTTTCATAAACCCGACCATAAAGGTCCAAACCTTAAGTATTGATAAGTATCAACAATCCCACTAATGGATTTAACCATAATCCATAATCTCAGATAACAACTCCATTGCTTATAAGTGCATGGTTGTATATCGACTGCACCGATTTGCTATTTCTCCAAAGAATCAAGAGTAGGAACCTTTGAGTCCACCTAATTTCTGGAGGACTTATATAAGTCTCTTGAGTCCAATAGTTATTCTAATCTTGGACTCCTCTTATCTAACTAGAGATATGTACAGTTCATGATACAGTTCTCTGTTCCTTAAAACCACTAGGCACTAACCACTTGTTACTATCCAGATTCCAGCATCTTTTCATCGAAAGAGGAGATGTTATTACATAAAAATTCTATTCTATACTACTGCAACAAAAAAAATTCTTTTCAACAAAGCTCTAGCGTGACCTAATCTAAATAATTTCACCATTTTTAGGTAAAGCAAAAGTCATAAAGTTCATTTATATTACATCCACGGTTGGCGCATTACTCGGAGTCTAGCTCAGAAACCCGGAGATATCTAATAAGCAATGAAATATACTAATAACAAAGGGGGCAAGCAAAACCAAGCGAGGAACCATTATACTTTCAGTGCTATAATCTACTAGCTTATGCCTATGGAATCTTTTGATCAAGCAGCCACATTTGAACTCCATAACTACCACTATTGCAAAACAGATGCCTAACTCAAGATTCCAACTTCAAAGCTTTAAGATATGGCATTAGCCCGAGTATAGCTTTACCATAGATAGCCACACATGGATAAAAACTGTTACCTCTGAGGTTCTCTAAATAAGAAACCTCAAAGACAACAACACATAAATCAAACGAAAGGTTCTTAACAATGCAAATATCAGAGCAAAACAAGCCAGAACAAACCTCAATCTAAATCTTCCTGCCTGGTCTCGAGATTCGCTCCACCTCCACCACCAGCACCAGTTCCAGGTGCACCAGACCCTGAACCAGGTTCAGAACCAGAGCCATCCCGTCTCCTAAACGGCCAAGGAAGCTGTATACTGAAACTCCTTGGCGTCTGCTGACCCTCGACCGATCCCTGACCATCCCCGCTACTCTGACCACCTTGACCTTGTGCCCTGTTCTCATAATCAGGATCGTCCGTAGGCAACTCATATCGACAAACCGGACAAGAGTTGTGAAGCTGCAGCCATGGAAGCAAGCAATCTTGATGGAACACGTGCTTGCAAGGCATCTGCTTAACGTCGCTACCGTCCTCAAACTCATCCATACAAACTGCGCACTGGTTCATCTCCGACTTCAACATATCCTTGGTCACCTTAACAGTCGGGAGCGCATCGATTGCAGATTTCGAGGCCGGAGGAGTTCCGTAACGGTTGGGGTCGTTCTCGGCGAGCTGCTGAATCAGCTGCTCGAGACCAGGGCCAAAGAAGTAGTCACCGAGATTCCCCGGCATTCGATTGGATGGATCCGAAGGATTGCTCTCGATCACGAACTGGACGTGCGTACCGCTGGATCGCAGATGCTGGAGATGATTCTGGAGAAACGTAATCGGATCAAAAGCCTCTCCCTGAGGGAGATTCTGATGTTGATGTTGCTGCTGCGGCTGCTGCGTGGAGCGTGGCTGCATCGACGGACCGAAGAAGCTCGGGTTTATGAAATCCATGACGGAGGAGGAATTTGTACCGGGAGGGGCGAATAAGAGTGGGAGCAAGGTGGAGAAAGGATCGGCCATCGGGAAAAAACCGCCGGAATTGAGATTGGGGGCTGGATTAGGGTTGGGTTCCTCGTATTCTTCAAGAAACCCACCGTTACAACGAGGACAGAAAGGATCAACGGTGGAGGAAACTGAGACGGTGACTGTGCGATCGCACTGGTAACAAAAGAACATCTTATCAATCGCCGGAGCGGTGGAGTCAGTAGAATTTACGCCGGAAGACATGACGGAATCTGCGAAATTTTTTTCAGAGCGCGAGACGAAAGTTAAGAGGAAGAAAAGAACCGTCACAGGGACGAATTATAATTCTTTGGTTTGTGGCCGACTCAATCTCTCCTAGGCAAATTGGTCATAGGATTTGGGCCCGTGGACGGCCCATGTATGTTTTCCCTTTGAAGGAATGCCGAATGCTATACGTTTTTGTGGAAATCAATTTTATTAAATTTATTTATGGATTTGCAGTTCTTTTTTCCTACTACGGATAAGAATTCTAGAAGAAGAGAGACATGTACAAATAAATCTTATTGAAATTTGGATATCACAGTTTTACAAAATAAAAAAATTTAACATCATGCATTTCGGTCTTTGCAAGCCGAAATTTGGGAGTTGCTGGATTCCGTATCAGTAACAAAATATATAACAAAGATTTGCATATATTCGCGATATATATAAACCCGAATTTCATATGTGGATCCTTGTTAATGTATTTTTTGTTTGTTAAGGGTCATATATCCTTTTGTTTTGGCAAAAATAAAAGCTTTATCCTTGTTAATGTTAAAACCTTTTATTTTATTCAGATGGATGCAAAGGGCTGGTGCAAGAGTCTAAAATTACTAATTAATTAGTTGATACCATTATTTTTTGCTTGAGAGCACTTCCTTTCATTTGCTACAAAAGGCATATTCTTGCCTCTAAAACTTTTATGTTTCTCTTTTGCCAAGAACAAGGTGACGATAAAACCAAAAGAATAAGATCAGTGACAAAAATTGAGGAATGTTGAGACTAAAGAAGCACCAAATTACACTTAATATGTATATATCGGATGAATCAGGTAATAAACAATAGACAGATTTTTTCACGTAATTGTTCCGTGAAAACAACCCAAAATCGACATAGAATAACCGAACAAATTCCTCTTAGTTAATTAAACCGGCTTGGCATCGTCATGTCCACCAATAACTGCATCATCAGGTATATACTTTTTCCAGAACCAATGCTGCTTCCAAACTCTTCCCATCTCTTCAATGGGAACACCTTTGGTCTCAGGCAACAAAAAGTAGATGAAGACGGTCATAATCGCAACCATGCTTGCAAAGAAGTAGAAGAGACCAAACTTCATGTGGCAAAGCATCGTCAAGAAGAATTGACCTATGAGGAAAGTGAAGAACATGTTGACTGATACGTTGATGGCTTGTCCCGCTGGTCTTATCTCCAACGGACATATCTCACTCGGCACCAACCATCCCAATGGACCCCATGACCATGCAAATCCCGCAACGTACACACATATGAATGCAAGGATCCAATCAGCTGTTGCTGGTGTCAAGGTTCCTGTTCCCGTGGTTCCAAATCTTGCACCGATAAATGAACCAACAAGAAGCTGAAACAAGAAGATGAACATCGAGATCAATCATCTGTAACTAATAGAAACCCTAGTTACATGTTAAATAAAAACCCTAGTTACATATATAACTAATTTTTTTGTACCTGACATATGAACATTTGAATGCCACCTTCAAGGAAAAGCAACCTTCTTCCATATCTATCAGCTGCGTAGATGGAGACAAAGGTCGAGAGCATGTTAACTACACCGGTTATCACAGCCGACATAAGAGAAGCATCATCTCCAAAACCAAGAGTCTTGAAGAGAACAGGCGCGTAGAACATTATGACATTGATTCCAGTAATCTGCTGGAAAAAGGGAATCGCCGAGCAAAAGATTAAAGCTGGTCTGTATTTGCTCTTCTTGATGTTCCTCCATGGATACTCCACCTTTTTAGCTGCTTCACAAGCATCACATAGATCTTGAAACTCATGGTCAACGTTTTCTGCTCCTCGTATCTTCTTCAACATTTGTTTTGCTTCCTCGTATTTGCCTCTCTCCAGCATCGAGTTTGGTGTATCTGGCAAAACGAATGATCCAATCACCATTACAACAGCTGGAACAGCTGCTAAACCTAATGAAACCCTCCATCCATGTTGAGCCATCTTAGATGTTCCATAGTTTATCAGATTCGCCACCAAGATTCCAACCGTGATAGCCATCTGAAAACCGATGTTTAAAGCTCCTCTTATCTTCGCTGGAGCCATTTCCGAGAGGTAAACCGGAGTAGACTGCCAAAAAACAAAAAGAGAGAGAGCAAGAATTGAGAAGTCTTCTTTCAAGAAGTTCCACACTTTTGGCTCATACTTATGGCGGTTTCACATACTTAGATGATACACAAAACCACACAAAAGATGACAACAAAAGCCTCACCTGATTAGCAAATCCAACACCAACACCGAGCAAAAGTCTACCGATGATGAGCATTGCGATATTCATGGCAAAGGCGTTGAAAAGTGCACCGATGAGGAAAGCAACTCCACCGGTAAACATAGAGACTTTACGTCCATACTTTCTAGTGATAACCGAAGCCACAAAGGAAGCTACAAGAGCCGCGAGGTAGAGAGAAGAAGTGAACAATTGGAGCATTTGGTTATCGAATTTGCAGTAAGCCGTGTCGTGCCTTGCCTTTTCCATCTGTCTCTCAACCTGAGGGAAGAACTTGCTAAGAAACTCCTCCATTGATGTCACTCCCCCTGAGATTCCAAGGTCATAACCAAAGAGGAGACCTCCCATGGCGGCAACAACACATGTTACGATAACGAAACCTGTGACTCCTCCTTCATAACTTCTTCCACCACCTCCTCCTTCTGATACAAAAGCTCCTCCTGCCATCTTTTTGGTTTTTTTTTTGGTCAGGAGGAAGTAATGTTGTGGCTTAATTCAAAAATGGGTTTCACTTTGTAATCATTTTAAATAGATAATGTAGTGACACTATAATTAGGGACTGGATTGGTTTCGTGTTGTGTTGTGTTAAAAAAGTTTTATCTTACGATAAGCTTTATCTTTGTTTGGCTTAGGATTAGGGTTGGTAGTTACTATGTTAGTTAGTAGCTCGAGTTGATTAATGTTAGACAGCAAGTTTCATGGATAGTTTTTACTGTGTTTGACTGTTAGTTAGACCGTTTTTTTTTTCAGACCTTGTTTTCCTTATTTATCTTTACAAAAGAGAAAAGGATCAGATAATATTCTTTGTCTCTAGTGTTTTTTTATTTTTATTTTGGACAGTACCTAAAAATAGTAACTTGTTATATAAGAATTTCATAAATTTCTAAAACACAAGAACTCGTCATAACAAAAAAGTAGCATCATGATTTTTATTAGTGTCATTAATTACTGCGTTACTATCTGCTTCATACTCGTATAATACAAGTTGTTAAAACACACACAAATCGTAATCTCTTCGTTTTTGGAATTGCCATCAAAGTTGAAGGTTAGGTTAACTGTAAGAGCCTAAGAGGTTTGGTTTGGTCGGGACTCGGGAGTTTGCCCTGGTTCATTTACGCACATCATTAGTTGTATTTTTTTAATTCGTTTTTAGAAAAATATTGCTTTCTCTACATTGTTAATTACTATACGATTATTTTTAAATGTTTAATTACTTGTACCTAAAAGCTGTCGTGTAGAAGAGGTACTCCAATCACCGAAAAAAGTGGTGACCCTTTTGGATAAACTGAAACATCTACTGATGACTTGTTTTCTTGCTTTAGTATTAGAACTCAAACTCTTTTGTTCTCAAATAAAAAAGATTCACAGAAATGTTAAATGAGAAACAAAAACATAAGACAAACTGATTCCTTTTTATATTTTTCTTGTTTTCCTAGCTTTCTTTGGGCCCAAATTACAATTGCAGCAAAGAGACATTGAATGAGAAGAAACCAAGTAAAAAGCTAGCAAAGTCTCTAAATAAAAAAAAAACAGAGCAGCTTTCTTTCAGGAATAAATTTCATTCTTATTTCATCCTATTAATCATCGCTTTTCTTTTTTTTTTTGTTTAAAATTTTCTCACAAGTATTTTGCCCAAAGAAAACATTTTTTCATCATCATACAGACTTCTGTTGCATCTCAGCAGCACTAATACCAACAGCTTCATCAGGTATAAACCTTCCCCAAAACCAATGCGCCTTCCACACTCTGTTCATCTCTTCGATTGGTACATTCTTCGTCTCAGGCAACATCATGTAGATGAATATCGTCATTATGAAGACAAACACCGCAAAGAAGAAGAAGAGTCCAAATTTCATGTGACAGAGCATTGTGAGGAAAAGCTGAGCTACAAGGAACGTGAAGAACATGTTGACCGCTACGTTTATGGCTTGAGCTGCTGATCGGATCTCTAGTGGAGATATCTCACTAGGAACAAGCCATCCCAACGGTCCCCATGACCAGGCAAAACCAGCTACATAGATGCAGATCAAAGCTACGATCAAATTAGCATCTGATTTTCCAATGTCCCCTGTTCCAGCCACTCCAAATTTGACTCCAATCATTGCTCCAATAGCGATCTGCAACACACATCCAAGAGATTGAGTGTTTGTCAAGAAACGTAAAGTAGGGTTTTGAATTTAGGGCTTTTTGTGTTACCTGAGAGACAAGCATCTGGATACCTCCCTGGAGGAACAAGACTCTTCTTCCAAACCTATCCACTGTGAAAACAGAGACGAAGGTACACAAGAGCTCGATGATACCCGTAACCATAGCCGATAACAGCGAGGCTTTGCTACCGAACCCGAGTGTTTGGAACAGAACAGGCGCGTAAAACGTAATGACATTGATTCCGGTAAGCTGTTGAAAGAAAGGAATGAAGCAAGTCATGATCAACTGTGGTCTGTAACGAGGAAGCAAGATGTTTTTCCATGGATGTTTCACTTGCTTTGACTCCTCACTTGCATCAACGAGATCTTGAAACTCTTCTTCGACTTCCTCTGTTCCTCTGATGGATTGAAGCATCTGTTTAGCCTCCTCTGTGTAGCCACGTTCGATGAGCGAGTTCGGTGTATCGGGAAGGATCAAAGCTCCGATCATGATCATCACTGAAGGAACACAAGCTAATCCGAGAGAGATTCTCCAACCGATGTTCCCTTTCATCTGTGCAGTGAAGTAATTGATGATGGTCGCAACAACGATACCGAATATAATCGCTACTTGAAACCCATTGTTGAACGCTCCTCTTAGATTCGGAGGAGCCATCTCCGAGAGATAAACCGGAACAGACTGAAACCAAAACCAAGAATCGGTTATCTAAACCACCATTGCTTCTTCTTCAAAGCAGGAAAAAAAACTTTTTTTTTATGACTTACTTGATTGGCAAATCCGACTCCGAAACCAAGTAGGATACGACCGATGAGAAGCATAGCGATGTTTTGAGCAAAGCCGTTGAAAGCAGAGCCAATGAAGAAGGTGAAGCCACCAAGAAACATCGACCATTTTCTTCCGAAAACTCTGGTCACTGTAGAAGCGAAGAGGGAAGAGACCAAAGCAGCCACATAGAGAGAAGAAGTAAAGAGAGTGAGAAGCTGACTATCGAATCGACAGTACTCGTTCTCGTGTGCGCTCTTCATCTTCTTGTACACGTAAGGGAAGAACTTTTCCAAGAATGGCTCCATTGATGTTACCCCTCCTACAAGAAATCAAAAACAGAGAACCCCTAAATTACTCACACCGGATATTTCATAGATCAGATCAAAGAAGAGCAAGACTTTGAATCTGAGAAAAAGGAATAAAAAAAATAAAAAATTACCTGAGATTCCAAGATCGTATCCGAAGATGAGACCACCAAATGCACCGATGAAACATGTTACGAACACTTTCGGTGTTAATTTGTAATTATAGTTTCGAACGCCCGGCGTTTGACTGACGAACCCTCCGGCCATTTCTCCGATTTGAAAGTCTCGATTTGCTAAAACGACGTCGCGGAAGACTCAGTGTTGACTTCTCTGTTTCGCACAGAGGAACAAACAAGAGCAAATGTTTTTTTTTGTTAAATACAGAGCAGATCTTGTTCTTCGTCTTCTTCTTTCTTCTTGGTGTTTGTGTTGGTTTGGATTAGATAATTCGATAAATCTGGTTTCGAAAATGGGATTTAGAATCGAAAATCAAAGGTAAGAAAAAGAATTTTGATTTTTGAAAATGGAGGAGATTAGTTGAAATTTATAGGATTCGAATTAACTGTCGGCTCTCTGACTATGAGGTCGGAAAAGAACAACAGCTGTTCTCGTTCTTACCACTTGCCTATTCCTCTGGATCTTATCTGCTTCCATAAATCTCGTGTCTTTTTTAAGTTTTGTTTTAAAAAAAATAATTAAATTATTACGATGCTTTTTTGTTTGAAAAGTCTAACGTTACTCAACTTAATTAGAACAACTTACGAAATATTCGCTGCAAATAAAATAATTATATATACGAGAAGTCGTAGTTTTTTAAAATAAAAATTCTCTTTACTTTGTAACTAGAACTACATTTTTGACTCAAATTAATCTATTTTTGATTTTCTCTTGTCACTTTTTTCAAAAAGTAACAGATATTTTTATTTGTTTTAATGGTACTAAAATTGAGTAAACGGCCGCAAAAGTCGGTCAATGGACAGAAAAGACCGCTACTATTTTAGTTTTAGATGAGATAAGATCTTTGATCCGATTTTCTTCCTTTTAATTTACTCACAAAAATATTTTTCGAATTTTAGTCTAAGAATGGTATAGTAGTATATCTCTTTCAATTATTATTACTTTCCATATTTTGAAACTTAAAAGTGGTACGGATTTTTCAATCTCTATCCAAAATTTGAGGTCATTTGATACTTAAATAACCTTTTTACTCGTGACAGCCTTTCCACCATTCACATGTATGGATCTAACTGAATATTACTCCATTTTTAATATTATCACGGATGGGACAAACATATGTTGAAAAACAAAATATATAATATATATATATATAGAACATATTATACGTCAAATTGATGTAAGATAATATTTGTGTCAGAGGATATTCAAACAATGTTATAAAAACAGTTGTACCAGTGGGGCTATTGATTACGATATGGAAAGAAAAAGTTGACTATCACTATTTTTATATAGTGTATACTAAATTATTTCGTAAAATGTACGTAGTTTCATACTACTGCTTTTAGTTGGAGTCATCCGTCGCTCTCTACTCCTTCAGTTTACATTGCAAAGTCAAAAGTCGTTGCATTACATTATTTTTTACAAAAATAGTGAACGCAGTACTTACATTTATATTTAAATATTTTCTTTAGATAGTGCTTACTGCTAATCGTTTATAATTCATGAAGCCACTAGTTTCTACATACATGTAGATAGAAATTGTGACGTTGATGCACACATTTTGTATTGCTAAAGCACATAGAACAAGATAATAACTAGGTGTTTCGATCACATGGGTAAAGCCAACTTGGCTTTTAGATATTTGCTTGTATTACCAATGTTTTTTTTTTTGAATTATTGTATTACCAGTCTTTCAATTTATATAAACAAACGTTTGCTAGCCGACAAAAAAAAAAGAATAAAATAGGACAACAGAACATTGAGAGGAAGAATTAGCAAGCTGAAAAAGGCAAGACAACTAACCATCGTATGTGTACCAGGACAACATATATAACTTGTTGTTTGTTTAAAATAAGTTGGAATCTTAACCGCAAAACAACAATTAAGAACATGGGTTTTTGCGAATCCCTTGCGAATCCCTGTTTTCTTTTTCCAAACATCAGAAACTGATTATATTTTACTAGTTATTTACAATTATGTGTGAAATGATTAGATCAAGAGATGATGCTCAGGTATGATTCATGAAATGGCATGTGAACACCTTGTCAAAACTAAAGTTTTGTATGGTACTCAACGACTCGTCCACTGTCCATCCTCTCAAAATGAACTAAAACGGTAGAATACGAACGCTTCACCGGTAAAAGAATAGAGAGTGTTTCCTCCTCTAGTTATCAGAAACGGAATGTAATCCACCATGCATATGTTCAAGATCCGGGAGATGTATCTCAAACGCTAATTATTCATATAGCAATGCAGGTTATCCGAAACTCAAGACCTATCCAAACACCCACGAAAAATAGATTGTGTCATCAAGGGAAAGATATATGTCATCCACGACCAGTCTGGTAGACACACCTGTAGGTGATGTGATTGTCATTTGTCGAATTACAATATTGTAATTAAATGTCACACATCAAAATTTGAAAGATTTGTGAAATAATATAAAGGTTCATGGGTTAGTCTAAGGGAATGCTCAACTTCATATCCATATCCCATACATCATATCTTGCATTCACTTTGAAAATATCCTATCTTTTTCCAGGAGTATTTTTTTCTCTCACTGTCTCTTCTCAGTCTTAGTATAATAAAAAATTTACGCCATGAACTACTTCTTACATTAATTTAGAACCAACTCATTTTTCTACTCCCCCGATTCCAGCCTTTTCCATTATCTTTAATTTGACCAAACATTGATATTTTTTTTGGAGTGACATCACAACTGACCGCTTAACATATATATTCTCGAACGTTGCTCAACAATGCATATTTTTTCGAGAAACATCCTAGTCCGAATCATTTAGTGGGGTAAATTCTGTAAATTCGTCCCCAACATTACTTTTTTGGACTTTTACCAAGTTCCGGTTGCTCAAATATTTTTTACTTACACACCAGACGATATTTTTACTCATTTACGTAAGTGAAAAAAAATTATATAGAATAAAAATGGCGACGCATGGACCCCGAGAAAGATTTAAACCGACAAAAAATAACATAAAATGCTTACACGACGACGAGAAACAAACCCGTGGAACCAGGCCCGACTTCGAGAACAGGCAAGGGAGGTGACCGCCGCGGGCATCCACTCTGAAAGGGGTATATTTTTTGCGGCATTCATTATAAATGGGCATATTTTTTATCTATGCCCCTTTATAAACAAACTTTTGATTCATAAGATGTATTGTATTTATAGCCCAAAAAACTCGACTCCCAAACTTATTAGATAAAAGAAAACCTAAATCTAGCCCAATAAAGAAACCGTACGGTAGGGGGACTTCGCCCCCCACACCTCCCAAATGAATCCACGTCCATCGATGGTTCACGTGCCATAAACGTTCAGTTTACTGTAGCAGAGTATCTTTAGTTATCTTTGTCACCGAAACAACAAATGGGGTAGCTTATTATCAATTGAGATAATTATTTGAAAAACTCGACTACGACATTTTAATAAACGATTTTACATGAAAAAAATGCATGAAGATCTATTTTTCAACAAAAAAACTATATGTTTTATTGGATTTTTTTCTTTTCTTATAAGTCGTTTATGGAGTTTGATTGTTTTATGAATTTTTGTTTTATGTTTTATTATTTTAATTTTAAAAAAAATATAAAAAAATATATTTTAAAAAGTTAGATGCGAGCATTTAAATTAATCGGTTCGACACTGCGTGGAATAGGCGGTGCATCTCATCATCATATACTTCGAAAAGAAGAAATATCCAAACCAGCCTCTTTCTTCATATATATATATATACAACTTTTCGAGCAATAATTCACATCGTTAAGAGAGACAACAACAACAACAAAAAAAACAAAAAAAAAGAGAAGAGGATGTCGTCGTCAAGGGAGCTACAATACTTGGAGTACACATACAGAAACAACCGTCCCACGACGGGTCTCCTCAACTCCATCTTCATGACCACCGTTAACACCGCCGCTCGTTCTCTCGTCTCCGTCGCCTCCACCGCCTCCACACCGGAGCTAGCTTCTAGGCGGTGGTCGGCTTCAGACCATCTCAGGTTCATGTCTATGATGATGGCGTGGCTTGCTCTTTGGCTCCTTAGGGTTTTCTTGGACTATCTTCCTCTTCCTCTCGTCTCTTCTTCTTCTTCTTCTTCTGCTTCTTATTCTTATTCTTATCCTCCCTTTAGTTTTGCTTCGGGTCTTCTTACCGCGGCGGCGGAGAACGCGTTGGTCCCGGTTTCGGCTTCCTCCTCCTCCTCGTCCACGTCATCAACGGCTTTGGTGAAGTATTCAGGGTCGGCTGATTTGGGTATGATGATTTGTGACGGCGTTGATGTGCCTTCCGTTAACTCTCTCGGTAGAGCACTTTGTCACGTAAGTGTTAATTTGTAATCTGTCATTATTTAGTGTTAATTAGCATTAACGTGTTACTGTCCTTTTTTCTTTCGTGTTTGGTAAAGATTTTCTTAACGTTTTAACGATTTAAATGTTTTTTTTTCTTTTTTCTGTCACTTGTTTGCTTGGATTCAATTAAGACATCAAGATCATATGTAGACTTGAGTGTTGTTGCTTGGTTATATTTGTATTAACTCGAGAGCTTAGTTGAAATGGATAGTTAGTTTCTCGGTATATACATATAATATTATGTTGGAGCTTTCTATTTTTCGGACACTCCACGAGCTGAGGCTGAGGTGCCTAACGGGGACATTTTTCCTCTGTAATTTCCACGTGGACAACATGCATAGTTCCACATCATACATGAGAAAAAAAAAAAAGAGGGAAGTGGAATCATAGGATATCGATTAGTCAAAGCTTGGGTTATTTGTACTCTTAATTACTGAATCGAGACTAATTAACTAAATTATCATAACTATTCGTAAAATCAAGAATCTGCAACGAACTCTTCTGATCATTGGATCTCTAATATCCGCAAGAAAAGACATATTACTCGTTTGTTTATCCGCATATATATGAGTAATTCGATTGATTATGGTCCTATTTATGTATTCTCATTAATGTTTTTGGTTTGCCATTTTATACGTCGTCTACGATCGAGTAGGCACTAGCGCTCATGAACGAGATTCCAATAACCTCACGAAAATACCAATTTACGATGGGAATGGCCGAGAAGATCATGGAAGACAACGCGCAGAGCTGCAACGTGGAGCTACTCGATGTCAACCGAGCGGCCCTCGCTTCCTCCTTTGCACGCACCACTGCGCGTTTGCAAGACTCCTTGAAACGTTCTCGAACCGCAGATGAGCCTTTCCTTGGTTTGCCGTTGCGTGTGGTTAGCGCACTTCCGCTAGGAGGCTATGTAGCTTCTTACGTGAGAGGAGTGACCACGTGCATCAACACGGTCAGGTCCTTGGCTGATATGACCGGTAACTTGTTATCATCGCAGAGTAGGAGGAGAGAGTCTGCGTTGGTGAGAGCTGGTGGTTTCCAGGAGAACGAGGTTGAACTAGCGGTGGAGAAACTAGCGGAGGAGCTTTTGTGGATGACAGAGAAACTTAGACGTTATGGTGCTGTGGAAGAAGGTATCAAACGGTGGAGCTACGCTTCGGCTTTAGCTTCCTTGTCTCTCACGGCTGCTCCTAGGGTTCAAGGCCTCATGGTTAAGATTACAGGTAAACTATTGCCATTATTATCTTTTAGTCACTCAGGTCTTTACATGGACTGTTGTTTTCTTCACAAACTCTCTTTAAATGTTTTTGAAGCGCTCTTAATTGGAGAGTTAGCAAGGGACAACACACAAGTTCCGGGACAAGTTAAGTTCAGACTCCTTGCAAACTGGCTACCGTTGTTTAGCCACGCAAGGAACGGTCTAGCCTTTCCGGTTCTCACGGGTTACGAGAGAGTTGAGGTGGAACGTGCCATAGACAAAGCCATCTCGACTTTGCCTGCACTGGACCAAGAAATCTTACTCACAAACTGGCTCCAAGATTTCTCAATCTCGGCCTCTGAGTGGCCCAATCTCACCCCAGCATACGACCGGTGGTGCCACTCCACTCGCCAACTTGTCATGTAGACGACCAGTGGTCCAATGAGAACAAGAAAAACATAGATGCCTCTCGATAGCTTGTGTCCAAAAATTTATCGTAGGTAATAAAAGACTAGCTTCGATCTAGTCAAAGATTCAGACCTTGAAACCTTTGATGTATCTCTCGAGTCTAAGAAGACTGAAGTTCTAGCTTAGAATGTTTTTTTTTCTAGATCAAAAACCAGATCGATCGTAGTTGTTTCATAGTGGCATACATGAACAACAACAAAAATGCCGACTTATTAATATATGAGCTATATCCCAAAATCGCAAATATGGAAGCAGATAAGAGATGGTGATCTATTATAAATTTTAAACGAAGAATTAGATAAATATACCATGGCACTAAATTCTTAAAAATATTAATCCCTCGTTTAAATCCAAAATTCTGTATATAAAATCCCATTATATTAATTTGTAAACAGAGCTATATATATATATATATATATACATGGTTTACTTAATAGGTCGAATCAATATTATAACGAAATTTGACATTAATGTTTGGATGTGATGATCAAGATGAGCATGATTGGGATCAGAATTAATGCTTCATTACTTTGAGGAAAACGATTGTATGTGTGTGTGTTTTGGAATTGTTAAAAAGGAAAACGAAATCAGTGATTACAACAAGAAAATGTAAAACTTTTCAAATATCCTAAATGATTTTTGTACATATAAACTTAACTTTCTAATAAATAAAAAAATTTAAATTTTGACAAAAAAACTTGTAGAGGAACAGAAGAATAAAAATGAAAACTTATGTGTGTGTGTTTTGGAATTGTTAAAAAGGAAAACGAAATCAGTGATTACAACAAGAAAATGTAAAACTTTTAAAATATCCTAAATGATTTTTGTACATATAGACTTAACTTTCTAACAAATAAAAAAATGTAAATTTCGACAAAAAAACTTGTAGAGGAACAGAAGAATAAAAATGAAAACTTCTTAAAAGGTTTGTGGGCATATTAAGAATCTTTAATGTAATAGAAAAATGCAGAAATAAGGAAAAATGCTTTTTTAACAAAAACAAAAAAAAGGAAAATTGTTTTGATCACCTAACTATATATAAGAACATAGGGGTGAGTTTTTTTATTTATTTTTCAATCTTGCTTTCATCTTTCACGTTAAAAAAAAAGTTTATAGTATTTACAAGTTAGAAACTATGGCTCAAGATCAAGAACACAACCAAGATGAAGAACTCAATTTAGAATTGGGTTTAGCTCTATATGATCCATGGGTCATAAAAAAGACGTTATACGACAGTGATGTTTCCCAACAAGGTAGGCTTAATTTACCGAGACAAGACTTCGAAGATTTTATAATTCCAGAGATGGCAGGTGATTTGGTCCAGAATTTGGGAAACGGTGTTAAAGTGAAGGCTCTTGTTGTGGATGAAGAAGAACACATTGTAACCTTCAAAAGGAAATCCAATGGAAGTTATATTCTTTGCGCTGGATGGTCCGCAATCGTCAAAGCTAATAATTTCCAAACAAACGATCTAATTGGATTTTGTTGGGTTAATAGCTCTGACAGATTTTATTTACAGCGTATTAATTAGTTACTTTTATTTTATCTTATTTTTTCAAATATTTTAAAAACTTTCTAATATTTATTTAGTTAAGTAGTTTTAATTTAACTACAACGTCTGTTTGTAGTTGGTTTTATGAGTTTTTGGGTCATGAATTCACCATATTGGTTTTATTAGTCTATTCAAAGAATAATAAAAAGAATATTTTATTTATTCGTTCGTTATATCTATTTATTTCACTTGTATGTCCTGCTCAAGCGAGCTCGTTTCCTTCTCCGCCTCATGTTCGTTTCCTCTCCGCCTCAAAACATGAGGCTTCTTTGCTGCAGCTTCTTTAACTATGTCGATGATATCAAAAGTGTTACGAATTAACTTGTTTGTTATTTTACGTGATGGTAAAAACAAATGAAGAAGGTGCAAACATGAGGAAAAGAGCCGTTAATTTTAAAGAGAAGCTCAAAGCCTATGTGAGAAGTGGAGGCTCCTCACACAAAGCGTTGGATGATCATCGTCAAGTACCTGAAGGCAGAGTGAGAAGCTGCTTTTCATGTATTTGTAGAGATCATTCATTACATTGTTTAGAACAAGCTTGATCTTACAAAATTTCATATGTACGTGGGTTTTCTTATCCAAATATAAAGCAATTCAAATAAAATACGAGTACAAGAACTTAAAAAAAGATTTGAGTAACTTCCAATTTATGAGATTGTTTAAAGGAAATCTGATGTTGGTTTTGTTTTTATAGTTTACAAACAGACAGCTAAGGTTTTTGAAGTTCTTAGCTTATAATTTTTTTTTCTTTCTAGATCTCTCTTTTGCTCACACTAGCTTGGTCCAGCGGAGGAAGTTGAAACTTCTGCGCTACATACGGGGCAAATCTGCAAAAAAAAAAAAAAAAATCGTGCCAGTTTCGGGTTGTTAATGGCCTTCGATTTATATGAATGTCGTCAAGAGAATAACAATCGAATTTCTACAAACTGCTTGTTTAAAAGCTAAGAGATAAATAATTGTTCCTAATTTCCATGGAAGTTGATAAGATGATCGCACACTGTAGATAGTCTTAGTATGGTATTAACAAGTTCAAATCATCACTCCTTACTAGGAATCAAACCCCCCAGTTTCGAAGGTGCTGATGTAAACAATAAGTAAAGGCATAAAATGCAGTCCATAAATTCAACAAACTTGAGATAATAGTCTGCTAAATTCTACATTTCTACTACTGAGACGGTTTTCTGGCATGAATATCTCTTTTCCTTATCAAAAAGGGTATGTGTCGGGTATAAAAAGACAGACTACAAAAAAGTCTTCCTAATTGTGTTTATCAGGTTTCACATAGCTGACTACAACAACTCAATGATAAACACATCTACTCTAACAGGATTCTTTTGTTTTTTTTTTTTTAAAGACGTACCTTGTTTATCTTCAACCAGTTATTTATGCATTCCGAGTGATACGAATGTTTGCATGGAAGCAGTATCAAGTCATCGTTATCCTCATAGTCTAAACGACAAATAACACACCTGCATCGAGCATCAGAGAAATTAATTATCAAGCTACATGCACAAAATTGTCAATTGGTCTACTTAATTGGTTACACAAAAAGGCATTACGACTCATTGGTTCCGTTCTGATTGTCTCCATCTTTATATCTTTTTGAAGGCAAAGTTGCAATTGTATCAGCAGACAATCCTCTACTCTCGGTTCCCACAATTTCGCCAAGTGCAAGCAATTCCTGCAAAAATAAGATAGCGTACAGTTATAAGCCAACAGACGTGTTAGGCATCTGAATTTTTCATATTGAAATGCATGCCGGATATTATCACTAGATTCCAATATTTTCACAATAGTATTCAAATATAACCATGAATATTTTCATACCTCATATGAAAGCTCATCAGGATCCATCTCATCCCAGGCATCCTGCAAAATTAAAGCATACATAACGTGAGTGCAAGCAGATTCAAATCACCTGAAAAAAGCCTTACTTTCTATGATTCTCTACTCAGCAATTCTAAGTTCTAGTTGATTTTCAATAAAATGGACCAGACTCTATCTATAGCTTCAGTCCGCTGCGAGGTCCCATGCTGCAGGCTATGAGCATAACCTTCTCCGATGCCAGTGACCACTTAATGCCAGCGGATTAAAACTGACTCGATTACCGTACTGGTTAATGCATTTTGACCTCCAAATACACAATTGTGCAGAGTTCCGGTAGCATAAATCGATAATAATTAGGTACAACCTAGTGTCAAAGTACCAAACAGTATCCAGTACGTTTATTGGCTCAACTACGAACAATAACTACCTCATAAAACACAGGGAGGAGTATCTAACTGGGCCTCCGGACGAAAAAGGCTAACACCACAGACTAAATTGGCACGAAAACAAAACAAACTAATGTCATGACAGAAGGATAGTAGATAGATGGAACCATGTATGATGACACTTAGACAATGACTTGTTCTATGTCATGACTTTGTCCTTTGTCTACCATATGACTAAACAAAACAAGGGGCTGGACAGTAGTTCTTTTCACATACAGGGGCAAGAAGGTTCATATTCTTAAGCAAAAGAAGGTTTGCACTTTACAGCTCAAGATCAAAAAGATTTTTGTTGTAGTGTAAGGAGCCTACCTGAGACGTGTGATCCTCATCCTCTAGATCTTCAACCCCTGCAACCAATAACAGTTAGCATAAATCCAAACTAATTCTAGAACGCCCATGAGAGTGAACTTAGGTGATAGTTATAAGTGTACTCACGATCTGCAAACCCAGATAAGGCAGACAGTCTAGCTGCCATTTCCCTTTCATCAGCTTCCTGAAGAGCTCTAGCATAGGCCTCATCATCTGAATTAGCAACTTCTTCGGTATCAGAGTTTCTGCCGTCATCTTCTTGATCGTCTTCATGGGCATGTACATCAGGGGCATCTACCTGAGGATCCTCATCTGTTTCATACTCGTCTTCATCGTCATCCTCATCCTCATTCTCGGGGTCATCGAACTCATCCTCATCGTATACATAGCTTCCAGTTTCCCAGCTCCCATAGTCACTGATTTCAGTGTTCATGGTCAGCATCATATACGCCCGCTCCTGAAACCCGAAACATTATAACGCACACATAGAACAATTCTACTGAAATTCTTTGGAAATAATCTAAATTTCGAATGCAATTAGAAAGAAACTGAGGAAACAACTCTAGAAGAAAATCCGAGAAGCAGTGAACTATTCCGCGTATCCAGGAGAATAAGCAACAAAAAAGCCCAAACAGCATCAAATAACCTAAAAACGCAGAAATCCCAAACAGATAGATGTGCAAGAAAGACCCACCTGTTCTTGGAGCGTGCGAGCGAGAGCAAGATCCGCATCCATTTGGCTTAGATTAGTGAACGGAACTCTAGCGGAGGAAGATCGGGGAGGTAGCTCTCCCACCGAATTCGATCCGCTCTCATCCGCCGCTACAGCCACCGCCACTGCCGTCTCTACCCCCTCCTCTCCTTTCTCGCTTCCACTTCCGGTGTCTGAGACAACACCGCTCGGCCGATTCTCCGGCAACCGTCCATCAGTCTCGTTAATCTTGGTCGCTTGCTCGGCGGTGAGGACGACGTTTTTAGCGTGGCCATTGTCGTTCTCCATGGGCATGATTGTAACCTAGGGTTTTCGAATCCGATTTCGGGAGATGAGCGAAGGGAATTTGGGGGATTGGTATCGAAAGGGAATTATTCAGGAATCTGAGAAAACAATGACACGACGCGAGACGAGACGAGAAAAGGTAAAATAGTGCTTCTCTTAGCTGATTTCAAATTTTGAAATATGCAAATTTCTTCGAAATCACATCCCTCTATTTTTTGTTTCTTTCTAAAGCCACCGACTCTGTTTATCATGTGCTTACCTCCACCATTATCTTTCACTTGTGTGAATCCGAAATCATGATTAAAAGTGAGATTAATATATTAAATACACATTCTTAATCAATGCAATATTCATCTTTTGAACCTATGAGATTGAAGTAACTTCAATTCCTACTCAAAAAAATGTTTTGGTTATCCGAAGACGATAATTATCTTCTTTTTGTGTACTGAAATCATTTTGACATTTTATTAGAAAAAAGCTGGAAAATTGGCTTTTTCAGATCTAAACTTTTAGAAAATGTTAAATGTATACCTAAACTTATATATGATGCTATATCATACTTAATCTATATTAATATTTGAAATTCATTCTTAATCTTCTTTTTAATTTGAATTTCGTCCTTAAACTTTTTTTTTGTGCGTAAAACAATTATAAGGCAATCACTGTTAAATATTCTGTCAAGTGTAGTCTACGTGTCGACGATGTGTTTTGGGCTTCTTTATAGTTTGAGAAGAAAACAAAAAAAAACGACGTCGTTGGTTTAGGAAAATTGTTTAAAGAAAAAAGAAAAGAAAAAGGAATAAATCTAGGCAAATCGGTCTTTCTTCGAACCATCCCCATCATCGAAACAAAACCGAGTTAACTCCACCTGCGATTGAAAAACAGAGGCCAAAGCACAGTGGATCATATGCTATTAGGCATCACTTACGTGTAAAGCACAGTGGTTTAGAAAAATAGAAATTCCTTTTTTCTTCTTAACTCCCCTAAATCAACGTCGATAACTATTACAGATCCGACTTCTCAATTCCTAATATGGGTTTTCTGGAATTTGGCTTTGCAATTCCCAATTTCTACTTCCTCCAAATTCTCAAATTTGATTGAATTGCATTCTTAATTGAGTTTGCGTAGTGCAATAATCATTGATTTTCCTATTGGGACAATAAGAATCGCGTCAAAACTGTGACTTTTATAAAGCTGCCTATCAGTAGCTAGTCTTCCCTATCAAAATCGCATCGCTCTCTTTATTCTCCGATGCGAAATTCAAATCCGGCTGTTAGAGACATGCTCGGCAAAGGTCACGTCAGATCGTGCGAAGGACGATTCGCTAACTTTGATCCCCTCTCCCTCCCTCTTCTTGTTTAGCTTAGAGTATGATCTCGTAATCCTCCGACATTTTGGTTCAGCAATAGTCTCCTTCGCAAATTTAACAGGTCCATAAACTTCTACCTCTTCAATTGGATTCGTCATCGGCTTTGGGCTTTTCTCGATGCTGGTAGAACTGCTAGGAAGCGTTGTTATCGGCTGAAAAAAGCAAATTGGAGCAGGAATCGACAGAAGCAGCAAATAATATTGTTTTCTTGTGCTAAAGAGGTGACTGGAGAGCAACTGGAGAGATTTGAGCTCTCTTCCGGTGTAAAAATGTTTTTTTCAGTGTCTGGAGAACAAAAATAGCCGACAGTTAAAATATTTTTTTTTCTGGCCTAGAATTAAAACGTCATTGTTTTTAAACTTTCGTGTAGATTTTTTTTTTTTAAGAAATCAAAAACTACAAATGACGTCGTTGCTTACTAAGATACCACCTAGACTTGATTTAACGGACCTTTAACAGCGTTTAGACAATATAGGTTTAAGCACAAAAAAATTAGTTTAGGTATGAAATTTTATAAATTAAGAAGTTGAAGAATGTTTAGGCACCATATACAAAGCCGGGTATAAATTTAACATATTTTTATAGTTTAGGTTGTAAAAAGCCATTTTTCCGAAAAAAGCTAAACAAATAGAAAAGCTTAAATTCTCACGAAAGTTAAATGTAGAGAATTTTTTTTTCCGAAAGTAAATGGGCCGAGACGCCAAAAGGCCCAAAACGTTTCGCGGAAACGTGCAAGTAAACAAAAACTTGGCTTGATGAAGAAAAACACTTGACGTTCGTATATTTTAGTTTTTTTTTTTTGAGAAAATGATCATTATTTAATATTGTTTTTTGTTAAGTTAAGTTAATTCATCATTCAACACAATTAGTACATATCATTCAAGTTTATATTGTTAGATTATAGCAATTGATAGACGACAAAAAAAAGATTATACCAAATGATATTTTTTAACGTTTTTAAAATTTATTTAGAACATTAATCAAAATTAATTTTTATGAATAAGTTAAATAATCTTCTTAATTTTTGTCTTCTTATCATTCATGCATGTATTTTAATTTCACACGTTTTAGACTTGAAAATAATATAATGATTTTGTTAAAAAAAATGAATATAAAATGATATGGCGGAAAAAAATATAATGTATTTTATATGGAAATTTGATTTCATTTTTGGCCTCTCCTCCTTCACCGTTCATTCACTGATTGTTTTATCTCTCTGATTTCTCATTTTCCTCATCTCCTCCTCCGCAGCACCGCCGTGCTCTTTCCAAGCTCTGCCGGCGGTAAGATTGCGTTCTCCCTCAACTTCTTGGCAAACTATTAATTAAGTCGTTGCTTCATTGATTCTCGCTTACTTGTTCATGTTTAGTCGCTTTTCGATGTTACCCCATTAACTGCTGCTTAGTTAGAGATAAAACGATTGAGATTGATGAAGATGGAAAGAGATTCATATTGTATTCACGCGATTGTCTGTTTACGAATGTGTAAATCCACTTTATCAAATAAATTTCGTTTGGTTTCTTCTCTACTTAGTTTCTGTAGCACTGTGTTCACTGAAGGCATTCTCTATTTGATTCTTCAAATTGCAGCAGAAAGTTATTGTTTTCGTTTTTACCGATTTACAGGACATGATGAGCATTGTCTCAGGTCATCATCACTGTCAACCATCGATTATACACGAACGATGCGGTATAGGAACAGTTTCTAAGGTCTCTTGTTCGAGATATTGCGGTCCGTGTGTCTCTGGAAGATTGGCTTTCTCTAATAGCCTCTGCTTGAAGAGTACTTGTGGGAAAACTGGTAGGAGAAGCTTTTCAAAAATTTGCAGTATTGTAGATGACGGGATGAATCCAGATAACTCGGGCGACGAGGAAAAAGAAGCACTCGATGATAAAGCTAAAAGGGTATATATACATAAATTCAAGTGTTATCATAAAAGGGTATATATATATATATCATCTGTGGTGAAATTGATCACTGAAGTCATGGCTTGACATTTAAAGTGTTCATCAAGTGTTGTGACTGAGACTTAGTTTCCGTGTGCTTTATACACTAGAACTCTGTTAAGTAGTCAACGGGATTTTTTAATCCTTTTTGTGCATGAAACCATAAATCTTCCTAGTTGTTGAACCCGGAGGTGATAGAATGTTGTTCTACTTCTGCTTGAACCAGGAAAAAGTGCGCGATTGATATTATTTCTTGAGTTTAGTTTGATGTCACAAACTCTCAATGTATGTCCATCTCTATCATGCTTCATATTCATCTGATCATTTTGAAACATCTTTTTTCATTGTCTTTAGCAAGCGAATGATATGAATCGGGCAAATCTTGAAAGAATGGTTGGTACAGATGATTCTGCTTTTAACGGCTTAGATCTTGCAACCCTCATCAGGCAGAAGTATGGAAGATCTTATGATGTTCAGCTCATCAAAAAGGTATGCCTTTCTGTGTTCAAGAGAGTTTGTGATTCTGTAGCAAAACAATTTTAACGTCAAGAAGAAAGTTAAGACCTTTAATCATCTTCTTTTTAATTGCATGAATACAGAATCAGCTTTTGCTTATTTCAAATTTTTCATGTTCCTTATGCACTTTAAGTTTCTTGCTATGACCTTTGATTTTTAATGCCGAAAGATTTGTCGTTTTGATAGCTAGGAACTTAAATCATAGTTCTTAGATGTGATTAATGTAGGAGTTCATGGGGCGGAATCTTCTTGCGATGAATGTCATGTGGAAGTACAGAGAACAGGTAAGAGAATCCGCAGCTGTGATTTTATCATATAAGAAGCGTAATGATATGATAGTTGAACTGATTTCACTAAGCTTGTTGGAGCTTTTATGGTTATGATCTTCGTTTTCCACATAAAAAGTCAAGAATCTTTGCCACATAAAAAGTGATTATTCCATATTTTATTGGTATAGTTCTTGCCATTGGACGTGTAAGCTAATTCACGTTTCTTTCGTTCTTTCTTTTTCTTCAATGAATAGAGGTCTTTCCCTCTAACTGAAGAAGAATATATACTGAGACTCGACGATGTAGCCAACATGTTGAAATGTTGGGGAGCGGTCTCGCATATCCGTAATAGCCTAGCTAAGTCGAAGGAGCGACCTCGGATAGGGAAGGTGAGATCAAACCTAAACAGAAACCTTAATATTCAGACAAACATATAAGTGTAGTTAGAACTTAGAACCATACTTATCAAGATTTAAAATTTCCTGGGACATGGGGTGGTTTCTCCTCTTCATGCAGGCTGTGAGCATTTTCATAGACATGGATTCTACAGGGGGACGAGCAAACGAATGGATTTACAAGTAGAAAACCGACCAATTTACAACGGCTAAACCGAAGCAAAAGCAAAAGGTTTTGTATCTGAATTTTCCGTCATCAATTCATTTTCCAAACCTCTTCTGTGAAGGTCTTTTGCGGAGACAGAGGTTTGTGCTATATTTGATGTCTGAAGTCAGGTGGTATATATTTATATATATATAGACATGTGTGTATAACTTAGTAGATACAAATCTTTACATGAACTCTCTTTGTAAACTATCTCATGTGTTGCAATTGAATCCTCTTTGTGAATCTTCCACTCTCTTTGTGGAATGTAAAAGCAGCCACATGCTCAAATTTTTCTCATTTAGTTTTGGCATTTATGTTACGTTGGGACCATTCCTTAAGTATCTTTACTTTTTACAAGATATATAATTAAGTTAATCAAACTTCAAAACATGGCGTATATATGCTAAACATTGCATAAACCATGCTTTAAAAGTAAAACGTATACACATTTCTCAATAACAGATAAGTATATAGAAGTAATCATGTGTCATTCTATTTGTCGTTAGACATGAGTCATTCTATTCTGAAATGGTTACTTGCATTTCAGAAAGCATATATCATTAATTTTAGGTATGGTATTAGTAACCTAATCCACACAAATTTATAAGCATTGCTCCAATATTATAACCGTAAAAATACTTGTTTTTAATTTTTTTTTAGTTAAAGGCTACAAGCCTACAACCAACACTATGTTGGACTATCGTGATACTTTTTGATACAATCCATAATGATAATGCTTATCTTCATCATCATTATCATCACGCTCAACTCACCTCCACGTCCTACATCATCATTAAATTTGATGTTAAATTTCTCTTAAAATGAAAAAAAGAAAGAAAAAAAAGAGATCATCATCATTATCATAATTACTATTATGGATGATGTTGTCACATCACGATACACATCATGACTCACATTATCAACGTATGCTTCTTAACTTCATCATCAAAAGCATCCTCTCTTCTCATCACCACAACCACTAACAAGTAAAACATCTTCATCATCTTTACCATCCTTCATACATCATCATCATCACCCTCATTTGTTTAAATTTAATATAGTACTACATATTTTACTAAATAACAATTGTATTAAGATCTGGTTTATCATCACCAATTGACATAAAATTTTCAAACTTAAAACTTTGAACTAAAAGTTCTGATCGATAACAAACATATTCACGCACTTAACAATTGAAACAAAAAATCATACAATTATGTGTAATGAAAATTTATTTTGTTAAGTCATTCTGCTATAGCCTATAGCCTATAGCCTATTTCGCATATTTTTGTTTTGCGCCGTTGAGTCATGTGTAGTAATAATTTTTCTGAATGATAAAGTGTAGTGTTATCACACATCAAATTTCGATTATAATTTGTCTTACTTAAAAAAAAAATATTCCACTTTAAAATTCGAGCGAAAAGAAAATTATTTATACAATTCGAATGTAAGAAGCAATCTTTGGAGCTAGATTGACCCAAAAGTAAGGTGAAAATACAAGTTCTTCTCTTTTTTTTACTACACTCTCTCAAACATTTCACAAACACACACAACCAAAAAAAAACCAGAGTCTACACAGAACCACAATTCTCCGGCGACGAATCCAACGAACCCGGCTCGAATCTCTACTTCATCGACGGCGATTCCCCCGTAGACGGCGTTTCATGGTCGCAATTCATAATCAAACTAGTCATCGTCTTCCCGATTTGGAGCAGTAGAGAGAAAATCAGGCCTTCCTTACAGTGAAAAAGTCCAATTCGTCTCTGAATCGGTGATCTCGACGACTTCGAAGATACACCGTAGCGTCCCAATCTGTTTTCCCAACGCCGGAATCAGACTCGGAGTTGAAAAACCCTAGAGACGCATGGTTGATTGGAGTGGCGATGCACCGGCAGGGCTCGTCTCCGATCACGCCGTCAAGCTTTAGCGCCGCCGTTTCTGTTGCAGCTGACGTCTCTTCCGCTCTGAACAAGTCTCCTTTGTCTCATCCGATTACAGTGACGCCGATTTCCGCTGCTTACCCGTCCGGTGATCCTATGCTGATGATGTCCGCTAATCCTCTCGCTAGGGTTCGATTATCTGACATTCTGCCTTACGAAGGGGCTCCTTCTCCGGCGTACGCAAAAGCCGTTGAGTCTTTATCTGTGTCTTTGATGAGGTATAATGCTTCCGTGATCGAGCTCGGGAGCAAAGACGCTGCACTGATGCGATGTGGCCTTGAAGCTGCTCGTTTGTATTTCAGAACGAGAAGCTTTAATGTTTCTGGCAAAGGAAATCGTGGCCTCTCTATGTACAGAGCCGGAAGGTTAGCTATTGATCTTTCCTCGAGTGGTCACTGGTTTTGATTTTGTAGAAACAATTGGTTTTTGCGCTTGAGTTGGAGTCTAATGTAAGACTGTTTGTTTTTCTCATCTTCTGAATAGATCTGTTGAAGATTTAGATTCATCGCCTCCATGCATGGCTGAGATTTTCCGGTGCTTGGGTAAAGTAGCACGAGCTGCTTTATCTGCTATAGCAAGGCATCTACGTCTAAGAAGCGAGTAGGATGGTTATGATGCGTTAATCTCTGATTTACTTCTGCCACTACAGTTTTACATCTTTCCTTGTATTAACTTATATAATGGGGTTCTGTTTTGCAGTATTTTTAACCATATGCTCGACGACTTTCCATTAGCTCCGAACGAGGTTTCCTCGTCTGTGTTGTTGGCTTCCTATGCTCCTGCATCGATCCAAAATGGAAAACCTGCTTCTGGAGGTGGGAATCTATCCACAAATATTGAAATTGAGAAGGGTTTGTTGACACTGTTCTGCTCAGATGGCTCTGGCATTCAGGTCACCTCTATGAACTTTCTTTGTGTCGAAGGATACATATTTTTGCTTTCATTATAACGAGGAACTTGATGTGAAAACTTGAATATGTTTTATCTTTCGAGGAACAAAATAGTTTCTTAAGAATACTTTCATATGAATCTGACATGATCAGCCTTAATCCTAAATTTGTTTGTTTGCTTGAAAACACCTTTCCATATATAGAAAGTACCTTTGGCTATTTTTGGTTGTCTCTGAAATTTCTTCTATCCTTAGGTATGTGACCCAAATGGTCGTTGGTACGCAGCAGATAATGGATGTGGGGTTGGTGATCTCTTACTGATTACTGGCAAAGCGCTTAGTCATGCTACTGCAGGTCTCCGTCCGGCTGCCTCTTATAGAGCTACTACTGATCATTTGTCTGGCACTGACACTCGCGGAAGGTATGTTTTGAAGAGATAATAAGCTTTTCCTTGACAAACTTCATGACAGCTTTTCCTTCAAAATTGTATGTAATGAGTGCATGCTTACATATTTGGTTACATTGTTGAACTTTTCACTTGCAGGGCATCAGTAGCCTTTAGGCTTATGCCGAAAAGTAATGCTATATTAGATTGTTCCCCAATAGAAGCAGCTGGCCACGTAATTCCTCAAAGCTATGTGCCAGTATCTGTCAGTCAGTTTATGGATAACCTCTTGGCCGAGAATGACACTCCAGTTAGTCCGCTTGTGAAAACCAGTGTAAGCTAATCCTTTCTTACAATACTAGAAATAATAGTCTAAATTGTAAAAGTACATTTAAACGTACAAAACCTTGATATCTGTGAAGTTCTATGCCGATAGTACCCATATCCTTTGACTTGACATTTGGAGTAGAAATGTATAAAACGCTTTTTTTAAATCATATGTCGTGAGTGTTCTTTCAGATCATGCACTTTCATCTTCTAGATACAAATCTTGATATAGATTTAACTAGCCGATGTGAAATGCACATTACATTTGTTCGAGGCTGTCTTTTCAATTGAGTCCGATTCATGATTGGCAGTAGCTCAATACCATAATGATATAGGTTTCTTTGTTTGATGTTAACTGCTCAGAGCACAAGGTCTTATGTCAAGAGATCTTCTTCTGAATTGTGGATGTCAGGTTTCACGAGATGATGTTTGCAAAGAGCCTTCCTTGAGAAGTGTTCTCTCGGATCCAATTTCGTGAGTACCATTTTTTCTCTTCATGTATATTATTATTATTATCTAAGACGAAGAAATCTCCTCTATTTTTTATGGTTTGTTAGGATGAATTGCTTAGCTACGTTAATCTGATATCGGCAAAATATCGGCAGTGAAATGAGGGTTCTAATTCGTCTGTTTGCAAACTCTTTGATGTTTAGTGGTGCTTTTCTTGAAGATGCAATGGTTGTCTCTTGTGGACATTCATTTGGCGGCCTCATGCTTAGAAGAGTCCTTGAAATGGTTGGTGTTGGTTTCCTTCGATTCTATTAATATTGTTAGTTTCATGTGATGGTTCCTCCTACATACGCAAAAATATTTAGTAACCACAATTATATTCTGCACAGTCTAGATGTACGCTCTGCCATGCAGAAATTGAGAATGACTCTCTGGTCCCAAACCATGGTAATTCCCATAAAACTTTAGTCTCCTATTATGTCTTTTCCCGACATATGAATCGATCAACAGTATAGTCTTCTGAGCTTTGACATAGACAAACAACCCTAACCAATTTTTTTTCTTATGTGAAACACCTAGCTCTTAGAGCTGCCGCTTCAGCTATAAAACAACAGGATGATAAAAGGCTTTTCCACAACGCAGCCATGCGGAGGCGTAGAAAAGAAATGAGTGATCAAATGGATGTGGTGAGATAATCTGACACCTTGCTATATAATGTTGATTGCTTTGTACGTCTTTGGTGGTTTCCGGTTACATTTTTATTATCTCCAAGCTTATCAGTCTGCATCATCATCTGTTTTCTGATTACCTTAGCTTACATAATTGATGGACCTCTGATAAATGTTACGACTTGATCCCTAATTTCTCCGTGCAGGAAAATGGAGATCCAGCTACGGATGATGGATTACAACGAGTGGTGCATTATCCATTTGCTGTTAACGAGAAAGTGCTAATCAAGGTAGGCCATTATTTTCATATATTTTGGCCTCTGTCGCTTTTGGTTCCAGCACTAGCACCTACTTTTGGTTCTAGCTCTCATGAAACACATTTCCATTTGCAGGGAAACCGGAGAACCCCGGAAAAGTTTGTTGGAAAAGAAGCAATCGTAACATCTCAATGTCTCAATGGCTGGTAACTAACTATAAGAGCTGAAACAAAACTATGCTTCATAGGGAAAGAGAGTTATTGAGTTCAGTTCTCAAAGTAATCCATTCACTGTTTTTTTCTTTTGATATTAGGTATCTGTTAAAGATTGTCGAAAGCGGAGACAACGTGAGGCTGCAATACCGATCCCTAAAAAAGATGACGAACGAAGACAGAGGAGGAAGCCTACATGTTCAACCGGTTGAGAGCAATAGCTTGTAGAATGTAATCATCATATTTTACCCTTTTCTTTTCTTCTTATTCTGCATTTCTAGAAAGAAAAGAAAAGGTAAAATATCTTTTGGGGTTTGAGTTTCTGCATAATTTTGAATCGTTTGGTTAGAGAAGAAAAGTAGTGAAAGACTGTTGGAAACTAAATTAGCCTCCTAATTATTAGAGGGTTTTGTACAGAACAAGTGTTGGAATATAAAGAAAGAAAAGAACTGGTTTACTCTTGTTGATGATGTGCTTGCACTGTTTTGGAAAATTATGAACAGAGCAAAAGTGTTTTCAGATACGGAATTGGCCAATTTCACCGGATAAATACCATAGAAAGCATACTAAGTAGCGATCTCTGTAGCATTCCGATCATATTACTACTACGTTTTGAAACAACTGGTATTCTCTGAATTTACCGTAAAAGTCCCACAAACACAAATCTATGATATATAAGATCCAACATAGACGATATTAAAAAAAAAAAAACGGGTACGAGAAAAGTTCTTCTCCACTTGAATTGATTCTCTTCTTCCCCCCAAGAAAAAATAATATTTCTCAACATCCTCGGGCTTTTTGTGTATATTCGTTCGGGTAAACTTTATATAGGTGGGCACAAAAAAGGGTAAGAAACAAGTAAATATCTCTCCTACTGCAAAAACAAAGCTTCTAAGTAATCGTCAACGTAAGCTAAGCAAGGCCAATGATCTGTTCTTATATGCACCAATGTCGATCCTTCACCAACTTCCATTTCAAACAGCAGATGATATCTCGGCGGCAGAAACATCAGCATCTTTATCTTTCCCAATTTCCCTCTGCTCCTCGTCATTGGAACCTCTTGATCATCTCCATATCCAATGTATGTCAGACGAAGAGGGCCTCGGTTAAATCCCACCGAGGAGGAAGTAGACCGGCCTGCATTTGCATGATCCCCTTCATCTTCTTCTTCCTCCTGCCACACAATGTTCTCGATGATTCCTCCTTCTCTTACAATGTTCACCAACTGTTCTCCAGTGATAGCTACCACAAAGGGCGCTAAGTGAAGCTCGCTGGCCTCTACAACAGTTTCTGCAGGGACTTCAAGCAGTTTCACTGACCGAGTCCCGCTGATTGCTGCAGCGGTTTTGCCTCCTTTTAATGCAAATGTTTCATGTGCGGTGCTGGATGAAGAACCGCACACTTCCCACAAAGCATTGAATAGATCTGAGTAGTAGCCCGGTATTGTATCTTCAGGCTCATCGGGTGGGGCAAGAGCTTTCAGGAACATGTCTTCTATCCCCACAGGAACACTCTCGAGTTTTCCCTGAATAATCTGGCCATTCTCTGCGTTTGCTTCCATGGAAACCTCAACCAAACCCGGTGTTGGTTCTCTAGGTTCCAATTCAACTGTTACAGGTACTCCTCGCAAGCCATTTTGTTCCTCCTCTTTCGGTGTGTTTTCTAACAAGACGATGTCCAAAGAACCTTCTTCATTGTGTGCATTCTTGTTCCAATTAGGCTCACCGAGGAGGAAAGGTATGCGGCACGATGGAATAGAACCATAAGGTGCTGAAGATGAGAATTTGAGCACGGTCGCGAATATCGCAGGAGGTGAGTCGACTTTTTCTAACTCGGTACTCTGAGTTTGACCGCTCCATATGCTGCTATATGTTTCAGCATCGAATCTCAAAGCACAAGTTATCCTCACCTTGATTCCAGGCATATGTCTAAAATCAGGAATCACTGAGAAATATCTTCTTAACCTTTCAAGGATTTCTGCAATCTTTGCGTCCATCACCCTCAATGTGGGCTTCCCTGATTCAATTCTTCGAAATTCTGGCAAAATCTGGAGTTCTTGACTGCTATCCGGCTCAACTTCGTCTACCTGAATCTTGCTTTCGATAATGCTATATCCATCATTTCCAACACCTACAGATGGTAGAAACAACGACCATGACTGTTTCACGAGTAGGGGAGTAACCCGTTCAAGATGAATATAGGATGAAAGATTCCAAGATTTGTTAGGATCATGACGAAAACGAGGACTTTGGACATTAAAGAACGTAGATGGATGAGTTGATGTAGAGACGGCATCTGCAGGCTTCAAAATGTTCTTTATCCTCCGTCCTGGTATACAGACTAGCATCCTCAGATATATCCTGCAATGCAACGATTTAAGAGGTTGAGTTAACGCAATCTTGATTCATAAAATGTAGATAGTGTGTGCCATGGTCATACCTAGCATTGTCTCGGACCTCCAGATCAGGGAAATAGAGACACATGAGAGAAAGAAGGCGAGAGAGTCCAAGAAACAATCTAGAGCTCTTATGGTGACTCAACAGTGTTCGACAAATGCCAAGAACTTCAGTCCCTTGATCCCACAGTTTCAATCCCACATCAAACCCGCGCTTATTAACAAGTGAAACCACAAACTTCGTAAGCAACTCCATCAAACGATAAGGAGGTATTGTATCATTCTCGGCAATCCGATGGAAAAGCGGGAAGCAAGCTGTTAATAAATTGTTTTTCTCAAGTTTGGGAAGCAGTTTCTCATCGATTGTCTGAAGAAACCGCTCTCCTAACCACTGATGCTTTTGACAGTTTATCAACCGCTCAATAAAAGCCACAACAACAGGGACCAAGATTTGAAACTCCAAAGTCATGTCCACCAGCAACCCCTAAATTAATTATAGAAGATAATCAAAAGATGAAAGAGTATCTGAGAGCAGAAAATATTCCTGAAGGTCAGCAAATAAATTGGATCATATAGATTAAAGTTATATAGAAGTGAAAGCGCGATTAAGCAAGCGAAGATAGCAACAGACCTGCAAGTTTTGGAAAAGGCTGGACTCCATAAGACTTATAGAAGTGGAAGGGTCAGAGTCGGAATGTGTAGATGAACATATCAGAAACTTGTGTAGCGTACGGAATGCTAACGCAGTTTCTGAGCTCCAAGGAGGCAACCATTTGAAATCAGAAACAGATACCAAGCAATCCTGCAATAAACCCGCTGCAGATTTGCTGTTATCACCTCCACTAAAAGCGTTGGAACTAACAGAGCACTGTACCAGTAGATCAAGCTTCAACGCTTTCAAAGCGAGAGGATCAAAAACAACAGGATGAAACTTCCGACCCATCTCGAGTACCGATTTCCTCTTCTCAAGCTCCCCACTCAACATAAGCTTATTCAACAAACCCATTAACCAGTGAAGCGCAAGCAAGCGGAAAACAAGATATATCTGAGTCTCCTTGGAGAGGAGCATAAGACGTCTCATGATATCTTTCTCTTGTCCTTCGAACGCATCAGGGAACTTAGAATACATAAGTAAGACAACATGACAGAGCATAGGATCAAACGAATAAATCATGCCCAAGAACTGAACTTTCAGCATAGAGGCCTGTAACTCCAATGCCGATGCAAGTGGCACCACCATTCCCATAAACTCCATCATAGCACAAGACGTGAATAGATACGGCGATTCCAAAAGAAAAGCCAGTGTTCGTCTAAGTTCCTTCTGATCTGGCCCCAACCCCTGACTCTGACCTTGACCAGAATGTGAACTCTCATCCCGCATCCAATTGGGAGCATTGAAAGGCACAAGAGGCACAGAGGTACTAAGAAGTGAAACCCTGAGCTTCTGATTGACCACGTTGTAAACAACAGTGGTGAACAAGAGAAGGTAAGATTGCACGGCGTGGGTTCTCTCCGTCTGGCACAGCGACCAAAGATGGCCAGCGACATCGGAGAGCAAACCAGGAAAAGCTTTCTCGAGCTGGCGTAAGCACTCGCACGCGATGGCACGAGCTTGTCGGTCAAACCCGTGGTTGGGACGATTAACGAGCGCGAGGAGCAAGTCGACAACTGATTCAACGTGACGTAGGGAGAAAGAATCAATCGAAACAAGCACCGACGTGAAAGAGATCATAGCCTGCTCTTTCAATCCGGACGATCCATCCGTCGGAGATTGCACGATCGCACGAAGAGCATCGATGAATCGATCAAAAGTCTCGCTACCGCATTTCTCGAACAAAACCTCGGAAAATTCGTCGAGAAAGACGAGGATTGAGAGCTTCACTGGCGAAGGAAATTCCTTTTTGAGGAGAGAAGAGAGAGCGAAGTCCACCAGAGAATCAATCGAGAAGACGGTGGTGAACCAGTCGCGAGGAGAGCCGGCGTTCTGGAAATCCTCGATAAGAACGTCCCAATCCTGGACAGAGAGTGGTCTCGCCGGAGACTTCTCCGGTGTCATCGTCATCCTCCGATCGAATCTAGGATTTGAATCTGTAGAGAAATTAAATACGATGTCATTTGAGAGAAGAAGATAAGACAACCCCTTGTCGCCGGTATCACTCCGAGAAACAGAACATTTCCAGAAGCTGACTCATTATCTAGTTATTTTATTAATTTTCCATATCTTAATTTATTTGTTTGTCTCTCTCTTTTTCTTTCTACAATAATTATTACGAATTGTAAGTAGAGTAACTTGTATAAATGTGCAAAGAAAAACACTTTATGTAACTACTACGTACATACGGATATACCGATTTAAACATATATTAAGCCTGTAAATTCTCTTTTCTCTACAATCTATTTATAATCTACATTTACAAATAATCAAAAAGTAATTTCATTTCTGACATTTGATAACACAAGATTATGTAATTTATATAATTATTAAAATTAGTGAATTTTGGACATTGGAGTACAAATCAGCTGTGTTTTTGGCACTAACCAGACCTATTGAGGATAAATCACCAAAGGAATGACTAATGAGTAAGAAGGAACTTTGCATCAGAACGCCAATTTGAACAGCGACTGCGTTGTGAACTCGCATCATATACTCATCGAAACGCTGCTGTTTGCGATTACTTCTGGTCATTTCGCATCATCAGGTTTTTGGCCACCAGCTACGCTACTGGAAGAACTGTTGTCTCTGACGCTCGGAGAAGATGAACATTTGCTAGAATGAGAGCTTTCTTCTATGGAATTGTTGCTGTTTCTCTTTGATCTCTTCGTCTTCTCTGGCCTTTGCAATGTATCCTAAAATACACAGAATTTTTAGTAAATTACAAATCCTAGCTTTTCTAATTCAGCACAAGTTCTTTCCAATCTCTCCCACCTTATCAGAAGTAGATCCAGGGGTTTTTAACTCGAGCTGTGTTGCAACGTCGTTAGAGTCCTCTGCTTTCTCGGATCTGCTCTCTCTTGAAACCTTTGTTCTAGGTTCCCGAGAACGGTTACTCGGATTCTGTGGTATATGTACGGATTGTTGTTCAACGACTGTGTTAGGAGGCATATACGGCATGTATGTAGGACATGGAGCTGGGATCATGCTAGGGTTCTGGTTACCAAAGTATGTGTAAGATGGCATTGATGGATGCATTGGGATTGAACCGGGAGGCATAGCCATAGGCATTGGGTATGGAAAAGATGGTGGAGGAGCCATCATGACCGTGTGATCCATCGCAGCTCCCCATGTAGACATTGACCTTAATCTTTGCTGGTATTGAAGATTGAGATTCTCTATATCCGACTTCAGGGACGTCTTCTCTTCTCTTAGGTCATTCTTCTCCTGTGTCAACTATAGAGAGAACAATTGTTATACATCCACCAGTAGCTTTTTGCTATTGATAAGAGGTCCTCTAATAAGCAGTTTCAAGGCTGTTGATTTGCATCTTACGATCTAGGTGAAGTGTCTATATCATAAAAGGCAGAACACAAGTACTACATATCTAAATCTATACGTCATATATGGAATACTAACTTCTCCAATTGGATAACACCAGCGAGTAAAGGATAGATATGAACCTCGCGGGACTCATCCGTCAATGTGGTGTACTCAAATTTCAGTTTGTTGACTTCTGATGTGAGCTCTTTCAACAATTGAACAGTATCAGTCAGAATTGTGGCTTTGTCATTCTTGGGTCTGTCTGGATCTACAAAAAGAAGAGATTTGTGAGGATCTAAATGAATATTGTCACAGAAAATCCACATAAAGTTTGAATCTTTACCGAGTACATTTCCCAGCTCAACAAAATGCTCATTCAGTTTTTCCCTCCTCAACTTTTCACGGCCTGCTTTTTGAGACTTTCTAGTAGAAACGTCCATGACCTCTGAAAACTACAAAACATAACGCCAAATTTTAGCCCCGCTCTTAGACACCTCTGAGAATTTAAAACCACCATAGCAGCAGAGCAAAGACACATGACCACACATTGTTGGCTCACAAAATGAGTCTTGGTATAATCAGAAGACATATATGATTCTCTTTCTAGCCAAGCTAAACTACGTACTTAGCAATCTCTTGAACCATAAGAGTCCTAACTCAGCCCTTCAAGCTGGTTCTAAGATCTGATGATTGATTAATTCTGAGTTCCTTCAGCATATCTTGTTGCTGTAAACTAAGCATCATAGATTTACAGATTGTTAATACGCACTGATTGCAAAAAGGTTTTTAGTGAAGCTCATCTCAAACCGAGAAACAAACAAATAAAGGGGAAATCACTAACAAATCCACATTCTTTCTAAGCTGGATTTAGCAATAAGATCTATCCAAAATCAAAAACTTAAAACTTACACTAGAACGTTTTTGAAGAATATAACGAAGGAATCTTAAATTAGTAATCAGAGATTCCCCTGACGAACTTACTACACTTTCATAAACTAGAGCTAGTTCAAAGCAACAACACCCTCGAAATTGAAATAATTCCTTTGATTAAAGAAGCACCGAGCTGGAAAATGATCGAAACCCTAAGGAGGACGATGTGTTGCAATCAATTGAAGACGATCTATTGAAGAGAACAAAAATCAGAGATTGAACAAGCTCACCGGCGGGGAAAATCGACGGCGACGGAGAGATTCGATGAGATAAGACAAGAAAAACTTCGGCGAGAAAAGATTCTCGTTCTAGCCCCGCTCTCTCTGCTCACAAGCATTATGCCATTTTCTCTTATCCCCTTTTTTCAATTATTTAATATCTTTTTACTTCATCCTTAATGACATTTTTCGTTTCTTAAATTTCTTTCTTTGATGACATTTAATTTTTTGTTCCACATGAATTGATTCCTATAGATGACACAAAGTTTGGATTTTGTTTCTACTTTTCCCTCCAACTTATGCATTTATCAAAACAGACCCTCAATAATTGGTTTTAATTAAAATTTAATATTGTATTAAATAAACAAATACGATGGTTTAGCCTTTTTTTGAAACAAATAGACAAATATTGTACAGTAAGAAACTGTTCTAAAAATAAATTAGCATTGTTATGATATCTGAAATGAATTTATGAACTTAATTTAAAATTTGATAGAATTTCGAATTTGTTTGATTAATATTGGGATTTGTTCTGGTTTTTAAAAAGTAGATTCTCCACGAACGATTTCCGTATATTGTAATATCGAAATCAAAGTTGTTTGTTTTTTTCCGCCAAAATAACGAAATCGAAGTTACGCTTCTGTAAATTAATAAATCTGCGTTTTGCGGAGCTGATCTTTACCTCTTCAAATTACGTACCCGAAACGAATATTTATCTTTACGAGAATACGCTTAAGATAGCTAAATTATTCAGTTAAGGGATCTTTTCACAAATGGATCACAATTTTGGCTGTTGGTGAGGACTAGAAGTCAGACTAATTTTTCAGTTCGTTTTCAGTTAATTTATTCGTTTGATTTTCGAACCAGACTCGACAAGACTTGATGGTTCAATCTCATTATAAAAATCTTACAAAAGACATCTGAAACAATGCCTAAAACTTACACAACCAGCTTTTCCACAGATCCGAACAGAGGATTGAGTGGGGAAGTTTCTTCATCTTCCTCATCACTCGGTCATCACCGGCATCGCAGCAACAACTTTCTCTATGATGCTCTTAAGCGCAGATGCGCTAGCAGAACACTTGTTATCCTCAAAGCACGACTTACCTTGTTCGGCTGCTTTGCAAAGCTGTGGATCCAAAGGAACTCTGCCTAAATACGGTACTCCCATTTCCCGACACATCCTCTGTGCACCACCTCCGTTGCTGTCAAACACTTCGGTGAAAGTAAAGACGTCGACAAGGTCTGGTGCGTGCTCTCTTATGCAAGCGATTACCTCTTCTGACACGTTAACGGTGAGGCCACTCTCTTTCAGCATACTCACGAACTTGACATCCTTTAACTCCTGAACCATACCGCTCATGTTCTCTACTACTCCTAGCACATGGACTCCAACTTTCTTGCAAAAGCTAATTTCTTTTCTGACATCGATCAAGGACACTTCCTGTGGGGTCGTCACAATGATTGCACCGTCGATCCCTGTGTGTTGAAGGTACTGTACGATGGAGATGTGCTCATCCGAAGTTCCTGGTGGTGCATCGACCACGAGGTAATCGATCTCTCCCCAGTTTACGTCTTTCAAGAACTGTTTGATGAGAGCGTTCTTGCGTGGACCTCTCCAGACCACAGCGTCATCAGGGTTTGGGAGCATGAAACCTATGGACATGACACCGAGGTTGTCTTCCACATACACCGGGGACCATCCGAAGTTGCTTTGGTGAATCTCGTGGCCTTCAAGGCCTAACATCTTCGGCATGCTTGGACCGCATATATCAATGTCCATCAGACCTACTTGATGGTCCATTCCGGCGAGGGCAAACGAGAGCTGAGCTGAGAGAGTGCTCTTACCAACACCGCCTTTGCCAGACAAAACCAGAATTTTGTGCTTGACAGTGCTCATTCTCTCTGCTATGCCAACCAAGTCTGAAGAAAACACAGCACAAATATCACCAAGTGAGTTAGAGACTCAAAAGCCACGGCGCTTCATTTCGACATCAGCATCAAACAAGTCAAACAAGTCATTGTTCTCAAAGCCTAGATACAAAATCAATAGAATACCAAATAACAAACAGATTCAGAAGCAATCGAACATGAATGATGTAAATCGGAGATAACAAGTCACAAAGATACAAAACGCAATCCATTTTATCGATCTTATCATAAACGAGCTCAGGAGAATCTGTAAGAATCTAAAAATCCAGAAAATCTCAACAAAGAAAACGTATTTTGTAGAATAAAAACACATGCAAAAACTTAATTAAAGTGTAATCGAAGATCGCATGGTCGAGAGAGAAACCTGGGTCAGGTCCCTTAGGGGCAGTGGCACATGCTTCCTGATTTGGGCAACCTGCGCAAGAATCTGACTTTCCAGCAGTTTCCGATTGAGGACCTGGGCAATCTATTCACCAGAAACCAAGGAACAAGAAGAAATTAGGTTAAACCCACAGATGAAGAGTAACAACAGCTCACGAGCTGAAGAAAAACTGAAAAATCAAATCAAATCGAATTGGATTGGATTGATTATTTGCTTACGTTCATTGGCGTTCTCTGGAATATCTCCGTTCTCCATGACGACTTGTGTGATTGCTTTGATCGATTGCTGAATAATCTCGCAATGGAACTTCGTTTGATATCTTAAACTCGCTTATGGCGGCGTCGGTCTAGAAAACGGCGACGTGTAGAGAAAGAAATCATTTCTCTCGTAAAAATGATTCTACACAAAGCCCATTATAAATTATTTATGGGCTCGTCTATTATTTCCCATGGGCCTTATCGAGTGATTCAAATATTGCAAATTTTTTGTCCTAAAAAGGGATTATAGAATCAACATTTTTGTCGAACATTTTGTTTTTAGGCTAAGAGGTCTTGAAATGGGTTTTACCACTCTTAGTCTCTTCTTGTTTGTTGGTTTTTTTAAAACGATAACTAAAACAAAAAATCGTCGTAATCTTGAAAACTCTTCCTTTCAGATGTTGAACTTGTATTAATAAAAAAAAAGAGTGGTAATGTTTTCTGTTTTTGTTTTAAGAGTGGTAATGTACTAATGTGTATTGAGACTTGAGAGTGGTGCATATTTTTTCTTCATATTTGCTTCGTATATCGTTATCAAATACATGGCTGGATTTAGATAATGATACAAAAGCATGTAGTCGACTTTATTCACAAACTTACGAGTCATACTCATAACCCTACACCTTCACATGCAATGAAAGTGAAACTCCCAACTTTGCAAGCAACTGATCTTATAATAAAAGAAGAAGAAAAATTCTTGAAAATAAAAAGTTGTATTACGAATTTTTCTGATATAATGCCAAGAATGGGGGAATATTTATAATTCACATAAAAACAAAGGGGACACACTAATATATGAGTCAATGTGTGTATGTATATATATATATATATGTATGGAGAGCATATAAATACATAAATTTTATAATACTACTTGAGTAGCGTAGTCCTTGGTTATGGACAAGTCAGAAGTCAGTTTATGAAGCATCATTTTCTCCGGTGGATCATGTATGTCTGATATCAGTTTTAACCTATAGTTCACTATTGGCAATTCAGATTTCACTAGACTTTAAACAAAATAAATGTAAAAACTCAACTTATTAGTATTCAGAGGCTTTTTATTGTATAAAATAAATGTAAAAGATCAACACTTTTTTGTTAACAAGGAAGTTTTGGGCATTTCAATATCCTTTTTACCCTTTGGTTCGGGACCATTATTTAGTATTACTTATTAAAACGTAAGAAAGAAAAATTTCCAAGTGAAGACTGGAAGTCTGGAACTTGGGAGTTGGGACCAAAGACTCGACTTCTTGTTTAAAAGAATATTTGAAACTAAGTGCATCATTTTTGGGCTAAGAAGATCTAACATATATTTAGAGTCAAACGAAAATCACAATTTTAAAGTTTAATTTTATATGGCACATCGTAAGCTTTAGAAAAATTCTAGTCCAATGGAATCGAGCTTCCTAAATATATAAAAGAAAACAAAAAAAGTAAAGAGTATAATGTATATTACAGTTAGAAACTATCGATCTTTTAAATTGTGTTACGAACTGTGTGGTATATAATTAATGCAATGTGATTAACTAGGAAACAAAAATTTATGCAAATGCCAACACGTCCTCTAAGACAGCGATCATGCCAAATGAAATGAATTTTCAATCTATTTTTGTGGTGCCATTGTTTGTTTGTTTGTTTTTTTTGTTCTTTTCAGCTCAGTGTAAAATAGTTTCTTACTAATTTATCCACCTAGCTTTTGGGGGAACCAATTATTTTAACTTGTTTATAATTATTTCCTCTGTTTTGTTCTTTGTCATCCTGAGCGCATAAAGGAATCAATGTTGCACCTAGTCTTCGCAAGTGTGGCGCAACCGCAAGCACCTGGTTTTCATTTTTCTGGTATATAATTATTTTTGTCTAATCGCTGATTAAAGCTTTAATTCACATATTAATAGATAATAAGTGCAGTAATTGGACCGAAAACACTGACAAGTTTGGAATCCAAACAAATTTTTGTCTATGAATCTTCCACTTTTATAGTATGCATTTGTTAGGAAAGCATCTCTTTTTAAACTGATATAATTTTTCTTACGTATATAATATTTAAATCACCTAACATTTTTAATTTATTTTATAACTGATTAGCTACTATCTACAAAACCTTTATTTTCTCTGGCCTCGTCACATTGGTTTGTGCGATGCACACTAAAATATATATGAATTTCAAAATACATATTGCGGTCAATGCAGTTAATAATTTCTCTTAAGTTCTATGTTTTTATAATAGTTAATAACTCCATTTGAACCAAAAATAGTGATAAGATTCGTCATATAGTGTACTTCTACGTTTGTATAATTATATAGAAGAAGGTAGAAAAGGATTTATATCTTTTTTTTTTAAAAGTAATGTATTATGAGATATAAAAATGGAGACGCCGAAAAAAAGATATATAAATAGCCGTTTCCATGTTATAACTATTATTGCTCTCTGAACAATACAAAAAGAGAAACAAAAGAAGAAGAACAAGAAAGCTCACAAGAGTCACTAAGCTTCATTCACCATCAAATGCAAAAGAAATTCACGCAATGTCTTTCCTCTGTGATCTTGAAATCATTCTCAATCACGAATTCACTTTCTTCGTCAATCAGGTAATAACTTAACTAATAAACCAAATCACATCTCCACTCTAATTCAAACCTAACTTTCCCTTGTCTCTCTGTTTTTTTTTTTGGTTTAGGATTTGATCTCAGAGTACTCAGGGTTCTTGAGGAAGATGATAAAACAGAGCAACAAGAAGAAGAAGAATCAAAAGAACAGTAGAATCATCCTCCATGTCGAAGATTTTCCAGGTGGGTCAGATGGTTTCGAGCTGGTTTTTAGGTTCTGTTACAGTAATGGAGAAGGAATCTCGATCGATGTCTCAAATGTCTCCATCTTGTATTGTTCTTCTGTCTTCCTTGAGATGTCAGAGAAACTCTGTTCCTCGAATCTCTTGCATCAAACAGAGAAGTTTCTTGAAGGAATGTTCTATTGGTCATGGAACGACATCATTTCTTGCCTCAAGAACTGCGAACAAGTGTTCCTACACGCAGATTCATACGGTCTTGTTGATAAGCTCGTTTTCGGAGTTTTAGCCAAAATCGCTCAGAATTCGGACATGAGTCAAGTATTTGCATCATCCTCGACGTCTTCCTCTGCTTCCGCCTCTTCTATGTCGCCGGAGACGGCAAAGAATAGGTCTGAATCAGAGAAACGGTCAACTCCAAAATCGTTTTCTTGTAAGACAAGCAATGAGTGGTGGTTCGACGATATGTCAATTCTTGGACCACAGGTTATCGGAAAGTTGATTAAGAGCCTTGGAGGTTATGATAAAGACAACAATAGCTTAGTCATAACAAGGTTTCTTCTCCATTACCTCAAGACAAAGCTCCATAACAAATCACACAACAAGCTCGAGTATGCAGGTTTAGCTGATACAGCGGTTCAAGGAGTGATTTTCGCTGGGAAAACCACGTTTTCTTGCAGGAAAATCTTCTGGGTTCTTAGGGTTTTATCGGGATATAGCATCAGCAAAGAATCAAGAATTGGCTTAGAGAGAGTTATAGGAGAAACGCTGGATCAAGCAACACTTGATGATCTTCTGATACCTGCAGGAGGCAAAAGAGAAAAAGGGTTTTACGATGTGGATTTGGTGATAAGATTACTCAAAGTGTTCGTGAGAAATTGCAACGCAGAAGAAGATCAGAATTTGAAAATACAGAGTATAGGGAAGTTGATTGATAAGTATTTGAGAGAGATATCTCCAGACCAGAATCTTAAAGTGTCAAAGTTTCTTGAAGTTGCAGAGAGTTTGCCAGATTCAGCTAGAGATTGGTTTGATGGAGTATTCAGAGCCATTGATATCTATCTTGAGGTCAGCTAATTTCTTCATTACATTTCTGATTTCTCTTGTTTTTTTTTTTGTGGGTCTATTTTTATCCAAATAAATGCATGTTCATGGGAATTTCGGAAAAAAAGGTCTTTTCACAAAATGAGGGAAAGAAAAACAAACTAAGTAGAGTGAAATAGAAGATGACAAGAAGCAAAACCACTTTCTATATAGTTTGGCTTTTTACAGTTCTCAAGAGATGGAAAAGCTTAACTTTTCTTGCTGTCTTTCTTATATTTATGATATCTAAAGATTCGAAAAAATCTGAGATTTTGCATATATGTGCATACATAGATACACGTGGAAGTATAAGTAGTGACCTTTGTGGGAATTCGTCAATGATGTCTTAAAATGGAATAACATAGGAATTTCAAACCGCAATCATTTACCTTTGGATTTTTATTTACTAAGTTAAAATATTTTGTCTATATTTTAAAATAACAAAACAATGAAATTTTTTACATTATACATTAACGTGTAAACTGTATACACAAACGAAAACTCACTTTCAATATGCAATTTTTTTAATAAAAAAGATGTTCGATAGCAACATCAATATGTTATGTGAATTTGTACAAATATTAAAAAAAATGATTTTCTTTTGAAACAAAAACAATAATTTAATATATGTAAACAAACCAAACGCTAATGAGATAAAATGGGGTACTATAAAAGTACTGTGTAATATATTATTCTAATTACTGCACATTCATGTCAGAATCTGACTATCTTGTCTGTCTATTATTTGACTAATTATTCTTGATTAGTTTTAAACAATACGAACAAGATTAGTTTCACGTGAAAGCTGTATTTATGTTCAATTTAAATGTGATTTCGGGAATAAAAATAGGACAATTCAGCGTCTGCTTGCTTTTTAATACTTAGTATTTTTGTTAATGTGTTATATTTTTGCTTAATAAATACATTATGAAGGAAAGGTTAAATTAATTAATTTGTCATGATACTAATTTTTGTTGCAGTCTCATCCGAATCTAGCATCTGACGATAGAACAAAACTATGTCGATGTCTAAACTACAAGAAACTAACATTGGAGACATGTAAACAACTTGCAAAAAATCCCAAGATCCCTCCAAATATTGCAGTTCAAGCACTCAAGTCACAACAATTATCCAACGAAATTCTACCACACTCAAGAGAAGACAAGATAAAACTAAACAAGAACAGGAATTCGCGCAAGTACTTAGAAGAAAAACCAATATTGGTGCGTCTGAAAGGATTTGAGATATCAGAGAAATTAGTTGATGGGTTTGACGACGATCTAAGGATGAATTTAGAGAGGAAGCATTGGAATAAAGAGACGGATCATTCTGAAAAAGTTTGCACGGAAAAGAAGAGTGAAGTAGTCTCAAGATTGGTGAGACATGGACATAATCAATCGAGTTCTAATTTTCCAAGGCTTTGTTAGTTAATAATAGTTAATTACGTCATTATGTTTTTTTTTTTGTTTTCTCTTTATATAGATCCAGATCATTATATAATCATCACATACATGCACGTCTCATGTGTGTTACAAGCTTTTCATGCAAAATAGATTGTAGTTTTCAGAATGCATATGATTGTCCTTTTGGATGGAAATAAATTATAGAAGTAAAGGTTTTGAGTTATTAAGGGCTATCCTTTATCTACACGCCAATCCTTTAAAAAGAAAAAAAAAAACTTTGTCTACACGCCGTAGAATTTTGGTCATCTTCACCCAAAATTAACTAATTATTAGGAACAAAATGTCATCTAGTTTCGAATTAAGTGCTTAAACAACACTCATTATTTTTCGAGCTACTAATACTTAACTAATAGTGTTCATATTTTAACAAATTTATTTGTATGATGTATAGCAAGTTTACTTTTTTATAATTACTATCAAATTTGAGGGAATTGCCAATGAATCAAGAAAAATGATCAGTTTACCTGTATACTCATCTGTAATCACTGGGAAATTCACATAGCAGGTACACATTTCGAATATTAGTCTAAGCATTAATTTTATATTTTCTGGCTATTTATAAAAACAAATAAAAAAAGCTAATGAAACAAACTATTAAATCATCAAGTTGTCCTTTCAAAATCATATATTGAGCATTATTTATAAAACAATTCAAAATCAAATCACGGGAGAGATATTTTCTTGGCTATATACGTCACATGCCCACCGAGCTTTGATATTCTTGAAAATGAGAGTCGCTTATGAATATTGAGATTAAACCACAAACATAGACTCAAACTGTCATATCCTAACATGCCCACTTTTGGGCATCTAACTAAAATGTACTTTACAGAATCTTAGTTTTCTGTTGTCACGAAAATAAACGTTTCACCAGATAGACCGAGCTGTAGTAAAAGTGATTAATAATGTTTTGGATTGATACCCCAATAACTTTCAGAAAAAGAAAATCCGGTAAACTAATCTTGACATTTCAGAATTCGCGTTTGTTAATCATAATTTTGTTTCTTGAATCTTGAAACACTAAACTTTTTGGTCAAGGCTAAAACAGAAACAGATCTCTCTTCATGAAAACCTTGATCTTTTACCAAATCACATATTTTGACTCGAGACTATATTGTCCCCAACAAAACTAAAGCATAAAGATCAGACGAAATAAAAAAACAAATAAACTATATGGTTGTTTAGTTAACAAAAATTAAAAAATACAAGAAAATACCTCCAAGACAGGATCTTTGTTATAGTTCTAAAAGTTAAAAATAAACACTTAAAAGAAGGTTGTTCCAAAAAAACAAAAAAAAAAGCACTTAAAAAAGATTGCATGGTTTGCTGTTCTATTAAGTATACAAAGCTGATTGATGAATGAGAAATCAAAAGAGCTTAGAATTGATCTTTTAACAATTGTTAAGTCTTGTAATCTCTCTGTTTCTCTTCCTTTTGATGGCTTTCTTGTTTCTGTTTCCTCAAAATATCTTCAGCATATCGGCGCCATAAGACTTCTCTATCATTTCTGGGCATCTTGCTGTAGCGGATATCGGGTTTGAGTAATTGTTTAGCCGTTGACCAAGAATTAAGCACAGTCTTTGCTTCTTCCGTCTGTTGAGAAGCAGCTTCCGATGACAAGACTTCAACTAAAAGAGCTTTGAAGTCATGTGCACACCGCTGCAAAACACATCAAGAACATCTTTATATAAAATAGACAAATGAAGTCCTCAAAGAGACCAAAAGAAAAAGTCGAAAATGCTGAGAGTTTAATTCGGACAGGTACCTCGTACAATGTCTTTATGTGGTCTCGGAATAGCTTCTCTTTATCAGCAGAATCTAAATCTGGATTAGAGGCGCGTTTTTGAGGATCCCTTTCAAGCTTCGGCTTAGATTCTGTCCACGATGCCTTCAGATGAGAGAAACAAAGAAAGATTTGACTGATCAATATCCCCACAGATAAGTGTAGCCATCTTAATTTTTTTAGAACCAAAGAGCAAGGAAACTTTAACCTAACTCTAATCTAATTTTTAAGATGTTTCAATAGAGGACTAAATGTACTCCTGCTGCTGCGCACACTAAGAAAAGCTTTAGCTCGCTGCATAAAAGAAGTAAGCAAAAATAATAATACCTCAGGGTCTCTGATCTTTTCCACTAGCAATGCTTGATAAGAAGAGACTGCCTCTTTCCTTCTAATTTTTTGGCGTACTCTTTCCACCTCTTGCACTTCTCTTTCTTTCCGTTTCCGCAATTCCCGCTCCCGTTCTCTCAGTTTATCCTGCAAAGAAGTAAATACATGCGTGTCTTTATTGGTTTCTTGCAATTAAGATAATCAAACAAAAGAAAGATCCAATTCTATATCTGCAAAGGCAAATAAATGCAAACTATATCATTAGCTATTTTGCAATTTGTTTCTTCCTGCACCACTAGTATGCAGAGTATGCAGAGAATCTGATAAATTTTGACTAAACTGTGCCTCAAAATCAGAATAACAATCAGTAATACCATGCTAGGAAACATGGAATGCGTGATTATCCTCACTTTAAAGCAAGCATAAGAGAGCTGCGAGAACCTTTGCAGATATTTCTCGCGGCTCACATGAAATGTGAATACATAAAAGTTAATTTACCTCTTCATCTCTGGCTTTCGTCTCATGATCATCTCCTCTTTGTGCAGCTTTTACTTCCGCAATGTACTCATTAAAAAAGACCTCCCTATCCTCGTGCACAGCAGATCTATACCTTGGATCATTTCTTAGACTATCCTTGACCTAATATAGTAGGGTAGAAAAATAATATCATATAAGTAGGTAGTGGTAGCATGCTAACCAGATGTGCCAATCAAGGGAAAACTTAGATAATATAAAATAACTAATACTAAGTAACTCCGATAGGTAGATATTCCTATAAGTACGGGGATAGAAACATGAGAATATGATTATTATCTCAAATGGCAGAAATTACTGAAAAACTTTGGAATATATTTCTTGGTCGCAGAGGGAAGAAACAAATATGTCACCTACCTTGGACCAATGTGAATTTATTGAGACTCCTCTTTCACGTAGCATTGTCTTGAAATCAGAAGCAGCAGCTGTGCGGATTTCTTGAGACTTTTGTTCAGCAGTGCGTTTAAAATGAAGGACTCTGCAACAAAAACAGGGAAAAACCAAGACAGATAATAAGTATAAGACACTAAAAACCCCACATGAAGATAAAAAATCATCCAGTGTAATTTTTTTCACATGAATAGAACTCTTAATGCAATATATACATGGGTACCTTTCCTTCAGCAAAGCTTCTCTCTCCTTCCGCTCAAGTGCTTCGAACCGCAGATCATTCCCCCATTTCCTTTTGAAACCATGATAATCAGTGTGTTGATCAATGTCCTGAAAAACATCAGGATGATAATAAATTCCCACAAGAGACTTATAGGTTGAGAATATCCAAAACAAAATAAGCAAAAAAGTAGCTCAAAGTAAAAAGAAACTCAGTTCATCATAAAATTTACCTTAGACGCTTCGTCCAGCAACTGCTTGAAACCTTCAACAGCTGCCTTATGAGCAGCACGCTTTTCCCTGCGTTCTTCCTCAGCACGCGTCTTTACGTACTGCTCGAATAAAGATCTTCTAACGGAATGACTTGGTATTGCCTGCAAGAAAAACGAACTCTCCAAATTAAAAAAAAAACAGCATCGAAAAAGTCAAGCCGAGGCACTATAACAGGCGAAATGAAAAACTAACACAACACTAAATACTCAGCATTTTAATGAGCTAACAAAGAGAGCGGGTAAACAGTTAACATCTTAAAGGCTCTTACATTCTCAAAGCTTTTTTAGTCAATATTGAAAGAAACCAAAAGCATAGTTCTTTCCCTACAACAAATGGTTAAGCTGGAATACAAAGTGCCAACATAGTTAGTCGAGAGAATTGGACTCTAAGATAAGCAAACTGGAAGTCATGTTCTGTATGTGATACAGATGTAAAAAAAAGAGAGCAGCAAAAGATCAGTGTAAAGAAAAGAAGATAGAGTAAGGATAGTATTGTCACGTCTTCCTGCACATAATTTCATTCTAGACCTGGAGCTAGGAGATCCATAGGAAACTTTTTTTGTGTTCAATTTGTACACCCAAAACGAATGGAAGTTACAATGGTAGCATGGACGCAAGTAAAATTAACTGGAAATGTACAAGTTACAAGTGCAAGCAAGGAAAAAAACTAACAGACGTGGACTATAAGAACATGTAAGATATCAAATATTGTTATGATTTTTAGGATTGACAAACCTTAAAGCGAGGGTCAAAGATAATTTTTGGCAGTTCCTTCTCCCATTTAGAAAACGGTGCTATTCCTCTCTCCTTGAGCATTTCCTGCAAATTTAGCAATGATAAAGAAATAAGACACGAGATAATGCATGACAAGTCAAAATAACTTAGAAGATGATGGTTCCAAAATTGAAAATTTCCACTAGACGTTGGCACCATCATCAATGGTACTTAAACATGCAAAGCATTCACGCATTTCACTATTCCAACAAGATCCATCTACAAAAAATACAAATTCCACTATATGATTTTCTCTTCTCCTTCGCTAGACTGCCTTAAATTAGATGCATCTGGCCAAAATATAACGTGCAGAAAGAAAGACATGAAAAAAACAAATCTATACCAAACACTATGTCGGAAAGGACAGAAAAGAAGACCACGAGAACTATTCATAGGTCTAGACTACACAATACCTTAAACTGTTTAATACACTCTTCCTTCGATGGTCCACTATCATCATCTTCGGAATCTGACGAAGAATCAGAAAGGTCACCAGCTTCAGGAGCATCTTTTACCTTACCCATACCATTTCCACTCTCTCCACTAGGTGTGACCTCAATTGCTTTACCACCATTTGCTTCAGATGTTGTCATCGATGAGACGGGCAATCCAGAATCATGTAGTTTCTTTTTAACCAAATCAAGTGTCGAGGAACCAGGAAAATTTGTAGTTCTGAGAGATGTGGCATCCCGACCACCATTGCTAATAGCAGGTGCGTTCAAAGTCGATTGATCCGAATCTTTTTCCGTTAAATCAGCACTTGACAAAGGAGCTAAACTCTCCGTAGACATCTCCTCTGTTTTCTTCGCCAAATCTCTAACCTCGGCCGGAATTTGCCAACTGCTTACCTGATCCAGGAAATTGGAGGATTCAAGAACACATCAGTGACATGAAGTAATGAAATGTTGAAATCAAAGCAACAAAATGTTGCCTCCTCTAAGTCATCTTTATATTTATTTACCTTTGTTTTATTGTTGTAGTAATACATTTTGCCATCATTTGTGGACACAAGAGCCCAATCCGTCCCATGTAAATTCTCCCTGCATTTGGTACAAGTTAGATGAGATATCGATGTTTAACCAAACTAAACAGTTTCTTTAGAAATATAAAAACCAATTTTATAAGAGAAAGTTATAATCTCAGTCTAAGAACTTACATAGAAACAGGAATTGGCTGCACCGGCACTTTATCAGGCTGCAAAAAATAAGCAAAAAGTATCGATTCATAAATTGCTCAAAAATTCTAAACGGAATACATTATTAAGGTATACTCAGACAATTAGCCTCCATAAGTTTTTGCACTACGATCAAATGCCAAGCAACCCACATTAAACGCCTGTGGATAACTTAGGGTGGATTGTAATACCGTTCACATGCGCTTACAACAAAGTTCAAAGTGGCTTGACAAATTTAAGCAACTATGCAACTAAAAATAATAAAGTTCAACTATTGCAGTAATTTTCTATAAAACAAAACTGTATACCAACTACAGAAAATAGAGATTAAGCTGTTTTAAGCGAACACTGGAATACACTGTTCAGCAGCTAAAGAATATATGACAACTACGACTTTAAGAAAAAGTTTGAATCACATCTGACATCCTATAACTTGGACTCAAATAGTCAAATATAACAAATGCGGATATACCTACTATAGATACGAACTCCTAAGTGACGTGTCGTGAAGCAAAACAGATCCTATGATAACGTATCGAATAGACGTAGTCTCAACTAATAAACAAGCAATGTCATCAGCTATACTCACCTCCCCTTCAAACCCAGGAGGCTTTTCATAGGTCGATTGCCCTGTCACCGAGTTATAATAGTAAACAATTCCTGTCTCGGATTTATGTGCAGTCCAGGCCTCCACCCGATTTCCTACTAGCTGAGAACCAGCTCTGTCATCTGCAAAATACAAGATGATTCTGATAAAGGGTATGTAAACTAGATAGCATAACCATTAAGGTCAAACAGCTCTTACATGGATCAGTAATCTATCATGAAACCTCGAGCATACCGATTCCTGAGAGTGCTTCTGTCTTTTGCCTGGGAGAAATATCAAGCTGATGGCCTGGTAACGCCTGAACACTGCCAGCACTTCCGATAGGAACGCCTCCAAGCGGTTGAGGACCAGAATATGGTAGGTGAGGAGAAATTCCACGAACTGAAAAAGGGTAAGAGCCAGGAAAAGGAGTAGGATGCGAATGAAAAGGTGCCCTGGGAATACCACCCATATGGGGAGGCTGCAACCACATTCCTTGAGGCGTTCCATGCATTGTAGGGTGTGAATGATATGGAGGATACATGTGCGAGTGAATACCAGGATTGATATGAGCAGGACCTGCAGACATCCCGGGTCTTGGAGTTGTAGAGAAAGGGTTGGAACCAGGAAAAGCAGGTGGAGATGTCATTAGTCCAGGAGGGGCGAGTGTTCCTGGTCGACCAAAAGGCGGATTTGGTAGCATTGGTGAAGCTTGAGGTATGGGATTAATATTTGAGGAGGCTGCTGCATTAGAATGCTGCACAGAAGATGAAACTGACTGAGAGACAAAAACTGTAGTAGCAACCTGCGCAGAAGCAAGAGAAACATCATGGAACCAAAAATTAGATGACCTGAAAACAGATGAATCAGCATGTGTTCTAAGCATATCCTGAACAAGGTTGAATCCTGACAAATTCTAACAGTTAATTTAACCAAAATGATTCGAGAGTGCGATATAAAAGACAGAAAAAATAAGACATGCATTCATCTAATTATAGGATCACAAGTTCTTGAAATAGGTTCTAGAGAAAACAACATCAAAAGACATAACATCAAGAACTAGAATGAACATAAAGCTTCTACAGGAGCTAAGCCGCACTTCGAGATGAAGATATTATGTAATAAACATAAGCGAAAGACCTGAGATACAAGAATGAACAACGTACAGACATAGAGGATTGGTCCTTCTGGTCCGGAAGAGATATACTCGAAGCAGTGGCCAATACTGAATCACTTGGAGAAGATCGGACGAATAAACCTTGTCCCGTAGGCGCCGCCGCCGAATTCAGCGGCTCAGTTGTATTCTCTCCTTCCATCACCTATTGAAGAGTGAAATATTCGGTGGGACGAGTATCAGTCGCCGAAGAGAAATTGAATTGCCGGCGGCTTCGGTCGTCGAAGCGCGCGAACGAAGAAGTTAGGGTTTAGAGTGGAGGAGGGATCAGAAGTCGATGTCGAGATTCAGGAGAACGAAGTTTAGCCGACGGTAAAAGATAGATCGTGGGAAGATAGACACGATGGACGGCTGAGATTACGTTCCGTCGAAAAAGGAAGGATATATTTTAATTTTGGAAATTTTTAGTTAGTTGACGGGAAGGACCTTATATTTTAAGTTAAAATGCTGAAGCGACCCGGTTTTAAAAAAATGTGCTTTAGCTACCCCTACGTCTATCATCATCTCCTTGTACACCGAAACCTAAATTAAACACGCATTATGTTATACGCACGTCGTGGCTAATGTCTTTTTGGGGTCAACACGTGGCTAATGTTTTTTTTTGGTCAACCACGTGGCTAATGTTTTAAATTCAAAAAGTATATAGAAAGCCTATTCAAAGTTTAAACATTAGAAAGTGAATTGAAAGTTTGACTCGTAACAATGAATTTAGTGACAAATAATTATTGACAATCCGACAACACTCAAAGTGTGGTACTTGTACTTTTTAGTGGTAGAAGACGGTAGCGAAGTTTCAAAACAATTATGTAAACATGAACTATTCACTACCACTCGCTAATCTATGGTCGGAGCACTAAAAACTTGGCCCAATAACTAAAATGTTCTTAAAGCCATTTTCTTAATATAAATTTAATTTTACGGATTGCCGACTTCGACCCACGTGTGGAAGATCAGTCCAAAAAGCCAAAGAGATTACGGGTAAAACTGAAACCATTCTTCTTTTAGGTCACCGACCTCTCAATATATCAAAGATAACAACAAGACCTAAACGTATGTGTTTTTAGGAAAGGTGATATCAACAATACAGAAGATGTAGATCGAATGGACCAAAGCAGAATATAGTGTTGAAAGTCATTGAAACAATGTAAAATATAATGTGATTTTTTTGTTTGTTTAATAATTTAATATAATGTGATTAGTCAGTCTTTTAACAAGAAAAAAAGGATTATTCAGATTATAATAGTATAGAAAAGAAAAGGACCATCAAAATAGTTTTTAATTACCGTGAGGAACTAATTATAACGCGCATAAAATAAAAAATGGCCTGAGCGGTCGTTATAGACGCATGTTTTGGGTCGCGTAGCTACAACCGATCACTTAGCCAAATCTCTCTCTCTCTCTCCCACATCTTCTGCATCTCTCGTCGCACTATTCCTTTCGAACCTTTTCGATTTTGAATTTCTTTCCCCGAAAACCCCAAAGGGAACACAGGTTTCCTCGCTGCCTTGCTGTGTTCAGCCTTTTATGCTGCTTTGAGACCTTCCGGTATTGGTCTTCTGGCTGTGTTAGCGACGGAGATACGTCAATTTTAGATGGAGCTTTCGCTGACGACGATTGACAAATGATTCCACAATCTTCTTCTTTCGATTTACTATCTCACGCTAATGTATCACGTCGTCTCTTCTGTCCTTGCTCCAATGAGTACGGCTTGATTGCGTTCTGCGATGGGTTCGCGAGGAGGCGGGTTCTCCGCCGGAAAATCAGAGTTCAGGTGGCGAAAGCGACCTCGAGGTTTGTTTCCTGCGGGATTCGCGGGGATTCGAAGAACATTAGGTTAGCGGATTCGGCGACAAGGGTCGCACGAAGCCTTGGGGTTGCTCGGTTCTCGAATGAATTCGAGGACGAGCATGAATCATCGTCGTCGCAGGAGTCTGAAATTCAAGGTGATCGAAACAATTTCACTAACTTTAGAGAAGACCCGATAGTGGATAAGCTCAGGACTCAGCTAGGCGATATCCATCCAATCCCGTCGCCGCCGATTAATAGTGACGCGATTGGTTTATTTGCTTTCTTCTTCTTCGTCGGTGTTGTTTGCGACAAGCTATGGGCGTGGAGAAAGAGGCGGAGGCAAACGAGTGGTGAACGAGGAGCCGGGCAATGGCCACAGGTTCCCACAAGCTTCTCGCTGTCCCTCGAGAAGGATTTGCAGAGGAAAGAGTCTGTGGAGTGGGTTAACATGGTGCTGGTGAAGCTCTGGAAAGTTTATAGAGGTGGGATTGAAAACTGGCTCATTGGATTGTTGCAGCCTGTAATTGATGACTTGAAGAAGCCAGATTATGTTAAAAGAGTTGAAATTAAACAATTTTCTCTTGGTGATGAGCCCTTGTCTGTTAGAAATGTAGAGAGGAGGACATCACGCCGTGTCAATGACTTGCAGTAAGTTTACACCTTGGTGCTTTTGCCTATGTTAGGTTACATGAAACCTACGGATGCAATACACTATTGCTCACTGCATCATTGAATTTTCTATTTGTTGGTTATTTTGGAGTTTGGATACTTCAAACTGTCTGTTCAGGGCTCAGTTTGTAGATTGCTTATGCTGTAGTTTTCTTCTTCGTTATAGGTATCAGATTGGTCTTCGGTATACTGGTGATGCCCGGATGTTGTTAATGCTCTCTTTAAAATTTGGTATCATCCCAGTAGTTGTGCCTGTCGGTATTCGGGATTTTGACATTGACGGTGAGCTTTGGGTTAAATTAAGACTGATACCGACAGCGCCTTGGGTTGGAGCCGCATCATGGGCTTTTGTATCACTTCCAAAGATCAAATTTGAGCTGGCACCATTCCGGTTGTTTAATCTAATGGGTACGAGTTAATCATGATTGTCTATTGCTTTCTCATTATCTTATTTATGTCACATCTTTATTTTTTATATCTTCGTAAAGAGTGAATACAAGGTCGTTTATTTTGGTGAATTGCTAAGCTGCTGACCATATATAGTGTGGAATGATTATAATATTATCAACTATTGCTGAATGATGTTGAAAAGGCAACTTTATTTTTGACATGAAGTACATGAGTAATTGCTCATATCATTTTCTTCTTTTTTGCATGAATGCTTTGGATGATAACATCAGGAATCCCTGTTCTATCAATGTAAGTCCTACTATGTCTGTTTTCATATATCTTTTTTCCTGAACAGAACTGTTTTTTGCAACTAATGGTTCAATACTGCACTGGTTAAGTGCTTCGTACTTGATATGTAGTTTCCAGTTCAGATTGAGGTCTATAGTTGTAAAAAGGAGTTTCGTAACTTCTTGTAGCTATATGTTTTTTTTTTTTTTTTATGTTCTTCCGTGAACTTTGGGAGCATATACTATAAGTTAAGTTGCAGTACTGGATAATTCTGATCAGAAACTGGTATTCGTTTTAGCTTTTTCTCTCTGTTGATTGTTCACCCTCCTCGATGTTTTGATATACCATTTTCTTCCCTCATTCCTATGCTTCCTCCCTTTCAGGTTCTTGACCAAACTGCTGACAGAAGATTTGCCTCGATTATTTGTCCGCCCTAAGAAAATTGTCTTGGATTTCCAGAAAGGAAAAGCTGTTGGGCCTGTTTCAGAAGACCTAAAATCTGGAGACATGCAGGAAGGGAACAAGGATTTTGTCGGGGAACTGTCTGTTACTCTTGTCGATGCCAAGAAACTTCCATACATGTTCTCTGGTAAGTTATACTCACTGGAAATAATTTCCTCTGCTTCAGTTCATTATTTTCTGGTAGTCTCTGTTGTTTTAGTGTCTATATATACCCCCGTAGTCATTGAAATTTATTGAGCAATAAAAACAAGCTATATAAATGCAGTCATCATAGTGAATTCTTCATCATTCACTTGTTTCTTCATTCAGGTAGAACGGATCCATATGTTATATTACGAATGGGTGATCAAATTATCCGCAGTAAGAAGAACAGTCAAACTACTGTGATTGGGGCTCCTGGTCAGCCAATCTGGAATCAGGTGAACTGCGTAAAATATCTCTATGGCTTATTCATTATCTAGTGGTGAATTAGTTTTGTTTTTATTGATTGAATTTTATAGAATGTTTCTGTATCGTAAATATTGTCAGGACTTCCAATTCCTTGTTTCAAATCCTAGAGAGCAAGTATTACAAATTGAAGTCAACGACTGTCTTGGATTCGCTGATATGGTTATTGGTACCGGAGAGGTAAATAATCTTTCTTTTTAACTTGTTTGTAATCTGCAAAAGAAAAGCTTGATATGTTAACAGAAATCACTTGTCTACTTCTGTGTCAATAAGTTTCTGCTCTGATAACTTGTCACTCTCAGGCTATTGGCTGCGTAGCAATCGCTGCATTAATTTCCAGGAAAATAGTGTTGAATATCAAATTTGTTGTCTGGATAACCTTAATACTTGAGAATACATCCAGGTTGACCTCGGATCACTGCCAGATACGGTTCCTACGGACAGAACTGTTGTTTTGCGAGGCGGTTGGAGTTTGTTCGGAAAGGGGTCAGCTGGAGAAATACTACTGCGGCTTACATACAAAGCATACGTGGAGGATGAAGAAGATGATAAACGCAATGCAAAAGCGATTATTACAGATGCTTCAGATGATGAAATGTCGGATTCGGAAGAACCTAGCTCATTCGTCCAGAATGACAAGATTCCTTCTGGTGATCTTAGTCAAGAATCATTTATGAATGTGCTGTCTGCATTGATTGTGAGCGAGGAATTTCAAGGGATAGTTTCATCAGAAGCTGGGAACAATAAACTTTATGAAGGTGAAACAAGCGTGTCACCAGCACCTTCAAAGGCTGAGGCGGACTCAAAATCTCAACCGGAAGATCCTGGCAATGGGGGCGTACCAGATTTGGAAGTGAAAGAAGCGAATTCTGATAAAGGTTCTGTTGATGATAGAGGTATATCGAGGCTGTCTTATCATGATTTCGCTTCTATGGCTGCTTGGTCTAAAACTATTAAGCTTTCTAATTTCAGGATTAGCATTATTGTGTTTCGGTGTAATCACATCTGTACTGGTGCTCGTTGCTATCAACATGGGCGGCTCAAGTTTCTTCAACCCGTAACATGGTGTTGTATGGATCACTAGCAATTTCTTTTGCCAAAGTAAGTCTCTGAACCTAGAAATGGACAAATTTTGCTACTTCTGCCTATGGTTGCCAATATCAGTTGAATCCACTTGAATAGATAAATGTAATCTCTGCATATAGTTGAGAACCAGTCTTGCAATCTTTTCTGAAATCATTGTATCGTTTTTGCTGGATTTATGCTGGGCGTAGTTTCTATTTTGGCTTTTCGTATTGATACTCGGAAAAGATTTTTCAGTTGGATAAATTTATGTATGTAAGGTGAAATGACGGACCACAGTTTCCGTAATGGATTCGGAGAACGTGGAATACCGTTTGCAATAGAAACTTAAAAACGAATGTGGTGTTTTTGAAAGATCGTGCTGCTGTTTGCATTTATAAGTGTTGATCCCATTGGTGAATGACTAACCAAAACCTCTTTTTCTAATGGCAGGTTGGTTAATTTCCTCTTCTCGGCCTTAGAGATGGCTTATAATGAGGTCTCAGTTTTGGATTTGCCGTTGTATGCACTATGCATGTCTTTAGAAGAGGAGTTTTTATTGGTGGCGGAAAGTTTTAGGATCTATTTCACCATTCTCTTACATTTGTGAATCTACATGTATACCAGTGGTTTGTTATAGTACAAATGATTCAATTTAAATGAAGATTGTTTTCTGCAAGGAAACAATTTACTTTTCTATAACACATAGCACAATGAAGCCTACCAACTTGTAGGCTTGAGAGAAATGTTCTTCTGGGATTTATTGGTGGAAGGTTACACTTGGAAGTAGTAATAATGCTGTTCAGTTGAGCTTTTATCTAGTTTTGCTTATTTTTCAGATACAATAACTGTAGAACTCAGTCATGGATGTGCTTTTCTGGAGGAGGAGCAAGAGTTTAATAAACAAGGTACATTTTATCTTCTTTCTTTCCTTGGCTTCAAAACTTTGTCTTGCTAGATCATGTTAGGAGGGTGTTAAAGTTCTTCATGGCTCTGGAATAGCTAATCTCTATTAAGTACTATTATCTTGCCAATCTTCTCATTCTTAATAGCCCATCATCACGTGTCTTACTGGATCCAGCTCAAGATATTATGCAAGATTCCTTGCTTTTATTTTCTTTGAAATAGCATTTCTCTCTTTTTGTTTGTTTGTTTGAAATAGCATATCCTGAAAATAGCATTTCACAACCCGCAACGAAGGGAATGAACGTGGTTCCATATACTAATATATAGCTATGATTGCTTCTTCGCTTTTTGGTGTTTGCGTTTAACATTTAAAATATTTTAAAATGTAAATGAAAATGCAAATGCAAACTGTGAAATGCCTGTATCGCGTTTCTCTCTAGGATATATTAGCAATTTTGTTGCTGCTAGACATGCTGAAAATAAGATTGGCCTATGGTTATTTTTCAGGGCTAAAAGCTTAAAAAACCAAGCTAGAGGCGCAAGAAAGTTTCCACTTTGAGTTCTTCATGGTCATATTTCAGAATATTGTTGGTAAGTGGATTCCCTTCAATTATAAAACAACAGATTTGCGTAACTCTGGATTTAAAATTTGAGTTTGGTAAGTCGTAACATTGTATCGTCTAGTGAAAGGCCACACCACAGCAACTGAAAAGATATGTTTCTGATATGATTGATTTGTTAATTGTTATTGTTAAAATGTAAAATCGTGGGTTATATAATGTTAAACTAGGACATACAAGTTATAACATATCGTGTTTTTAAAATATATCATTTGATTGCACGTTAGGACTTAAGAGGACAATTAGATCTACACTTATAAGATTATACTGGAGTATATGCAATCAAACGAAAAGTAAAATAGTAAAATATTAAGGGGATCGTGGGTGCATTTAAGTAAAGGCCAAGTGACAGGAAACATAACAATAATCCCATAATTAAAAGAGATCAATAAGTGAGAAAATATGGAGATTAGAGATGATTACTAATAAAGAAAAAAAGAAAAGAGAAATCACGTGAAGGAGTTGAGATCACGTCAGGCACATGTGTGGGCAGTTCTTGTTTCCCCCAACACTCTTTGGTTTCTCCGTTCTCTTTTGTCTTTTTTACTCTTATTTTTTTTCATCTATTTTCCAATTGTAACTTCAGTTACTTCACTATTTCTTGAATATAGTAATGCTAAATGTGATCCCTACGAGATCGAAAGGAGGAAAGTGTTTAGTCAAAGCTTATTATGCGCTCCAATTTTCACAAATCACAATTTCTGTCGCTTAACTATTGTTTCTTCAGTGCATCTAAAATATGGATGAAACTACGAATTATATGAATACATAAAGTTTAGTTGGACAACGACGATTTCTGATGGAGAACGCATGGCTTTACTTGCGTCAAAGCAAATCGTAATGTCGTATATATATATATATATATGTATAAAACAACATTGGAGCTGTCAAAACATTGGCGTCCCCATTTCCAACAAATTAACCATTTTCTAAATTTGTCAACATATGTATTTTGCAGACCACATATGATCTGTTTAAAGGGGGAAAAAAACTTGTCAAACGTGAATCAAATATAAAGGACGTCTAAGTAAAAAAAAATGTGAATATGTCGCGAAATAGAAAAAAGAGGAAAAATTTCCCATATCTATTTCCCATTAAAATCTCTGTTTTGGACTTGTAAACGTGAGTGGCATATTTAGAATATGGTTTATGAGTTTTTGCAAGAGCTGCCGAGCAGCATATCCTCCTCAAACATGCAATCACCCCTGTAATTTTTTTTTTCGATTTCAAATAAGTAAATTTTTGTGACAAAAAGAAAATAAAACAGTTACGTTGTGAGCAAATTGATTACTTTAAAGTGTAGCCATTTTTTAAAAAGCTCATGATTTCATTAGTAAAAGGTCAAGTGGGATATTCTTCTATTAACTAATCAACAGAATAAGCTTTTATAATATTTTGGCAGATCTTGGGGAATAAATAATTGGATATAGAATTGTTTATTGAGAGCCTTTTCACCAAATAACATGATACTTTTTTCTTTATCATCGTATACAGGCACTGATAATGCTACCAATAATTTTTGTATATGAATTCTGAAGAAAACATGGATGTTATTAAAAAATTATTTTTTTTCTTTTTGTAACCGTAGTTTTAAATACAAATAATAGACATTCTAAAAGAACTTTTATATTTTTCTTCAAAAAGAAACAAAAAAACTTTTTATACAATTAAACCTTTAAAAAGACTTGAAGACATGTCTATCAGCCTTTGAATTTGTTTCCCCATTCTTCCAGCCTTTTATGTATTTTGTTGTGACTTGTGCGTAACCTACACCAATCGAAAATAGAAAGTAGCAAGAGATATAACTCATCTTTTTCTCGTCAAGATATACTCACTCTATATGGAGATGAGTTACATTTTTTAAATAATTTTAAATTGTTGGATATTTTTCCTTTTTATATTAAAATACCCCTGCAATGAAATTGATCTTATGAACTTTTGGTTGATTGTCATTTTTGACTATTAGTTGTTTATTTTTATATGATACTGTAAAATTTTAATTTGAAAATTCTATAGTAAGGATATCATATACTGATATGTTTACTTAAGCTATTATTTTATACTAAAAACAGAATATATCTAAATTTTTGTAATTGTTATTTTCAGGAAAAAAAACTTAAAGATGTTTTAATTTTTGTAGATATGGTTATAATGATTAATTTAGGAATAGGACCCCACCCTTAGTTCTAAATTTGTAAAATTGCAAGAACATATGAAAGACTAGGATTATTTACTTTATTAGAAATTATAAAAACTAAATGCATTTAAAGAAAAATGTATTTTTATCTAAACGTTGTTTATTTTACTACTTTTGTTCATTTTAGGACTGTTACAATCTTTTTGTGTAAGAAATATAAAAACCACTAATCACCAAAAACAGCAATCAAACCAATATAGAATTTTAAATATTACTTGATTTTCATATTTTCTATTTTTTGCGAAATATTAACTTTCTTATGTGTTTTTTTACATAAGAAAATATAGAAAATAATGGGAAATGACCTTGTTTTATTCGATAAATACAAGTGAATCAGGCTGGCTTGAATCACGTTTTTTAATTTATTTATAAAGACAATCCTCTCTCACTGTCCAGTCTCTTTCACTTCTTCCCCTCCCTCTATCTCCTTTGGATTCTTCAGGTACTCCTCTCTATCTCTTACTCAGGCTTATCTTTTTGTTACTTTAGATCTCTCAAACTTGATAATTTCTCTACAGACCACAAGTGAACCTTGTGGGTTTTGAGTCTTAACCATCTCTGCCTTCGAATTTCAAGCAAAATTTTCAGAATTTGCTCAACATTTTTCTTTTTTTGGGTAAAAAAACAGACATTGATGCGTTTGATGGCTTTGTAGGAAGACTAGATGTGTAGATCTAAGGACTAGAACCAAATCCAGAGCTTTATGTCTCCTTTTCCTTTCCACAAGTGTATCAGTTTGGTCCGACCGTTGATATTTATAAAACATAAGTTCACGTCTCTTCGTCTTTCTTCTGTTCAGTAGCTCACCATTTCCATGGAGTCCACACTATTGTGCTTACAGTCAAAGATTGTTTGCATACACACACATGTCTATATATATGGATTCAAGAAATTAGCCTATAGTATTTTCATATTTTGACGTTATGGTGGATTATATGGAGGTTTCAATTCTATTTTCACAAGCCTCACTGAGTTGTATAGTGATGGATCTGAAAGTCTCAAGTTTTGGTTTATTGTGAGAATCGTTTTCTTTACTTTATCTTGTGTGTTTTGGTGGCAGTGAGGAGAGGAATCTCGAAAGTGTCGGCGAAAATGTCGGATCTTCAGGCACCACTTGTAAGGCCGAAGAGAAAGAAGACATGGGTTGATTACTTTGTCAAGTTCCGATGGATCATTGTCATCTTCGTCGTCCTTCCAATCTCAGCCACACTCTACTTCCTCATCTACCTCGGGGACATGTGGTCCGAGTCCAAATCCTACGAGAAACGCCGAAAGGAACACGACCAGAATGTCATGAAAGTCATCAAAAGGCTCAAGGAGAGAGACGCAGCCAAAGACGGGCTGGTCTGCACTGCGCGTAAGCCCTGGATCGCCGTGGGAATGAGAAACGTTGACTACAAGAGAGCAAGACATTTCGAGGTTGACTTGGGAGAGTTCCGTAACATCCTTGAGATCAACAAGGAGAAGATGATTGCTAGAGTTGAGCCTCTTGTCAACATGGGACAAATCTCCCGTGCCACCGTCCCAATGAACCTGTCTCTCGCTGTTGTCGCTGAGCTCGACGATCTCACCGTTGGTGGACTCATCAATGGATATGGTATTGAAGGAAGCTCTCATCTCTACGGTTTGTTTGCTGACACCGTTGAGGCTTACGAGATCGTTCTAGCAGGCGGTGAGCTTGTCCGTGCCACAAAGGATAATGAGTATTCTGATCTCTTCTATGCAATCCCTTGGTCGCAAGGAACGCTTGGACTCCTCGTTGCTGCTGAGATCAGACTTATACCGGTTAAGGAGTACATGAGACTCACTTACATACCAGTCAAGGGTGATCTTCAGACTTTGGCTCAAGGTTACATTGATTCTTTCGCTCCCAAAGACGGAGACAAGTCAAAGATCCCGGATTTCGTGGAAGGCATGGTTTACAATCCTACTGAAGGTGTGATGATGGTTGGGACATACGCATCTAAAGAAGAGGCCAAGAAGAAAGGGAACAAGATCAACAATGTGGGATGGTGGTTCAAGCCTTGGTTCTACCAACACGCGCAGACCGCACTGAAGAAGGGACAGTTTGTTGAGTACATACCGACTCGGGAATACTACCATAGGCACACAAGGTGCTTGTACTGGGAAGGGAAGCTTATCCTTCCTTTTGGTGATCAGTTCTGGTTTAGGTTCCTCTTTGGTTGGTTGATGCCTCCTAAGGTCTCTCTTCTTAAGGCTACTCAAGGTGAAGCTATTAGGAACTATTACCATGACATGCATGTTATTCAGGACATGCTTGTTCCCCTTTACAAGGTTGGCGATGCCCTTGAATGGGTCCACCGTGAAATGGAGGTAAAGTACTAAAAGCTCTCTTTTTTTCATGATTGATCCATCTTTTAGCTAGAATGATTCTCCTTTTTCATGATTGATACTTCCATTTAAACTCATGAGTTGTGTGGCCTTCTTCTTCTTCTTTTTTGGTTTACTATTCAGGTGTATCCAATATGGCTTTGCCCACACAAACTTTTCAGGAGCCCAATCAAGCAACAGATTTACCCCGAACCAGGCTTCGAGTATGAAAACAGACAAGGAGACACAGAAGATGCACAGATGTACACTGATGTTGGAGTCTACTACGCGCCTGGTCCTGTCCTAAGAGGCGAAGAGTTTGATGGATCAGAGGCCGTGCGTAAGATGGAGAAATGGCTGATCGAGAACCATGGATTCCAGCCTCAGTACGCTGTGTCTGAGCTCGATGAGAAGAGCTTCTGGAGAATGTTTGATGGTGATTTGTATGAGCATTGCCGCAAGAAGTACAGAGCTGTTGGAACGTTCATGAGTGTGTACTACAAGTCGAAGAAAGGAAGAAAGACTGAGAAAGAAGTTAGAGAAGCCGAGCAAGCTCATCTCGAAACAGCTTACGCTGAGGCAGATTAAGCAATATAAACCCTGTTTGATCAAAACTGGTTGGGATTATTATTATTGTCATTGGTAGTGTTATGTTTTTCCTATCTTCGTACTAGTGTCTTGATGATGACTATTGTTGTTGTTTTTGTTATTTCTTGTTGTTTTGTTTCGTATTGCTTGACTTATGTTTTGAATGGATTTTAGATTTTAAGATTTGGATTTTGTCTAAGATAAAAAGTAAGGTTTCTCTTTGTATCATCTTGGCTTAGATATGTCATAACTGAACACAGAAACACTTGGTTAGCTGTTTGGTTTGGTGTATATTTCATAGAGATCACAACAAAACCCGAATTTGGTCTGCCAGGAAATACAGTTACTCGAACAGCTTACGTACACAGATTGGGTTAGAGTTACCCGGGGAAATAACGGATTTGAACCGAATTGGACCGGGTGGGAATCGATTGGTTTTAGGATAAACGAGGCAGCCAATTTCTTCCGAATTCCGAGTCAAAGAGCTATTCTTTCTTCACTCCCCAGAGAATTAACATAAATCTTTTGTCAAAAACCGAACCCAATCCTTGAAGTGCTACTTATTAATCGTAAGTTTTTCTTCTCTTTTATGGTCGAAAAGTTTCAATTTTTCGTTAACTTTTCCTATTCGGTTTCCATCAAAAAAATTTGCGGCATTAAAAGCGGAAAGGTCTGTCTTTTCTTTTAGATATGAAATTGGTGCATAGCAGGTGTTCGTCAAAATGTCTAGCCCGAAATTTCACTCCTTCCTTTTAGTAACATTAGCTCAGATTGACATGTATTGATACCCAATTATCTTGGCAATATGTTGAGAGTGTAAAAAATCTTCTTGCCTTTTTTATTCCTAACACTTACATCAACAAATGTTTCTTGCAGGTGGTTGATTCTTGTTCCCTATCCTGTCTTATTATCTTTGTTTCAAGCCTAAAAAGATTAGTATGATACTTTGACTAAACCTTTATAGAGTTGCCTCCTGTTGTAACCTGTGCTGCGGAAATGTCTCTACTTTGCTCCTCATCTTATATAGCTCTCTTGCCACAGACCAAACGGTCGCGTCTGAGTGTTCTGAAACTCAAAACATGTACCTTAAGTCTCTGTTCTTCCCTCGCCTACCCTCATTATACCACTGGTATTAGGAAGCACGTCAGTTTCTTGTTCGCAGAACCGCATAAGCTTCGTAGGCTAGCCAAGAGTCAGATACTAGTTAGTCAGGAATCTTTTACAGAGAACAGTACAATAGATATTGATTGGGAAGATGAGGAGGACATTGAGGATACCGGATCACCTTGGGAAGGTTCGGTTATGTATAGGAGAAATGCGTCAGTCACACATGTGGAATATTGCACTACCTTAGAGAGACTTGGGTTGGGAAGACTATCAACCCAAGTCTCCAAGAAGAGAGCTTCCGCAATGGGACTTAGAGTGACAAAAGATGTAAAGGATTATCCAGATGGCACACCGGTTCAAGTTTCGGTCGATGTCATAAGGAAGAAGAAGAAGCTTAGACTTGATGGGATTGTCAGGACTGTTATCACACTCGGCTGCAACAGGTGCTTTCCTATGAACTTATCATCACAGCTTCATTATCTTGGGATAAATTCAGTTTCTTTACTCGTTTTCTCTCCTGTGTTTTTGCAGGTGTGGTGAGCCAGCAGGTGAGAGCATCTTCTCTAACTTCTCGCTGTTACTAACCGAAGAGCCAGTAGAAGAACCCGATGTCATTGATTTAGGATTCACGTTCGGTAAAGACAAAGCCAATTCCTTTTCTGGATTGTCCAACGATGAAGAAGATAATGCGGATGATGATGATGATGACTCATTGATAGATTGGGAGGATAAGCTACATTTTCCCCCTGAGGTGAAAGAAATAGATATCTCAAAGCATATAAGAGACTTGGTGCATTTAGAGATCACCATCAATGCGATATGTGATGCTGCGTGTAAAGGAATGTGCTTGAAGTGCGGTGCAAATCTGAATAAGAGGAAATGTGATTGTGGCAGAGAAGAGAAGGATAAAGGTTATGGCCCTCTGGGAAACCTGAGAAAGCAAATGCAAGAGAAAGAGGAACTGAGGAACTAAATACAACAATACACATTGTCTGGATTTTGATTTTCTTCTCTCGGTTTACTGTCATAATACTCAGATGTACGAAAATGTTCAAAAGTGAATCTTAATAAGCTAAATCATTCTTTCTTCAAGCTCGTTCTTCTAATCTTGTTTTAATTCATCACCAATTCGTCAAATTGAGGTATTTCCTTTGCCAAATCGCAACTTCCTCTAGCTTTCCATAAGCTTTTTGTTCTTTAAAGCCAAAGGTAACATTTTCACAACTCTGGAATGAAAAATCCATAACACTCAGAAGAATCTAACCTCAATAGAATTGTTACAAATTTGTTCAAACCAGATGCGTATAACATCTCTATAGAAGCATTACATTTCTTGTCCCAAGTCGATTTGTATTTCTTTTTGTATATATCTAGATATGAACATCAAAATCTTTTATGAGACTTCGATAATACTGAATATTGAAAAAGAGTTTCAAAGATCTAAAGGTTTCTACTTCTTCGTCTTAAGCTCAAGTAGTCTTGACCATCTCTTATGAACAGAAGCTGTATTTGTCTCACCAACATCTGCAAAAGCAATTCAGAAACCAAAACTCTTTAATACTTATGAACAATTAACAAAAAAATGTCATGTGAAAATAGAGATACACAACCAATACAATAAGACTTACAATGCAGTGTAGGTTCCGATTTTTCGCAGGAATCCGAGCATATATCCTATAATCAAACAACAATTTAAGTCAAACAATTATACTCTACACACAAGCTTTTTGAAAGCGAAGATTTTTGCCTTTCAGTCTCGAAATTAGTACATGGCAAGCGGTTTTTAGAGCAATGTGAACAGCAGTTATGAAGTTTTTTTTTTTTTTTTTTTGTCAATTAAGCTTATGGATTTTATGAAACTTGAGTATTGCTTTAGCTGAATCTTACTTTAGCGTAAGTTGTGAGCCGGATAGTGTCTTGTACAAGGGAATCAAGATTAGCTTCATATCCAGGTCTTACATATATTACCTGCCAAAACACAGATTTTACTCAGTTTCATTTTTGTTGAAATGCAGATAGACTAATATAGAGAGCTAATGGTTTTGCAAGAGCGCTCACGGAAGGATCATCACCGCCAATTTCTGGCATTTGTGAAGCTCGATTTTCCCGACTTGACGGCAAAATCCAGACAGTGAAATTTGTATCGATCTGGTGACAGATACTTGATCAAAACAGTTTTTTCTTGCGCAGATGCTTCACTTTAAGAATGAAAAACAGTTATACCAGTCGAGGATAAGCAGAGGAGCAAATGCTGCACTTTCTTGAGAAAGATGTAACGATTCTTCCATCTACAGAAAGTCCCATACTTGCGTGCTAGAAAAAAGAAAGAAGAGCTAATCAAATACCTAATAAAAGATAACCTAAAACGATTGTTTGCGTAAGAGACAAGAGAGTCTCTAATGTTCAAACACTGTCACTGTAACACATTCCTAAACCGTGAACACAAATCTAAAGCTCAGAACAAGTCTTTACCCTTTGGACAGAGAGATGGACGGAGACACGAGGATTAGTAGGGCCATCTTCAACGAGATCTTGGAGTTGAAGATCACGCAGAGAGACATTGTAGTGAGTGTTCCAGTTACCATTCCATTTTCCTTCAGAAGGAGATAATGTTATCAGACGCTTCACTGTTCTTGAGCTCCCTCCTCCATTAATTGCTGCCTGTATTCGTGTTCAGGCATTTGGGTTTGGATTACAAAATGAGCATCAAAATTCAAAACCAGAACAATAAGTAAACAGGTAATAGTATACTGTACCGAAGAAGAAGCTTCGTGTTTCCTTGAAAGAGAAGAAATAGGAAGCAGATGAGGGCGTGGAGAAACTTTCTTCTTAGTATTCAGGAGATTTGTAGATACCAGACAACGTACAGAGGATGATTCAGCCATGGATGATGATTGATGATTCTCCAGAAAGAAGCTCTGGTCTCAGTCCAACCGAACCTTATCCGGTATATACATTACACTCTCCACCACAAGTCTTTTTTGGCGCTTGACGTGTAAATTTCTCATAAACAATTTCAAAACAACATATACATAGTTATATACTGTATATAAATTAGGGGAAAGGTCAATTTTTTTTTCTTTCTCGTATCTGCATTCAAAAAGAAATATTTTATAGATATTCTAAGTGATGTTTCAACTGATGATTGCAAGCAAATCCAAGATTTTAGTTCCAAATAGACAAAAGATTGATAAACAAAAATTCAAAACAAAGCGAGACATTAATAATGCCGAACAGAAGAAGGAAACAACGTCGAATCCATAACACAGACTCTCTGTGTCCTAACTCCTTTCGATAAAGGCAAGACTTTAGAATCTTCTTCCAGGACGGCCAAACACATTGCCTGGTGCCATAGCTTGTGGCTCCACTACAGAAAACCCGGGAATATCAGACATTCCCAAAGAAGCAAGCATCTGTAGAGTCTCTTTGTCCACCTTAATCTCATCGGTTTTAATGGCTGACTCGTCGGGGACAAAGTCCATTCGCCTCTCACGCTCTTCCTCTTGTAGCTTGAGTGAGATTCCACGGACTGGACCCTTTTGGATACGTTTCATCAAGTGAGTGGAGAATCCAGCAATTTTGTTGCGTAGTCGCTTAGAAGGGATGATTGCAACTTCTTCCAAGATCTTCTTGTTGGTGTGGAAGTCAAGAGTCATGCGAGAGTAGTACTTCTCGATGACTTGACGAGAAGATTTCTTCACGGTCTTGGTTCTGACACGCCCCATCTTTCAGTTTAACTGCTACTTACCTGCTATAAGAGAAGAAGAACCAGAGTAAGAATGATAATAATAATTAGGGATTAAAAATTCCAATACTTGGGTATCTGCCACTACTAAAGCTTGGATTTGTGTCCCCAAAATACCAAATAAAGTTCGGGCTATGTAACATTATGGTATGAATCTAGAAACATGAAACACATGAATTGCTAATGTGAAATAGAGTTTTCAATAAAACTGCAGGAAAAATCAAGATAAATCCAGCAACATATGAACACTGAACTTGCTAGAAATGTGAACACATACTATCAAATTTTGAAGTCATTGATAATCAAGAGACTTACTAAGATTCTCTAAGAAACATTAGACATCAAAGACAAAAGAATTAAAGACGATAAACACAGATCAACAACAAAACTTAAAACGATATTGCTCATCTAAACATCAGGAGCACCAAAAAAAAAAACATAAGAAGTAAAACCTAAGCAAAATCGAATACGAATAACCATCAACAATCAGACTAACCTTAAAGGAGAATGAACGGAAGGAGAGCGAAAACAAAGCGGTGCAAAGAGGCGTTAGAGCAGCCGGAAGCCAAACCCAAGGGATTTATTATCCTTCTTCTCATTTTAGGGTTTTCGCTGTTTATTCGTGGGCCAATAAACCTCGGCCCAATAAATTAAATATATTTGTGTTGATCGTAGCGCTTCACTTTTTCACAGGCCCATTATTCTGTGAAAAAAAAAAAAGTCAGCTCAACATTTCCTCCATACCTGACTCCAGCTACAGTATCAGGATCCAGAACATAAGCTCTTTTTTTTTCAGAACGTGAGGCTAACTCAGCGACCTCAGTTTTCCAGAAAATCCGAGCATTTGAGCCCGATGAGCTTAAGTCACTTCTCCCTAAAGAAGTAATAGTATACTATTCCGAAGAAGAAGCTTCGTGTTTCCTTGAGAGAGAAGAAATAGGAAGCAAATGAGGGCGTGGAGAAACTTTCTTCTTAGTATTCAGGAGATTTGGAGAGACTAGACAACGTACAGAGGATGATTCAGTCATGGATGATGATGATTGATGATTCTCCAGAGCCAGAAAGAAGCTCTGGTCTTAGTCTAACCAAACCTTATCCGGTATATACATTACACTCTCCACCACAAGTCTTTTTTGCCGCTTGACGTGTAAATTTCTCATAAACAATTTCAAAACAACATATACATATACTGTATATAGGTTGGGGAAAGTTCAATTTTTTCTTTTTCTTTTTCGTATCTGCATTCAGAAAGAAATATTTTAGCAATTACTACAAAAAAAGAAAGAAATCCAACACTACACACGCGAGTATGTTGAAAATATGGAAGCGTTTGATTTAACGCTGATTACAAATTTTGGACGTTTTTTCTTAGCGTTTAATTTTAGCTAATCGACACCGATTTGTATAGGTAACTGATGTTACTCGCATCTTCCTCATTTCTCTGCTGTCTTCATTGTTTTGAGTTACAAATGTATTTTCTGAGGTCTGATTTGATTTGTCTCCGCTTCACACATTGCGTTGCTTCTCTCTATAAGTTTGATTACTACTTTCTTTTGCCTATATCGTTCACTACTACTGACAAATTAGGCTCTGAGAACTTTTATATTACATTTGTTCCTCAGAGATATGGAAATTCTAGTGCTATGTTGAATTGTAAAGCTTTGCTCTATTCCCTTTGATCTCCATGTTTTGCTGATTATGAATGATTAGTTTGCTTATATCATGTTAGCTAGATATTAATATTACTTGATATGTTGTAACAATTTGCCTCTCCAAGGAACACACGATGCACTAGTACACCGTATATACATTGCTTAACTCTTTCTTACAATCTGAGACTGAACTATGTCAAAAGTGAGTGGTCAGTGTTTTTAGGTGTACTTGTGTGGTAACTGGTGAGGTTATAACAATCTGCGTGTTAGATGAGCCTTCGTTTTTTTTTTTTTTTTTTTATTCGAACCTGAATGAAATGGAGAAGCATCTACTGTTTTCATGTTATGCTAGTTTGCAAGTCTCTGAAGACAAGTCTTTAAAGCACATTTTGTAACTCATGATGATTTCTTGCATCGTAATTGATTCTCTTTGACTCACCGAGCGTTGGGAATATGTGGTCACTGGACTTTTGCGGTTGCTTAGACTCTTGTGTGTTGTTTCATTACATGCTTACTAGATAGTTTGTGTTTATGGTGGAACAATGCCCTCTTTTGTTATGGAGTGATGAACAGACTTGATACTTCTTTTCAACAATATTCTGAAGTTCATTCATTATAGGGAGTGACATATAACAAAAACATGATAAGCTAATAGAGATGAGTGACGATTGGAGTGAGATATGATACGTACACATTTATTATATCTTCTGACTTTTAACTTTTTGAACTGTTTAATATGATTGTAGGACTTGGCTTGAAGCTAGAAAAATATTAGAACAAAGTTAGATTCCCAATATGGATGTTTCTGAGGAGGAGTTTGACAGTGATTATGCGAGCGGGTCATCTGAAGGATCAAGCCAAGGAGAAAACTTTGTGGATTTTATGCTGTCTGAAATGCTTGCTGATATGTCTGATGATTCAGAAGATGTGCTTGATTATGCAATTGCAGCGTTCATCTCTTCAAGTAACTCACTTCAAGTAACTCACTTCAACCCGAGACTAAGCAAGTGTTAGCGCAGCTTTGGCCTCCGCGATCAGATCACAAGCCTAATGTGTCTGATACAATGAAGGTCCTCGATCATCTCTCTGGTGTGAGGATGGGGTCGCCTTTATACATTGCCTCGATGGCTCATATTCAGGCTGATGTAATTCACCGAGAGGCCTTCTTAGCATTTCGTGATCCCGAGGATAAGGTTTGCTACTTGGAGTACAAGACTGGGAAGAAAAGGGATGAATGATTTTGTTACTTTTTCACTTCTGACTTTTATTATGTGACTTATGTATATGACTTTTTTTATTTGTAAACTGGTTTCATATCGAGTTTTATGTTTTCTCAGTTCAGTGGTGAACTTCATTCAATCAAATGCAAGAGGAAGCTGTGTGAATCTATATATGTTGTAAAGAAGACATTTTGAAGTTTTGATCTTACAGTTAACCAACATTTCGACCCAACAAAAGAGGGCTTTTACTATCTTCTATTTTTTTCGTTCTTTGAAATTTCTTCTTTCTAAAAAGGAAGTAAAAAGGAAACACATTACTATATTGCGAGCCAAGATACGCAAGAAAAGATGCAAACAGCTTCAAGGCCAAGCCAAGTCAAGCTCGCTGTTATCAACATCCCATACTCCAAGACCGATCTCATCAAACAACTGCTCATAACTCCAGCTTGTGTATCCCAAGAAAAACCAATAATCAGTTGGATTCAGACCTCCTCTAGATTTCAACTCTTTGATTCGACGAGCCACGGACTGATGATCTAGGAAATACACGCCTGGTGAGAGTTCGAGCAACGTGGAGGAGTCTCCCTCTCGGCTCAGAGCTAAAAGTGGGGTTTCTAGATCCAAGACTGGACCTCCGAGGGAAAGTATCGTCTCTTTCAATAGCTCGACTGTTTCGACGCCGAGGTCAGGGAAAGATTTCCACCTTAAACGTTTGTTGAAGATCACACCCATGAAGCCGGATTCATGGTCTGCCTTTATGATCAGAATCTTTGATTTGGTAAATGGCGGAGTGTCAGCTAGCTTTTCTGTAGCAACCAGGATTGTGCCCATTTTCACTTGGGGACCAGGTTTGACCGACTGCGATTGGGAATTGACCTGGTCATGGTTTACCTCTATTTCAGGGGGATCTCTGTTACTTGCAACAAGCTCAACAAGTTTATCACCGTCTGTCACTTTATCGTTTACTGAAGATTGATCGAGCTGGTTTGAGTTTCTTCCTTCTTTTCCAGACAGAGTAGGAAGGATTCCTGCCAGAGATAGATTCATAACTTGCTTTGTTTAGGCTCCATATCAAAACAGAAGTATCAAAAAGCCAAAAAAATATGCTGTTTCATAACCAGCTAAGCCTGAAAGAAAATGAGTTACTACCAAAACACTGAGTCACAAGTTGCAAAAACATATCAGATTTCATAGAACTATGTTCCTTCAATTTTTTTCTCCTGGAAGGTCCGACTGTGAGGTCATGATGTGTCTTTAGAGATAATATTCTGCATATATGTATGCAGAAGTTATAAAAAAGAAAGCAGAGTTGACTTACCGGAAATGTCAGGAGAATTCTTTGCATGGCGAGCTAGAAACTCCATTATGTCAGTTACAGACGTCTCCCCTTGATACGGAATAACTTTGTTTCTCTCGGCTGGAAATAATATTAAAGAAGGATACACTTCCCTCTGCAACATTAAAGATTCAGAAATGAGAATACGGTGTACAAAAGTTGAGCTCTCAGCATTTAACAGTGGCAAATCACAAGACAAAAAAAATCTGTCCGTAGAAATTTAAATTTTTGGGGTTCAAAAGAGTCAAAAGGAAGAACTGTTTGCATTGCTATAAAGGGAAAGACTAAATGTGAACTTCAAGCTATTGTCCATGACGAATCAGAACAGCAATCCCGTGATATGCAATACTAGAATCTATAAACAAATCAGACAAAGCTATCATGAAAGTACCTGATTTATTGATTTTAGGATTAAGCTGCAATCATTCAACGTGCAGTCCATTAAGTAGATCAGTGGAACTATAGTCGGTGTCTCTGCTTCAGAAAATAAAAAAGCAACAGAAGAGAATGAACTTCAAAAAAATAAAACGTGTTCATTTCACTTTCTACAATAGACTCAGATAGAAAGATAGGAGTAAAAACTAGTCACTGTATACATACAGTAATAAAGTTACAATTACCTGATTTAAAAAGCATTTGATTGTTCCTGGAACCTCCTTGTTTTATCGCTTTAGATCCCTTTAGTGATCGGTATACTTCACGCAGAACTACCTCCATCCTCTGACAAAAGCCACACCAGTTATTGCTAAAAAGGACCAAAACGTCCTGGCACAAAGGACAGGGAGCCTTCTCTGCACTGGATTGATTCCATTCATGAACCATATTGGAGAAATTATTGACTGTGATACGCGGAATAGAATCCGCCTCGTGAAAATCCAGGTTAACAAAAGGTGGAACTGTAGCTTCCCTAGGCTTTTGAATAGTAGTTTCAGACTGTGTATAAGGTGATAGACTTCCATTGAGATATCCATGAAGAAAGTCGACAAGTGACGCATAGCTAAATTCCAACTCATCTTGAAGGACATAGTGCTGTTGTAAAGCAGGATCAAGTATTACTGCTGATGGAATCTTTACATCACCAGTGAGACCCCTAAGTAACGCATAATTTGCGTCAGAGAAGAAAAATGAACCCGTAAAACTATGCACTAGATCTTCCTTCGATTCCGAGTTCAACGGTACCTTGATCTCTCCCTTAACATTTTCTGCTTTATAAACTCCAGACTTATCGGTTTCCCCCATTACTAATTGTTCACTTCTGTTTCTAGAAACCTGCTCTTCATCATCGGGGGAGGAGGATTCACTTTCAGAAATTTTCATTTTATCTTTTTCTTCAGAACTCGTACTCGCCCCGTTCTGCACATCTACTTCATTAGGGTGAAGAGAACTTTCACTGGAACCTTCTGCAGAAGATGAAGATGTGTCTTGACCAGAGATAACTTCTGCTTGTGATGGTAATGCTTCGATTACTTTTATGTGCACATCATCGGATATAAGCCGGAAACCAACATCCTTAGCAATCGAGCTCAATTTTTTTTCTTTTCTTCTGTGAACAAGATTTGTCAGTATCTCCTGCAAGGAACTGCCATCGATTCCTTGACCTATAGTATTAAGGGCAACATTTTTATCCCCATCCAAAATCATAAAAGAGACCTTATTCTCTAACTTAATCGTCTTAATCTTTGGGGCAGTTTTCGGACGTGACACGGACCCAGATTCTTCATCAGCCTGGTTAACGGAGTTCTCAAGCTGAATATCATTCTTCCAGTTCATTATGCCAGACACTTTATGATGTGCAGCTACCTCTCTGAAAGTACAAAGTGCTTTCATACTCCTCCTCCTATCTTCCAAGGAGCCACTTGATCTATCCACAAAAAGAATAACCGATGGTTTACTTGTAGGTAAAGATGACTCATGGTCCTGCCGGTCATCCTCCAGCTACATGAGAAAAGCAAAGATGATTGATGTATGTAATGGTAGACAATTTAAAACGGACAACTATATATGCTTATTAGTACATGGGGGACTGGAAGTAAAGTAATTAAAAATCAATAAACATAGAGATCTTGCTTTGACGACAAATGGCCGTCTCCTGTTATAGAAGTACAAAGTACTGTCACTTGAGTAAACAAGATCAGTTTAACAAAAAATGCACTACGTAGGTTTTGTCGGTTATGGAAGTTCACGGGATAGAAAGCAAAACAAAAACCCAGTAATAACCACATTATGCACTAGCTGATAAAATAACAAGCAGAATGTTATACATAGTAAAAACCAAACTAGATCTAAATTAATATATGGAAGCAATATCTCAACTTATATATGGTTTTATTGCACCGTCTCTTCTAAATGAAGTACATGAACTCCACTGTGTATATTGAATAGTTAGATATCTACTTTAAGTTACAGAGAGTGGTTTCTGCCAATAAACTATATAGCTAGCACACGATCCCACTTAGCAAAATTCACACTCATTTAGCTACAGATACTTCTCCCTAACATACAAAATAAAGATACCTAAATATGGAAATTGTAACGTCAACTAAAACGTATGGACACAAATAGAACCATACCTCTGAAACTATCGGATTTTCCATCTTCAAGAGTCTCTGAATGTCGTCCCCGACCTTGAGAATCTTTGAACAATGTGGACATCCTGCCAGCTGAAGGACCGCTGCCCATGAATCAAATGCTCCAATATTAAAAGATGAAGCCAGTGATCCTTCTGTGATCAGACCAAACTTTTGTCTTTCAGGAGGCAGAGAAAACTCTTTTGCGGTGGCAATCAATTTCGGGAGGAATGAACTGAATTGTTTGTACTGTTCATGGTTACATGTTTGTCCAAAACCCCGATTGACTCCATCATTCTCCTGCAAAGCAGCAGTATCATTGACATAGCTAAAATCCTCAAGCCAAGGAACTCTACCAAACCCGCTTTGGACTCTACACATCATTTTCCATTTTGCATGGTCTGTTTCTAGGGCATGAAGATAATCACACATTATAAAGGCAACACACAAACAATAACATATCAACATCGTCTAGACATGAAGTGAGAATCTACCAGCCACCTTCTGGTTATTTTTTCCTCTTAGCCTTAGCACTCGGTCAGTTTCTATCCTTTTGGAGAAGTTTCCTGCAAAGTTTTGGTCAGAATGTCTAAGAAATCAGCCAAACATTCCAACTTCTGAGAAACAGCGCGAAATACTATGCCATTATGGCCATCACATAACATCTTGAAGTTTGAGTAGGTACCCAAATGCAATGCCGGGAGTGTATCAATGAAATATTGGGGGAAAGTAAAGCTAGTTGACAGCAAATAAAATATAATTTGATACATTCTTACGCTTCTATACCAAGGGATGCAATACTGGCAGAGGCTAGTCTAACGTAAGATTCACAATATGATTAAATAAACTAAAAAGAAATGGCATATATGCTTAGGATTAAAGATGTTAGACGGAAAACTTTGTACTCTAATCTCTAAAGAACTAATATTCTATAGAGCTTCCTAACATCGTACTAACCTAATCGATTGGGAGACCACAAAAACTCTTCCTAAGTCAAATCATAAAATAAACATAAATGATCCCGCAAGATCAGGATTATCTCTTGACATGGCGATCAAGAGTCAACAACGACAGATCAACTCACCTTGCCAAAGGTTATCTTCAGTTACATTTTTGTTCAACTCAGACACAAGTGTAGCTGTCCATCCGCAAAAATCGAACAGAAGTAAAGCCTTGTCAGATGATTCAAGGAAATCATTCAAACTCTCTGGAGACTTCAAATGTCTGAGTGGGAGTTCTTCGGGAATTGATGTCAGATAAGGATGAATAGAGGACAATATATTTGAGGCTCGGAGTTTCCCTTGATAATTGTAAGGCACACTATGGTGATAGTACAAAACTGTTATCCCGTTGGCAGCACCAAGGGCTTGTGCTAGCATCTTTTCTGAATTTTTGTATACAACCATCAACTTCAACGACTCAAACTCCTCACTACTATGAGCCAACTGAGTAATTTCGTTCTTAAGGGATCTGGACTCGCCACACCCTATAAATCAGCATTAAAACAAAGCAAAAAGCAAATGAGACAGTGAAAGCAACTCCATATTTTGAAAACAGTACTTTTTAAGGCCATAAGGGAAACAAAAAAAAAAAACCCAGTAAGTGACTATCTTTTTCAGGATCAAACACTGCAAAGTTTCAGGATCGAAATCACGCTTCAGAGGTTCTCAATAAATGGGAAGGAAAAGACACACAGACAATGAGAAAACCATTATCCTCTTCGCATCCTATAGATTTGAGCAAAAGCTGCGTGATATTTGTCCGATCAGACTCATCCCAAGTACATTTTATACGCAAACTGCGCAAAGGTACGCGAGAAACAGAGAGACAGAGACAGAGAAGGAGAGATAGAGAGTACATGGAGCGGTGACGAAGAGGAGGACGTGAGGGTGGAGACGGATCTGAGAAGAGAAGTTTTGCTCCGTGAGGATATCCCATTCGTCATGACCGCTTGACGGGGGAATGATGGATACGAAGGCCAGGAGGAGGAGGAGGAGGAGCGCCGGAGTTTTCATCGGAAAACCGCTCACTCACTCGAAGTCGTCGCGTCTTCTTCCGGTGTTCCGATTTTCCTGGTTGGTTCGGTTTAACAGATCAAATTTCCCAGAGATCGCATTTTACCGGTTCGGTGGAGGAGAGCTTTGTTGGTGCCTGCCACGTGTATAATTTGATGGAAATAAATACATTTTGTTTTGTTTTGTTCTCTACAAACGACAATGAAAGGGAAAATTGGAAAAATCGCATTTTTAAACACATTGGAAAAATTTTGACACGAGAAACTTTGTATTTGAATGTTCATTGGCAGTAACACACAGCATCTTCTTGAAGATCCAAACACAACAAAATGTTGGGTTTCATCTTTGATAATCAAGTTTAGCATCATGACACGAATTATAGAACATATATACATAAACAAATTGTTTGTCTGCTGAGATTTTTTCAGGAAAAGAAAAGGTTGTGGAAGTTTCTGATTAAAACAGTAATGGAGAAGAAATATAACAGAATTCCTTTATGGAATGATTAAAATTTTCTTCAAACTCAAAACTCTATGCAAAATTTAACAAATCTCTTAGATTTTTTTAAATCAACCAACTCTACATCAATCCAACTCCCAATAACCCCAACATTTCCGTTTTCATACATCGAATACAAGAGACTCTCATCACTGTGATGGGTCATTCTGATCCCTAGAAGCTTCTGCAAGTGGATCTTTTGAATCAAAGTTATCATCTTCTGCAGTTCGGGTACTAGAACTGACACCCTCATTCTTTGGACCTTGCATCATCAAAACAATGTTCTTGGCATCTGCTTCTTTGTGCACCTTTTGATCACGTTCTTCATCCTTTCCTTGTGTCGAAACTGCGCTATCTTCATCTTGTTTTACACCAGAGAGCTTATCGGCCACATCCTCCCCTTCACCCTGTAGAGCTCGGATCAAATCATCCACGCTCGTATCAGTTTCCCTTTTCGTTTGAACATCTGAAGATGTTGTCTTACGATCCTCAGATTCCTTAGACGTATCAAAACCAGACAAAACTTCCAAGGGTGAACTTGATGGAGCTAAAGGTGTTGCATCACCCAATCCTTTGGAAAGGCACACATATTTGAAAACGAGCTGTTTGTAATTATTTAACAATCCTTCAACATCTCCTATCCTCAAATCACCGGCACTGGCAAATATGTAAGGATACTCTTGAAAGCTTTTACTTGCCTCGGTATCTTTCAGAAGCAACGCAGCACCCTTGTTTTCCAAATCCGAAGTGGATTCGACTTTCTTCATTGGTATTTCACTGTTGGTATTCAGTAGTTCACTGGTTCCAGAAAGACTATCTGATGATTTTGATTGGAAAAGAGTGTTATCTCTCTTGAGATTCTGCATTTGATTTTTATGAACAGTGGACTCGTCACGAGGGGGTGGTGCAGTGCCGTGACCAGTTTGATAAGCCTGGCTGCTCAAACCAGAAATTCGTGCCCGTGCAGATTCCATGTTCTTTTCAAACTCAGCTTCATCCATTGAGAGTGATTTTGCATCAATATTTGAGATGAAAGACTCTGCAGAGAGTATGTTTGTGAAGAAGTACGCAGCTTCACCAACAAGTTTTGACTCACGCCTATATCTTTGTATATACAACAAGTTTGAGTGAAGTTGTGGAGGGTTAGCCTGCGAAAAGAAAATACAGAACGATCACTAGTACACGTAGTTGCACAAACCCAATGCACTAAAAAAATACAACATCAGAAACAAGCATGCATTACCTTTATTGTAACATATATCAAAACAGGAAGAAACTCGTCGGCACCAGGTGCATTCTCATTTGAAGCAATTGAAGCGTTTAGCAGTAAGTTATTTATCACTTTGCAGCAGTTAAGGATACACACAAGCTTATCACGAGGAGTTTTGTACATGTTTATCTTCTGAAGCTCTTTCTGAGCTAGCTGCCGAAAGGAGAGAGAGGGGAAATATCACAAGTAAAGAACATTAACAAGAAGATGTAACACTAGTGGGAGCTAGGTTTGACTAGATTGGCTTACCAGCCACGATGATTCATTTTGAAAAGTTGGTTGTATATCCAAATTCTCAGGAGAAATGAACTGTTGAACCAATGACATCTTCTGAAAGAGTTTCTCATCAGATATAACATCATCGATGCTTGAAGCAAATACCCGGGGAAATAGCTTTGTCATGACATACTTCTCTAGGCCCTGTGTGTGTATACCAAAAGAGCAATGATTAAGGCAGGAAGATGCAAACAAACCAGAAGGAAAGAGAAGAACACTGATATACTCACATCTCCTGCGCTGTCCAATTCCTCCTCAGAACAACCGGACCAAAGTGGATGAGCCCTGAAAGCAGTTTCCATCTTGGCAAAGAAGGCCTGAACTGTAGCACAATCCTTTTCTGGGTCTGGTGCATTGTTCGAGAATGAAACTATGAAACTGCAACATAAACTCAAAAACCATACACGAAAATGTTTTTATGAAAAAGTAATCTTCAAACCAAGCATTCAAGTAAAAATCATTCCAGTACAGCCTCATAAATAAGCTTTTTCAATATGTTTTTATAGTTGTTATAGCTGGCTAGCAAGATCCAATTTCCTGCCAATAACAGAAATTGCAGAGACCAAAAATGATAAACTATGGAACTGTAGTGCAATAAGATCTATAAGCTTGTGATACCACAAGAAAATCAGCTTCAAGTTTCTAGCAAATCAACTAAACTTTATGACAAAGTCACCGAATTAACGAGATCATGACACTGAGAAATTTCAAATCAGTACAAAAAAAAAAAAACCTTTTAATGGATTTAACGAAATCGCCAGAGGAGGGCTTGCGCATCCGCTCCAAGAAATCATGAAAGGAAACGTCCGTATTATTCTCCATCGTCGAGTAGATCACCAGATCAATCAAGCTTGTACCTCCGACGACGATTGACCAGCGAGATCAGAGATCAGTGGCAAAGAGAAAGTCGAGTTCCGTCGTCGCTAACAAAACGACGGTCGTTTTATCAAGTAGGAGGATATGGTTCGGAGTTAACCGGTTATTGGTTTTGGTTTCATCTATAAAACGCGAATGAAAATTACAAGAAACCTTAATTCTTCCTCTTCGAGAGACACGAGCTTAACTAAACGGCAAGTAACTATCTTCAATAAAGCTTATGAGCTTTTAACTCTCTGTGGAATCATGTACAATAAATTATGCGAGATGAAGCGTTGATCTTCCTGAGATTATTCGTGATCGAGTTATGTTTATAAGTCTTAACCAAATGATGGTGAATATTCCGAGCGTCTATGATGATTATAAATAAATACAAATTCTTGACTAGTTAAAATTGAGTATGAGAAATTTATTGCTTTTGCAAACAAAATCGATGTTTTACTACCCACAAGTCTTACAAGTAATAATAGCTGAAATTTTTTAACACACGATCAAAACCTAAAATAAATTACGAGAAAAATAAGACCAAATCGTTTCTCGTCATTAAACATTTACCACAAGTGATTTGAAGTGTTCAAAAGCTCCAAAGAAACATCAAAGCGGGTAGGTAATGGAGAGTGAAGCATTCATAAGATAGTGCAATTATCTGTCTGACACAAGCTCTGAACAATACTTCATCATTCAGACACTTCCCACTGAAAAAGCACAAACACCATCACAAAAAAAAAAAATCTCAGACAAGGTCTTTTAGATAAGATCAGCTACATTCATTGGCATCTCGTCAATCTGGGTACTGTAGTACTGCTCAATGTCCCGGAGGATCTTGATGTCGTCGCTTTTACCAAAGTTGATCGCAACACCCTAGAACAATGACCGTATTAGTTGGTTAAAACAGATATTCATTTTGTATAATTCACAGCTTTGACAGATCAATCCACGACAAACAATGCAGATAAATCAGTTACCTTACGCCCGAAACGACCAGACCGTCCAATACGATGAATGTAGAGCTCACGGTTGTTGGGGAGATCATAATTGATGACAAGAGAAACCTGTTAAAAGAAAGTTTCTCATGTCAATTCAAACTCTGCCATAATCTTATGACACATATTCTGACAGAGGAGACTTTTCCTGCATTATATTATCTACACAAGATACAGCGAATAAGTAATGACTTACTTGCTGCACATCAATCCCACGTGCCCATACATCTGTCGTGATCAAAACACGACTGTCGCCTGACCGAAACTGGTTCATGATCTCATCTCTCTCCTTCTGAGGCATGTCGCCGTGCATTGATGAGACTGTAAAGTTATTACTCCTCATCTTCTCACTTAACCAATCCACCTATAACAAATGCAGAGATAAAGTTGAGCGACACATTGAAAAGAAACCATACTTCAAGAACCCTAGTTACCAAAAACATCAAAAGCAAAGTCTATAATGCATCAGGATTGTATATAGTTTCGCAGATTAAAATTGAAGGCCAATGCAACCTACAGGTGAGAGTACAGCTTGTGAGTATTCTAGAGGAGTAGAGTTGTATTTTTAACTCTGTTTAAGAGTACAATATTTTGAGGACGTTACAAGATTCCAAATCCAGTTAAGATAGCAGTGCTAGAAGCTTAATGTGAACAACATGAGATACCTAATCACCTAAACCATTTCAAATAAAGTACAGAACTACAGATAAAGTTGCTTATCTTAAGATGAGCGACATGATTACCTTTCGTTTTGTGTTGCAGAAGATAACAGCTTGAGTAATAGTAAGTGTGTCATAAAGATCACAGAGTGTATCAAATTTCCAATCCTCCTTCTCAACAGCAACGAAAAATTGTTTAATGCCCTGAAAAAGTTTAACACGAAAGTTAACCAGGGAAGCATATGAGTGTGACCCTACTGTAAAATTAAATATCAACAAGCATACAGATGCAGAAGAAAAACGTACTTCCAGAGTCAACTCATCACGCTTCACAAGTATCTTCACTGGATCCGTCATAAACTTGGATGTCATCTCCAAAATCTCGTGAGGAAGAGTTGCAGAAACCAAGCAGACCTATAAACATAGGACATCAGGTCAGAGATATCAAATAATGGAAGCTTGTCATACTTCAGTTAATAGCTACCAAAATTTTCGCATGGATCATTCAAGCAACTCAACGATGAGCTACAAGGTCCAATCCCCAGAGTCAAAGCAGCCAATCCAGAAAATAAGAAAGCAAGTGCAATAACACCCAATAAACTAGATATAACCAACACATGATATTTGAGCACTGAAATCGGACCTGTAGATCGGGTGGGAGATATCTGTAAACATCATAGATTTGGTCCTTGAACCCTCTGCTCAGCATTTCATCCGATTCATCAAGAATCAAAAGTTTAATAGCTCTGGTACGTAGACTTCTCCTCTTTATCATATCACAGACACGGCCAGGTGTCCCAGACACAACATGGACACCATGCTCCAGCTTCCTGATGTCTTCTCCAACGCTCTTCCCACCGATGCATGCATGTGCTTGGATACTGGCGTGTAGTCCAATAGCTTGTATCGACTTCTCTGTTTGTGAAGCCAGCTCTCTCGTTGGTGATAATATTAAGGCCTGAACCCTGCAAACAGAGTTGCCAAATTGATGAGTGAACTTGTAAAAATATCTTGCAGCCTAAAAGCAAGTGTTACAAAAAGCCAGAATAACTATCACACCTTCTCAAAATAGGAATTCTTTTATATACCAATAACTTTCTAACAAGTCAGAAAACCGTGATGAAACACCAGTGTCGTACTAATTGAACATTAACCAAACAATCAATCAATATGTATCCCAGCAAAACTGTGAGAATCCGAGTATCAAACACCCCCACCAACAAATTGCAAAATTGATTAAGAAAAACCTAATGATGTAAATCAGGACATAATGAAATCGACCAGAAGAACAATTCGTACAAATCAGTAAACTTAAAACACCGTAATTAGGGTTTTCCCAAGCAGAAGGAAAAGATAACATACTCTCTAGTCGACGTGTCAACGATTTGGCAGACGGAGAGAGCAATCATAGAGGTTTTTCCGGTACCGGACTGAGCTTGAGCAATAACATCGCGCCCTTGGAGAATCGGCATCACCGCTCTCTGCTGAATCGCAGATGGCTTCTCGAAACCGAACTCGTAGACGCCGCGAAGCACATCCTCTTTAATCCCCATATCATTGAAACTGGTGATGGGCTCGATCCCTTCGGTAGTCTCGAAGACCAGCTTGTCGTCATCCATTGGTCCGCCGCCTCTCCTACCGCCTCCACGGCCAGGATTCGACATGCTCGCTTCCGCCATAACTCTCTTTAACTTAATCTCCTTCTGGATTTTTTTCTCTCTCCTAGGGTTTTCGATCGTTTTTTCCACGATTTGGCTTTTCTCGAGGATGTGCTGTCTGAGATAAGCGCGGCTCAGTGGATGCGATTTTATAAACTCGACAAATTTTGTGGGCTTTTATATCAAATTATAGTAAAAATACCGACTCTAATCGATAAAGTTTTCCTTTTTATATTTAATGGGCCTTAGAGCTTTGGGCCCATATCAATATTAAGAAAGTAACAATGTTGTCTCAAAACGACAACCTTGTATCACGAAGCCGACCGAACCTCGCGAACCCAGCAGCCTGAGAAGAACCTACTTAGATCGGTCTTTTTTCATTTTTTTATCTCTCTCCTCTGGTCTGTTGGGATTTTTTCTTTGTCTCTCTCCTTCACCTTATCTCGCTCCTGATTCCGTTTCCTCTTTGCTCAAAGCCTGATTGGATTTTTTCTTAAAGCTTGGGGAATGAATAGAATTGGTTTTATTCCTCTGTGTTAAAGGTTCGTGTTTTGTAAGATATGGTTGATAATAGGTGAACATACCATCATTTCTCTATTAATTCACATATTGAGATGCGTTTTGTTACATGGGATTTTCCACTCTGCGTCATAATGTAACTTTTGATTTATGTCTGCTATTGACAAAACTAATTAATAGGGAGATGATTTTCCTGAAGTGAATTATTCCTCAAGTCGAAACAAATGTTATAGAATCTATGTTGAGTTGCTCTAGCATGTTTTGCATTAATCTTTACTTCGGTTTTGGTTTGTTTTAATGGTGCGTTTACATGTGCGATGCATAAAGTTTGGATGGTGCAAGAAATCGACTCTGCAAGTGATTGTAAATCAATGAAATCTTTTCTTTTTTTTTGGTCGCAGTAATCTTGGATTTTGAGGTTGCGATGTATACTAGAGCAATAAAGAGGAATCAGAGATGGGGTTTGGTATTGCAGCAAGCCAAATACTTAGTTAGGCCAGCCATTCGAGACTACACGGTGTCCAGATCTTATGGATTCACAAATAAATTAACAAATCATTTGAGTAGAGAGTCTCTCCTCTGCTCATTTTCTCCCCGTGGTAATAGTCTTGCCTCGGGAAATTGTTTAAGATTTCCGAGGAACAGTCAGCTTCGTAGTTTTAGTTCTGAAGGTGATGGAAGGAATGCTAGTGAGGACAAACATGTCTCTTTGAACAAAGAGAGTGGCATAGATGATGGCAAAACCGAGAAGGAGAAAAGTAGTTGCAGTGTTGGGAATTTAGATTCGCATGCTAAACTTGGAGAACAGGACCAAATAGAATGGCTCGATAACGAGAGGCTTTCTAGTGAATGCAGAAAGAAGGAGACACCTTTCCTTAGTAGACGAGAAAGATTCAAAAACGAGTTCTTACGGAGAGTCCAACCTTGGGAAAAGATGCAGCTTTCTTGGGAGACCTTCCCTTACTATATCCAGTAATAATCTACTTATTCTGTGTATTTATTCTCTGTTATTGTATGTCTCTTTCCATTTATGCTTATGGATTCTGCTCATGCTCATTTCCTTAGCGACCACACGAAAAATATTTTGGTGGAATGTGTTACCTCACATATAAGACAAAAGAATGCCGCTTCCATATATGGTGCCCGTTTAGATTCTTCAAGTGGAAGAATATTGCTCCAGGGTGCTCCAGGTTTGTGATTAACTTTGATGTTGTTCTTTTATCGAGGAAATAGAAGATGGCCAATAAAACATCTACTGTTTATTCAGGCACTGAACTTTACCAAGAGAGGCTAGTGCGAGCACTTGCTCGTGATGTACAAGTTCCCTTGTTAGTTCTTGACAGCAGCGTTCTTGCCCCTTATGTGAGATTCTTATGAGTAATTTGCCTATAACATGCCACCATTTTCCTTTCTGTTTTTTTTTCCGTGTGTTTATGTAATCTTTCTCGATTCTGGATCAGGATTTTTCTGATGACTACAATGAAGAATCTGAATCCGATGGTGAAAACGCAGAAGCGGAAGCAGAAGGGTGCGCTACAGAATCTGAAGCTGAGGAAGAATCTGGATCTAATGATGAGGAGGCTTCTGAAGCGAAAACAGATGGTAGTGACAATGATGAAGCCTGCATCAAGGTTACTGAGGAAGATATCAAGAAAATTGTGCCAAAACTTGAGGAGTTTGGAAAGGTATGATTGCGTTAACAGATTCATAAAAGTTAGTCTGTACTGATTGTTCTTTTCCTAATTTTACGTTTACCATGATACTTGTTGTTTCTTTTTGCTGTACCCCGTGACCATTGTGATCTCTTGGACCCTGTCATATAAGTTTATTTTATTCTTACGAATATGTTATTGGAGGAATTGTGCACGAGTCACCAGGTTGTACTAAGCCTTCTGTTTGAAAGCTGTTTCTTTGTTCTAAATGATGACAATTTGCACTGTTCCCTTCTTGAACATTTAACTAATCGAGTTATAGAAATTGCTGAATATTTGCTTACTAGCTCTAAATTGTGGCAGTTAGTAGCGGAAGAACTACAAGTTTCTGGTGAAGCTTGCGAAGCGGCAACTGTTGAGCATTCTGATAAAGCCAGGCGACCTGCAAAGAAAGGTAACAATCCTATTTCAAAACTCTAGAAAACATCTTCATCATTTCAAATTCTAGGTAGACTTGAATGTATCAGTTTGCTAAATGAGTTCAACTTTATTATCTTTTTATACTATCTATCATAATTTTCTTGGTGTTCTCTTTCTCTCACTAGCCTTTCACTCTTTCCTCATTCATTTGTCGGATTGCTAATTACTCTTTGTGCCGTCATTTTTCCACTTTTTCCTTATTTCTATTTGTGGTTACATAATTGCAGGAGATCGAGTAAAATATGTTGGGCTTTCTAAGAAGGGGGATGCAAAGCAGAGGTAGTTTACTGATTCATTTTTGTGGAATTTATTCTCTAACCGTGCTTTTAAGATTGACATGTTCAACACATATTTTAGTAATGAGTTCACTGGAAGCTTTTAGATTCTTAAACGTGGGTCACTCATGAAAGCTCAGTCTAAGTAACTAAAGGAGCCTTGTGAAAATAAAGACAGATCATATTATGTTTTCTCGTCAAATGCCAGAACTTAATTGTGTTTGTTTGATATGCCTTTGGTAATGATTTTAGTGCGTTTAATTTGAGTCGTTCCCGCTAAAAATTATGCACGAAGATATTGGATACCCTATATTGTCTTTAACCAAATATTATATACCTGCAGGCCATTATCTAGCGGACAGCGTGGAGAGATCTTTGAGGTGAGTGGGAACAGCATTGCGGTCGTATTTGACAATGAAGGTGATACATCATCAGAGGGAAGCAAGAAGAAACCAACAAAGCAGTCCCAAAAGCTACATATGCATTGGATAGATGGTATATTTACTTCATAAAGTTATATATGGTTGATGTGTGATCGTTGTTTTTTTTTTGAAAAACTATTATCTATGTAGACAATAAACAATACATAAATTAACCTCTATATTGTCTGTGCAGTTAATGACCTCAAGCATGATTTGGATATGCAGGAAAAAGATGGCTACACTGCCGTGGAGGCTTTAAATGAGGTATTTTGGAAGCGAGGTGATGCTTTTTTGTTGCTTTTCAGCTATCGATGTACATGTTCCTTATCCCATAGATCAGATCAGATAATGTGGCCAGCGGTAACAAGTGCTCTTAAGTTTAAATGTAGTTGAAACTTAATATGGATGGTTCAACCTATGCTGCGTTCTTGGGATGGAAATTTATAATATCTCTGCCCTAAGATGTGAAGTCTAAAGTTGCATACACTTTCTTCAAGGCACGTAAAACTTGAAGTAGCCTTAATTTAATAGATTACATTCAAATGTTCTCGTTCGTTTAGTTTCCAGAACGTTTACTGGTATTCTGAGAACTGTAACCTAGCTCGAGTACTATATCACTGAATCTTAGAAACCTTTTGTAATACATATAAGTTTTATATGTGTGGATTCTATCTTTTATGCTTAGCTGTGGATGCCTGTGTTTCTTTCTCTATTTCTCTGGCCAGTGAGCTGTTTTTTGCAGTGTCTTTTGCACTACTAATAAGTATATCTGGACTTTTGGTTTTCAATTTATTCCATTATTTTCCTGTGTTTGTAGGTTTTCCAATCCACGCAACCACTTATTGTCTATTTTCCAGACTCGTCCCAGTGGTTGTCTAGAGCTGTACCTAAATCAAAACGAAATGAGTTTGTAGACAAAGTTCAGGAAATGTTCGATAAATTATCAGGTCCTGTTGTAATGATCTGTGGACGGAAGATTGAAACAGCCTCAAAAGAGAGAGAGAGATTCGTAAGCCTTTCTCATGTGTCATTGTGCAATGGTTTTTCTTTTGTTATTGATCAGTAACTTAATTTTTTTTTGTACCTTTTTTTGTTTTGAACAGACGATGATACTCCCAAACTTTGGCCGCATTTCGAGACTGGTATGTTAGCTAAACATAAAAGTAACGTTGATAATGGAATCTTAGTACTTATCTATTGTGGTATATTCTTGAAACTTGTGGTTGGTTTCATATGCACATCAACCACTAACTATTTACCTTTGATGCCTTTGTGTCTTGCAGCCCCTTCCGTTGAAGCGTCTTACTGAGGGACTCACCGGAAGGCAAACATCAGAGGAGAAAGAGTTATACAATCTCTTCACTAATGTTATAAGCCTACACCCTCCTAAGGTATGCCTTAAATCTTTTGATTACGTTCTTACATGATTCTGGATAACCTCTGAAAATTGCATTGATATGTTTTTTCACACTTATGTGAGATTGCATAGACTAGTCAGAATCAGATAATGTCTATTGTGAAAATATCTCTGTTAATACCTTTTAGGTTACGGACATAAGGAGAAGTAAGCTATTTGAAAACCTTTGACTTTGATATATTAAAAAAAATATATACAAACTTTCTTCCCAGTCTCCTTGGATGGAAGGTTAAATTCATCTGCAAACAATAGCCTGGGATGCAAATGCCCACACAGGCAACTCTGCTAGCTGTTTCTTGAGATTTCTTTGTTCCGCATGTCTTCTTCTCAAACTCGTACTTGTTTTCTTCTTTTTTATTTCTGGTGCAGGAAGAAGATACCCTCGTAGTATTCAACAAACAACTTGGAGAAGATAGAAGAATTGTGGTATCACGGAGCAATTTGAATGAGCTACTTAAGGTACACATCTAGATTGAATCTCTATAAAAAAAATGGAGTCAATTTGTGATTTTTTCATAATCATTGTAACACTTGAGAACTTTCTCTCAGGTGCTTGAGGAAAACGACTTATTATGCACAGATTTGTACCAAGTGGACACCGATGGCGTGATATTGACAAAGCAAAGTGTGTAACTCCTATGAATAAATTAGTTTATTATGTAGGTGTTTGCTCGTTATGTTTTAGCAAGGTTGTTAAGTCTTAGCTGTGACGTGTTGGATAAAGTTGCTGATTGAGGATATCAAGCTTGCCTTTACTATATGTTTTGTGTGACATTGGTTGCTCTAATGGCAAAAATCCGGTTGTTAGGAGAGCTATGATAAGGCTTTTACTTGCACTTATATGTTTAGATCTTTCACATTGTTTGGTTGTATGAGTTGAAACAGGATACAGTCCCTTGTGATTGACGTTGATTTCGGCCACTGTCTCTAATTTGTCCCAATCACTTATGTGGTGACCAAGAGTGCTCAGAAACTTGTCTATTTTGGTTTTGCAGGGGCAGAGAAAGTTATTGGCTGGGCAAGAAACCATTATCTATCATCTTGTCCAAGCCCATCGATTAAAGAAGGCCGCCTGATTCTGCCTCGTGAAAGGTAATGGCATGGGTGTGGCTTTATCTTTTGGGTCTATGATTTTATCTTTTATTTGAGTTTATCTTTACTGTTGTCTTCCTCTTTTGTAGCATTGATATTTCAGTTAAAAGGTTAAAGGCACAGGAAGATATCTCCCGGAAGCCTTCACATAGCTTGAAGGTTTAGTTTCTCCCCCGTCTGGTGTTTTGGAATGTGGAAGTTGAATAATCATAGTTAATCCCACATAGATATTTTCTTGCAGAATATAGCAAAGGATGAGTACGAAAGCAATTTTGTTTCAGCTGTCGTTGCTCCTGGAGAGATTGGTGTCAAATTTGACGACATTGGTGCTCTCGAACATGTGAAGAAGGCATTGAATGAGTTGGTTATTCTTCCCATGAGAAGACCAGAGCTCTTCACTCGTGGAAATCTCTTGCGGGTATGTCATTATTTTATTTTCCCTTAAGGGATGTATTCCTCATCTTGTTTTTTTTCCTGATGGCCTGAGTTCTTTCTTGTCCAGCCGTGTAAAGGCATATTGCTTTTCGGTCCTCCTGGTACGGGTAAAACGCTACTTGCCAAGGCGCTTGCTACAGAAGCTGGGGCAAACTTCATTAGTATAACTGGCTCAACACTTACATCAAAGGTACATGGAGCCTTCAACTATGTTGTGTGGCCACTAAAAATAATCACTTTCCAACTTCACATCTGATTGGTTCTTGACTATGTCAACTTCGTCTATTGTCTTGCACAGTGGTTTGGAGATGCAGAGAAGCTCACAAAAGCTCTGTTCTCATTTGCAACCAAACTTGCGCCTGTGATTATTTTTGTCGATGAGGTGAGACATTGTGTGTCTTTATAGATATCACTCTTCTACTTCAGTTATTGCTCTTTATGGTAAGGAGTGACTGAAAATTCTTTATTTGGTTTTGGCGGGTAGGTTGACAGTTTGTTGGGGGCTCGTGGTGGTGCTTTCGAGCACGAGGCAACACGAAGAATGAGAAATGAGTTCATGGCAGCTTGGGATGGTCTCAGGTCAAAAGATAGCCAAAGGATCCTCATCCTCGGTGCCACCAACCGACCTTTTGATCTTGATGACGCCGTCATTCGTCGTCTACCAAGAAGGTTAAAACCAAAATGCTGAGTTTTCAGTTTCTCCTTTGGAACATTTTGTCTCATTGAAACCATAATCTGGGGCTTCTGTTTTTAGGATATATGTGGATTTACCAGATGCGGAAAACCGGATGAAGATTTTGAATATATTTCTGGCTCAAGAAAATATTGAAACTGGTTTCCAGTTTGATAAACTTGCAAAGGAAACCGAAGGATATTCAGGAAGCGATTTAAAGGTTTGTCATTTCAGGGTTTACTCTACAAGTTCTGAGTATTGAGGAATCTGTGTCACTTAAAAAAGAAGTTCTTGTTTTGAAATCGCAGAATCTATGCATCGCTGCTGCGTACAGACCTGTTCAAGAATTGTTACAGGAAGAAAACAAGGTAAAAAGACAATGCACAGATCTTGCTTATAACCAGTATGGTAAAAAAGACAATTTTGTAATCACTCTGGTGTTTTGCGATGTCGATTCCTCAGGGTTCGGTAGGGAATGCAGCTCCTGATCTACGGCCTCTGAGTTTGGACGACTTCATTCAATCTAAAGCTAAGGTATGTTGATCATCTAAGTTTAAAGAAAACAGCATCTGTCTTTATGCTTCTTCTTCTTCTTCTTCTTCTTCTTCTTCTTCTTCTTCTTCTTCTTCTTTTTGTTTAATATTGAGATTGCATCATTCTTAATGCAATTGCAGGTAAGTCCGTCTGTGTCGTATGATGCAACTACTATGAACGAGTTGAGAAAGTGGAACGAGCAGTACGGTGAAGGAGGAAGCCGGACTAAGTCTCCTTTTGGTTTCTAAAAGCAATTTTGTTCCCTATATTCAATGTCTCCTCTTTTTAGGAATCAAAAACTCACTAATTTTTTTCATGTCATAAACAATAAAAATCACTACTGAATTTCAATCCTATATTTTTAAAAATAGATATAAAATATAGCCAATTCACTGTCCCAATCTGCTTAAACCCTTAATTTTCTCTCATCTCACTTCTGTTTTTTTCTTTCGATTGACTTCACAATTCTGTGCTAATAGTCAATTTACACACCAAAAAAAAAAAAAAACAAATTTCTGGTATCTCGTGATTAATATTTGTATCTCACAACTATTTCTTTAATATTCTATTGGTAAACAAAAAGGAAGTGAGGACAAAACAAGAATTAGATATATCAGCTCATTCTCTTCACGCGCTCTTTTTCAGTGTTTACTAATGTAGTGGAGGACTATTCCAACGTTTACTCACGCGCCATGATGCGCGTGTGGAATTACTCAAACAAAAGTATTTCCAAATTTTCTTCAGACAAAAAAAAGGTAGAAAAAAATTTAAATTGAAATAGCCGTATCTATGCTAATTTCAATGGCGGAAAGGAACGGCGAGGAAAAAAAAAAAAAAAAAAGGAGTAAGAAAAGACTTACACACACACTTCCTCTCTGCTCATCTTCTCACATTCGAAAGAGACGATGTCTGATATAGCAGCGCCAAAATCGGTGACGGTTGAGAAAATGGCGGAGGAGGAGCAGGAGGACGACGCGGCGGCGGCGGCGGCGGAGGCGGCGATTGAGGAGCGGTGGAGTCTTTACGAAGCGTACAACGAATTACACGCTCTGGCGCAGGAATTAGAGACGCCGTTCGAGGCTCCGGCGGTTCTTGTCGTCGGACAGCAGACTGACGGCAAGAGCGCGCTTGTGGAAGCTCTCATGGGGTTTCAGTTTAACCACGTCGGAGGCGGGACCAAAACTCGCCGGCCGATCACTCTTCACATGAAGTACGATCCTCAGTGTCAGTTCCCTCTCTGCCACCTCGGATCCGACGATGATCCTTCCGTTGCTCTCCCCAAATCTCTCTCGCAAATTCAGGTGTTGTTATCATTTTGCTTCTTGTTTCTACCAAATACAAGAACTTGTATTTCTTGTAGAGAAGCATAATGCTCATTTCTGATATGTGTTTTGGGTTTTAGGCTTATATTGAAGCTGAAAACATGAGGCTGGAGCAAGAGGCATGTCCTTTCTCTGCGAAAGAGATAATTGTGAAAGTGCAATATAAGTATTGCCCTAACCTTACCATCATTGATACACCTGGACTTATAGCTCCTGCACCAGGACACAAAAACCGAGCACTTCAGGTTCTTTTTTTTTTCCCCTTCTATGTCTGATTTAGTTTTTTAGTGGTTTTGCCTGATTTGAGAGTGGCTCTTTTTCTTAGGTTCAAGCACGGGCTGTGGAAGCTCTAGTGCGAGCAAAGATGCAACACAAAGAGTTCATCATTTTATGCCTCGAAGATAGCAGTGACTGGAGCATTGCAACTACTAGAAGGATAGTGATGCAGGTACGAGGCTCCCAATTGCGTCTAACCCTCGTCTTTATTTAGCTATTTTTTATAAAGTTTTGTTCTTTTCTTCATGTAGGTTGATCCTGAGCTTTCTAGGACGATTGTTGTCTCCACTAAGCTTGACACTAAGATCCCTCAGTTCTCATGTTCATCCGACGTGGAAGTTTTCCTCTCACCTCCTGCAAGCGCACTTGACAGCTCCTTATTAGGCGATTCCCCTTTCTTCACGTCTGTGCCTTCCGGAAGAGTTGGCTATGGACACGATTCAGTATATAAGTCTAACGACGAGTTCAAACAGGTATATGCTATGCTCTCTGATTCATAGATCTTTTCATGGATTCTAAACTGCGTGTGGTTTTCATTTCAGGCTGTGTCACTTAGAGAGATTGAAGACATTGCTTCTTTAGAGAAGAAGCTCGGCCGTCTGCTGACAAAGCAGGAAAAGAGTAGAATTGGTATCAGTAAACTGAGGTTGTTTCTAGAAGAACTACTCTGGAAAAGGTAGAACTGCTTTTTTAGTTCTCTGTAAATTTGCAGCTTCTGTTTCCCCATGTAGTTTAGCTTTTCGATATATTCTTGATGCCATTCTCTTTCAGGTACAAAGAGAGTGTTCCATTGATCATTCCACTTTTGGGAAAGGAGTACCGCAGTACAATCAGAAAGCTGGATACCGTTAGCAAGGAACTTAGGTTGCAATTTTATTTTGTCTGAAAATGTCTAGTTGATTTTAAGGCAGTTTAGTTATTTTCTTTTGATGTAAGAGAATTTAACTTATTGGTGGTTAAACTCTTTCCTTTCAATGCAGCTCTTTAGATGAAGCAAAACTCAAAGAGAGAGGCAGGACTTTCCATGATCTCTTCTTAACGAAGGTCTCTGTAGAGCGCATTTTGATTTTTAAGATTTCTTTTTATGCCTGGACTTAGTGAAACAGAGAAGTTCATTTGGTAATCTACTCCGTTTCTCATGTGTTTTGTTTTTATGTTCTTGACCAGTTATCTCTGTTACTGAAAGGAACAGTTGTGGCCCCTCCAGATAAATTTGGTAATGTTACTGCACTGTTCTCTACCATCTAACTATCTTTGGCAATGATCTTTCTTGTTTGTGGTTGTTAAATTGGTCTTTTGCAAGATTAGTTTAGCTAAATGCATATTGTTCAGTTCGACTTGGTCATGATACTTTATTAACTTTTCGAAGCACATTGTGTAACGACATTCACTTTATGTTGTGTTCGGTGATAACTTATCATGATGCTTTTTTTCAGGTGAAACATTGCAAGATGAAAGGACGCAAGGAGGAGCTTTTGTTGGTACTGATGGTCTCCAGTTCCCACATAAGCTAATACCAGTAAGCATTTCCCTTGGAAAATTGTTTTTACTTGGCAAAGCAAGCTTGGCGTAGTCTTCAAAATCTATTCTTTTCAATTACAGAATGCAGGGATGCGTCTTTATGGTGGTGCACAGTATCATCGTGCCATGGCTGAGTTCCGTTTTCTAGTTGGTGCTATCAAATGTCCCCCAATAACGCGAGAGGAAATTGTAAATGCATGCGGTGTCGAGGATATTCATGATGGAACAAACTATTCCAGGTATCATAGCAACGCAGTTTTGCATTTTTGTTGTATTTGCTTCTCAGACCCACTTTCAGTAGCTAATCTGACCTGCAATGTTTCTCGTGTTTGCTATGGGACTACTTATTCTCTTTTATCTTACTTGCTTTTGTAGAACAGCTTGCGTTATAGCAGTTGCAAAAGCTCGTGACACGTTTGAACCTTTCCTTCATCAGGTGATAAAGATATATCTACTATTTTCTTCTTCTTTCGTGGAGGATGGAAAGAAATGTTACTAATCACTTTAGCTATACATGATAGTGAATATTGAAATATAACATTAGATTTGCTAGGACTCTTATTTGTGCTCAAGAGTTATTGAGTAAAACATGTTAGGCTTACAGAAGATTTTGTTTTTTCACAATCATTCCGTACAGAAAGTGTTTTTTCAGTTCTCATTTGTGTTTGGTTTTGTGTTTGTTTAGTTAGGGGCCAGGCTTCTACACATTCTCAAGAGATTGCTTCAAATTTCTGTATACCTTCTTCAGGTAGGCACTGCTTTTTTTTTATTCCTGATGGTCTCCTCCTTATTTTTACCTTCCACCAGCAAATTGCTTGATGTGTGTTTTAAATTTTAATAGAAAGAAGGTGAATACTTAAGTGGCCATGAGGTGTTTCTCAAGCGGGTTGCTTCAGCTTTCAACAGTTTTGTGGAGTCCACAGAAAAATCATGTCGTGACAAGTAAATCTATTTCCAGCTCCTGCACTTGTCTATTTTTAGTGTCCATAGATTTAATCTTTCAGTGCCTAGTAGCTACCTGTTTTCTGGTGAACTTCAGTGATTAAATCTCCCTATAATTGATTGCAGATGTATGGAGGATTTAGCAAGCACGACTCGCTACGTTACGTGGTCTCTTCACAACAAGGTTACTCCTACAGCTTTATTAGCTCTGTTCCATTGAGTTGACACTAGAAGTAAAAATCTTCTCATAAAAAACTTGTTTGAATTTTGGTGTTTCGTTTCTCATTCAGTAGTTTTATCTTCTCCCAATGTTATATAGAACCGAGCTGGTCTACGTCAATTTCTAGACTCATTTGGCGGAACAGAGCAACTTACAACATCAGGTAATCCCATAGGTTTTAGTCTTCCCCATGACGCACAAGGCGGCACAACAGACACAAAGTCAAGATCAGATGTGAAGCTAAGCCACCTCGCCTCAAACATCGATTCAGGTTCCAGTATTCAGACAACAGAAATGCGGTTAGCTGATCTTCTAGATAGCACGCTTTGGAACCGCAAGCTTGCTCCTTCTTCCGAGAGAATTGTCTACGCGTTGGTCCAACAGATATTCCAAGGCATACGAGAATACTTTCTTGCCTCAGCTGAGTTAAAGGTTTTGCTCCTACTTCGGTTTATACTCATATTCTTACTTTTAAAGTGAGTTTCTATTATGGTTAAGTGGGCTCTCTTGTCTTTGTGTGTTTCGTTTGTTCTGCAGTTTAACTGTTTTCTTCTAATGCCTATCGTCGATAAGTTACCTGCTCTTCTCCGGGAAGAGTTGGAAAACGCATTTGAAGATGACCTTGATAGTATTTTCGACATCACGAATCTCCGGCAATCACTTGATCAGAAGAAACGAAGCACAGAGATCGAGTTGAGAAGGGTAAACCAAATTTATACCCTGAATATTATGATCGTGCTTTACTTTTCTATTTGTCATTGAAACTCTGCAAAAGAACTAATTCTCGATGTGTATAACCACGTATGAGACAACTTTATGTTGATATACTTTTTGTTTTCATGTTTTGGACAGATAAAGAGGATAAAAGAGAAATTCAGAGCGATGAATGAGAAGCTAAACTCTCACGAATTTGCTCAGAATCTAAAGACGCCTTCCTCGCAGTAGTGACTCAAGTCATGGATCTCTTTTCAAGATATTTTATTTGCTTAGTTTTAGGTTAAATAAAAAGAAAACAATCGAAGAATGTTTCATGAGGGAACATCTTATGTGTTTCAACTTTGGATGTCCGAAAAAAGTACAAAGGAAAAGTTGTCGTTTCAAGTGATTTTTGGGTTTGCTTGTTGGTCTAATAATTTGCAAACTTAAGTGTCTTTGCAACATGAAAAAACCTGAAAACACCAATTAGTAGTCGCATGCTACAGATACATGTACACCGACAGAAAAAACATGTATACTATCTTTAAAAAGATATGTAGATGCGTGCAAGAGATACGTAGATGTGTAGCTCTTAATCTCTCTATCCAGTTTTTTTCCTTGAAAAAAGAGAAATGTAACGATAGGGTGGAATTCTAGAAGAAATAAAAAATCATCAAAAGTTGTATTGGATCCTTGCTATATCGGAGTTTAAAGGGGTCAGAAGACCTCGGTCAATTAGGTGTGTGGTATTGGTCATTTGGTTGATATATAAATAATTTTAGAAGTATAATTTATTCTTTTAATATAAGACTTTCAAGGATATATGGTTCTCTACCATCTGTGGATGTATAAAATTAAAATTATATAGAAAATTCATATATTTGTTCCAATCGTTAGGGACAATAGCCCGTGAATGCATCAAGACCCCAGTACTTATTTCATCAAGGCAAATTAGTGGTGCTATGAATTGAGAGACCCAGTACTTCTTTTCTTTTTCTTTTTTTTGGCTAAACACCCAGTTCTTCGTTTCATCGAAGGACGATATCACGTGGTGAATGCATGAAGTTTTAGAAAACTTCCAAAAGAGAAACAATTAACCAAAAACCTAAAGATTGTTTTTTAATTAATAACTCAAAATGTAACTTTTCCCAGACATGCTATCATGTTTCTTATACCAGGAGGGTTTCAGCTGATAATATCAGACTAATTGAAAAATTTACAGAGTGTAATGTAATATTTTTTTCCTTAAACTAAAAAGGTAAAATGTAATATTTTACCATTATTTCATTTTTTAGTATCTTTTTTTGGGTTTTTAGTCCCTTTTTAAGTTGGAGAATGCATATCTTTTTGACAAAAGAAAAATGTAAAACAGCCGTATAGTATGAAAAATAAATTAAAGTCTTTATGAATATGAAAAATAATGCATGTGGATCAGTGGATTTATATGCTTTTACTGATATATTTGATTCAACCTGAAAAGTATATATATATATATATATATATGTATATATATATGGGTAATCTGCTAACATTTTGAGTAGAAAAATGCTTTTTGAATCATAAGTAGCTTAATGATATACTGAAATAAAATTAGATTATATTTCGTTAAAGAAGTTATCTACAGCTTAAAATTTCGATGTTTTAATTCTTTTTAACCATCACTAATACTCATTTGACCTACCCTCCTGCCCATTAACCTTCACCTACCTAAGAGCACATTCACATTTTAAACACTATCTTTCTTTCAGCCATATCCTCAAAATAATAATAATTAAAAAGAAAATTTGAAAGCTTGACGATTTTCTCCACGTGACGAGAAACGAAGGTTTTTTCTTTTTGTTAAATACGAGAAACTAATGTTTTCTCCACGTGATGATTATTCTGTGATATTGATGTGATCTAACTAGAGCTCCAAACAGAAAAAAAAAAATATTTTAAAAAGCTGGTGAAATAAACGACCCAAATTTATCAAGAAACTTATAGAGCTAAATTATAAACGTAAACGTAAATAAGAAAAAATCATTGGACATGTATAAATTTAATTTGATCACTGAGGTACTTATTTTTTATTACAGATAGCTTTCGATTAAAAATTACCAAATATGTTATATAACAATATATATATCTATTATAACTGTACATTTGAAACCTATTATTCTGTGACAAGAAGGAAAAGGAAACCTATTCGTATTTTCTTTTGTTTCCAGCGGGTTCACGGTCAATCAAAGAAACAAAAAAAAATATTATTGATATATATATATAGAGTAGAATAAAGGGATCAAAGTTAATTGCTTGAAAAAAATGGATAAAAGAGATTATATTTATTTTTATTTTTGATAAATGTTCTGTTTATTTTCGTTTAAGTTTGTTATTATTTTAAGAAAATAAAACTATTATATAAAGAGAAGCAGTCCAAAGCTTTATAGACAACTCAAGTTTCTTACACAAAAGCAACTCGACGATCAAGCATCAAATCTATGGCTCCTTCTGCGCAACCTCTTACTACAAGGTAAAATATATTGCAACAATTAGAGTAGTCTGATAGTATGATCTGTGAGCGATGATGAATTGATGAATATTTCGTTTACAGTGTTCCAGATGAGAAATACGCAAATGTGAAGTGGGAAGATTTAGGATTCGGGTTCGTTCGTACGGACAATATGTATGTTGCAAAGTGCAAACATGGAGAGAATTTCCAAGAGGGAAGTATTGTTCCTTTTGCCGATTTCCATATCAGCCCTTGCGCTGCAGTTCTTCATTATGGCCAGGTTTGTTATTAATTGATAGAGATCTTACATTAACTACAAAAAAAAATTAACCATCATCATATTTATAACTAAGATCGTTTTAACATTGCATGCATATAAATATGAGCTATTAGACTTGTGAAACTTTGAAAAGATCATAATATAGAAATCAAACGAAGTAACTTTAAAGTATTGATATGATGATACTCCTATAAATTTATTAATTTTATAGATTTATGCAGCATAAATAATTCTAAAGTAAATTGTTTGATCAAATATTAATTACTATAAGATATTTGAATTATAAACATATATATATGTATAACAAACTAAATAGTCTAACAGCCCCATATATAAAATTATATGAACAAATAAATTATTTGATGCCGGATTAAGTGATATTGCATGGGGAAGCAAAGCAGTCTGAAATATTTGTCGTTTAATTGGGTATGAATAGGGTTTATATGAAGGGCTAAAGGCTTACAGGACAGAAGATGGCCGGATTATTATATTCCGACCAGACCAAAACGGTCTCCGCCTTCAAGCTGGAGCCGACAGGCTTTGTATGCCTTATCCTTCGGTCGATCAATTCGTCTCCGCCATCAAACAAGTTGTTCTTGCCAACAAGAAATGGGTACGAATATATTATATCCTTTAATTCTATGCATTAATTCTTCAGGGGCTATAATAGAACTTAAAAAATATTGAATGGTTTATTTTATTTTTGTATATATATATATATAGATTCCTCCTCCGGGGAAAGGAACATTGTATATCAGACCAATCTTGTTTGGGAGTGGTCCTATACTTGGCTCATTTCCAGTTCCTGAGTACACCTTCCTAGTGTTTGCCTGTCCCGTTGGACGTTATCACAAGGTGAGTATGTTCTTCTCAACATCATTTCTTGAGTGAGTACACCTTCTTGATTTTCTTATTTATTTATTTTGGTTTTGGTATAGGATAACTCGGGTTTGAACCTGAAAATTGAAGATAAAGTTCGTCGCGCTTTCCCAAGTGGAACCGGTGGTGTGAAGAGTATCACAAACTATTGTCCTGTAAGTTTTGAAAACAAAAATACATCAACTTTTAATATTAGTATAGCTATGTTTTAGTTTACTAATGTAATTAATGGATGTTTTTCTTGTTGAAGGTTTGGAAAACATTGGCAGAGGCGAAAGCACAGGGTTTCTCTGATGTTTTGTTTTTGGATGCTGCAACTGGCAAAAACGTGGAAGAGCTTTTCGCTTCTAACATTTTCATAGTCAAGGTAAATAATTATATATATATATATATATAGACGTTTTGAGTAGTGAAGTGTGAAGAATACTAAGATCAGTGCGATTTGTATTATTGTATACAGGGAAATGTCGTGTCGACTCCACAAATTTCAGGAACTATTTTGCCTGGTGTCACACGAAAAAGTATTATCGAATTAACTCGTGATTTCGGCTACAAGGTTTGAATATTTCGAAATCATATGATAAAACTTATATATTAGGTTGATCCAAGTTTGTCAATATCTAAAGATTCCGTTGGATTCTTATTCTTGATAGGTTGAGGAACGTGTTATTCCCGTTGAGGATCTTCTCGACTCGGAAGAAGTTTTCTGCACTGGCACTGCTGCAATTGTGACAACTATTGCGTCCGTAACATTCAAAGACAAAAAGTAATCTTTTATTCCATGTCAAATCTTTCTTTTCAAACAAATTGTTAAGTATAAGAAAAAGAGCATATATATTTTCATAAAAGTTTTGACTAAAGAATTTGGTGTATATTATATTCAACACGTACAGGTCTAGTTTCAAAACAGGGGAAAAATCATTGGCTGCAAAGCTCTTTGCGACGTTAACGGATATCCAGATGGGTCGGGTCGAGGATACGAAGGGATGGACGGTGGAGATTGACCGGTCCCACCAGGGTTGAAACTTTGAACCTGTAATTTGACAAATTATATAAACAGAAGTTAAGAAACATCTGAAGATGTCTCTCTCGTATCTTTGTGTTAATCGTAATATGTCATTGTCGTTGTGATGTATTTTTCAAAAGTTGTTGGTAAGTTGGTAACATTATGTAAGTTTATTATTATAAAGTAAAAGACAAAGAAAATATTATAAATTAAATAAAACTCATATGGCTGAATTATCGTTAGCCTTTGTGTAGCCCTTTCATGTATTCAATTTGTGGCTTTAGTCTGTTGCCTTTTTGTTGGTCCTGACCCATAGGTCATTAAAAGGAGAATTCTTTTTATAATGTCAATTGAATTAGCATTTGTCCCCTTAATATTTTCTAAATAAAATTTGTCTTTTTAATGTTTAATTGAAATTTAATCCAGTTATACCCTTTAATTACGAATTAATAAATTAATTATTTTTTTAAAAATGTTTTATTAATTAAAAAAATATTTTTCTACAAAAGCATAAAAAACTCTCAAAAACCCTGATACTTTTTCTTCATGGTGTCTTCATCTTCTTTTTCTCCAATTACAGTCACCGGAAAAATAATTGCCAGTAAATAAAAACTTCTTTGTTTTGTCTCCTACTCCGCCTAGTCGTATTCTTCACTTTTTCTTTCAGTATTTTCATTTAGTTTCGATTCTAGGGTTTAGAAATTCTCAATTGATTTCCATAAACCACAAATCACATAGATATGTAGCATGTTTGAAGCAGAATATATGTAAACTTATAAAAAAAAAATCTGTTATATCAAAGTGAAAAAAAAAGAAGAGAACGATGACAGCCAAAAAAAAGAAAAAAAAACGTTAAAAACTGATTAAAAATGTGAAATTTTTTTAAAAAATAAATAAAAGATTTTCGAAATTTTTTTGATCTGGGAGTTAACTAATTTTCCTAAATTTTCTCAGATTTTGGTAGAAGATGTATTATACATTAATGTAAAATGAAATCAATAGGTAGAAGAATCGTTCTATAATAACGTAGAACCTAGTCTAACAGGTAGAAGATGTATTCTACCAACAGGTAGAAGATGTATTCTACCAACAGGTAGAAGATGTTCTATCCAGTAAAACTTATAATCTACCAATTGGTAAAATTTATAAAAACTTATAAAAAACGACTTCTACATGCTGATAAAATATGTGAAGAACTATAGAAATGTGATTTTACGTGAACGTAAAACATTATACAGGCATTCTACCAAGCGTAGAACAAATTTTAAAAATATTTTTTTTCCATAAATGATATCCAAATATATTTTTAATTCCTTTTTAGGTATTTTCGAATTTTTTAAAATATATTTTCGAATTAATTTTTAATTATAATTGCCATAACTGATTTAAAAGGGTAACTATGTCAAAAAGTGATAAAAAAATAGAAAACATTAAGGGAACAAATACTAATTCAATTGACATTATAAAAGCAATTCTCTCTTAAACTATTGGAATATTTTGATATTCATGGAGGTAAACCCGATTTACAAGAAGTCACCCTTATTTGGATTGTTCATTCTATGATCAGCTACAAAACTTCAGTAATCTCATCACTATCACTCACAACGTAACTTGCTTCTCCATTGTTGTTGTTGTTGCAAGAAGGCTCTGTTTTCTCCAGCATGGAAACCACTGATTTCATAAACGGTCTAACCTGTGGAGACTTGTTCGTACATATCAAAGCAATGGTCAACACTCTAAGAGCATCCTTCTTGTATTCATCTTCTATAATCGGATCTACTAATTCCATCATCCTCTCTCTGTTCATCTCCTTGCTCCTGCTCCAAACCCACATGACGATATCTCTGTTCTCGCCGAACTCTGCTTCCACTGGTTTCTTCCCCGTCACCAACTCCATTAGCACCACACCGAAGCTGTATACGTCGCTCTTTTCGCTCACGTTTGTAGTGTATGCACATTCTGAGAACAACAACGAAATGATTTGCAATTGAGAGAAGTTAGAAACATGTAGTTTGAAATGCAAGGAAATGATTGCTTGAGAAGCAAGCAATTTGAAGATAAGTTGACCTAATGGTAGGAAGAAACTTTAAAAGGTTGTAAAACTCGGATAGTATGATAAAAGACACTAGAAGATCCGAACTTACCAGGGGCAATGTAACCGAGAGTTCCTTTAACGAGTGGAGCAGAGAAATCTTGTTGAACAGAATCAGGCTGAATGATTTTAGCCAGTCCAAAATCAGCAATCCTCGGTCTCCATTCTTCATCAAGCAATATATTGCTGGACTTCACGTCACGATGTATCACAGGCCGATCTAACCCATGGTGTAGATACGCTAACCCTCTAGCAGCTCCTAAAGCTATAGCTTGTCTCACACGCCATCCAATCTCTTGCTCACCACGACGCTCGTGTAGCTGTTCCCACAAGCTTCCATTAGGCATAAACTCATACACAAGCAACTTGCTGTCTTCACTCGTTATGCTGCAGAACAACTTCACAACGTTTATGTGTTTTACATTGCTTAATGTTGCAACTTCTGCCTCGAACTCTTTGTTATTGTTGTTGTTGTTGTTTCTGGCGCTTAACATTCCTGTTGAGCTTCTGAAGCTTTCGTTGCAAATCTCTCGTCCCCATATGTGTTTAACGGCTAGTGTTTCGCCGTTTTTTAGGGTTACTCTGTACACATTCCGTTGACCACCTCTGCCTATGAGATTCTCTGACTTGATCTCATCGATTATTTCCATTTCATTCAAGTTTAGTAACCGGAAAGAGCTCAGTACCCAGTTGTTCTTCTTTTGAGCCGTTCGACTTGACCTATCTCGGTTTATCTTGAAGATCACGTTACAGAATAGAAGAAACAAAGCGAATACCACAGCAACGATGGAACAGATCTCCAATTTAGACAAGTGTTTTGCTTTCCCCTCGTGGCCGAGAGGTTTTCCACATAGACATGGCTGAAGATATGCGATCTCTGAGCTGCATAGCCCTGAATTTCCTTCAAAGCTTCCGGTTTTGAGTGGTTCAGGAACAGAACCGGTTAATTCGTTGCCGGATAAGTCAAGTAAGCTCAGCTTAAGAGACGATAAACCAACCGGAATCGTTCCTGATAGTTTGTTTCTTGACAGATTCAGAGAATTCAGCAACTTTAAAGATCCAAAACTTTCAGGGATGTTACCAGAGAGTGAATTACCAGCGAGGTTTAGATCAGCCAGAGATGTGCACAGGCTTAGTGACTCTGGTATAGCACCAGATAGATTATTCTGGTCAAGATAAAGACTCACAAGCTCCTTGAATTTTCCGAAAGAGTCAGGGATTTGCCCGGAAAACTTATTCATACGAATATTAACAGACACTAGCGAGGTAGCTCCAGAGATCTGAGACGGTAGAGAACCTGAAAACCAATTTCTGCTCAAATCTAAAGAGCCAAGAGACTTGGCAAAACCAATATCATCAGTGAGAGTTCCTTCAAAACGGTTTGAAGCAAAATCAAGAAAGTGGAGATTAGGTAAACCCCAAATCCCAGGAGGAACCACACCAGAAAGAGAATTATTGCTTACACGAATACGAATCAGAGTCTTACATTTAGCATAGCTCTCTGGGAATTGTCCTGTGAATCTGTTTTGTAACATCAGAAGATGCGTCATTGCTCCTTTCTTGCACATATCTGAAGGAATCTGACCTTCCAAGAAGTTTTCAGACACGTCTATGTAATGAAAACCTGTCCAAGATCCGAGTTTCTCCGGAAGCTTCCCCGTGAGCTGGTTTCTGTAAAGAGACAGAGCAGCTAAACATTTGAAATCTCCAAACTCTTTTGGGATCTCACCGGTTAGTCGATTTTCGAACAATCCAAGAGAAACAAGGCTCTTTAAAGACCTGAGCTCTGACAAATCACCATCTAACAAGTTGTTGGAAGCGTCGAAGCTCCTCAAATTCGTCAAATTCCCAAACCCTAATGGTAACTTACCGCTCAAGTAATTGTTGTAAATCTCAAGCTGCTTAAGTTTTCTGAGATGAACTATCCCTTTCGGAATCTCGCCGGAGATTTCGTTATCAGAGAGCTCAAGATTTTGTAGACGAACAAGATTCTTGATTCCCTCCGGAATCTTACCGGAGATGCTGCTGTTACTCAGATAAATCCAATTCAAGGCGGTGAGATTGAGAATCTCTCCGGGAAATGGATGCGGTTCGAAATGGTTATCTCCGACGCTTAAGAAACTCAATCTCTTCAGGCGTTTCAGAGAATTCCATGGAAACTTCCCGGAGATTCCAGAGGCGTTTAGGCTCAAGAACTCGAGAAAACGCAATGAATCGATCGTCGGAAACTCGCCGGAGAAATTGTTGATTCCGAGGTCTAAGTATCTCAGGCGATTACAGTTACTTAGACTCTTAAGAATCCGGCCACGCAAGAAGTTGTTTCCAAGAACAAGCTTCTCCAGAAACTTCAAATCGCAGATTGAATCGAAAGGAAGATCGGAGCTACTGTCGTCGTCTCCGTTGATCAAACTCCGGCTTCCTAGGTTGATCTCGACGACGTTTCCGATGGAGTTGCAGACGATTCCGGCGAATTCACAAGCCGAGTTCTGGTGATTAGTCCAGGTGGAGAAAACGTCGTTTGATTCTGTTTTTGCAAATACGGATTTCAACTTGAGAAGATTCTCGACTTCTCTTTTATGATTGGACTTTGATGAAACGACGGGAAGTAAAAAGAGAAGGCGAAGGATAAGTAGTCGCCGGAACATTATACTCTTCGCCGGAATTTTAAAATAAAATAAAATAAACGGTGGTGAGTGGTGACTCGTTGTTGTTATTTGATGCAAGTGAAGAAAGAAAGTATAAGTAAGGCGGTTTGTATCTCTTATATTCAAATATGGAAAACATTTGAAAGGTGCTCTATGTCATGCTTTCCCTCTTTGTTTTTTTCTATTATTATTATTTTTTTATCTTAATCGGATTAATTATATGTAAATAATATGCGCTCGCTGATTCGTGTCGTGTGTATATAAAACAGGAAATTAATGCAATTTTCTGTTTCAAAAAACATATTTTATACATTCATGCACCAATACCTTACGTTACACCTACATATAGTATGATTTTTCGAATTATACTATTCCCCTTTAGTCCTTAATTATTCATTGACTTTCTAGTTCTTTCTCATGTATATTCTCATTCATTCACCACTCTTTCTTCATTTTGATATTTTTTCAATTTATTTCCAAATACTTTGCTCTAGTCGATTCTGTTTAGGCAGCTACTATCTAAGGAAGGAAGAAAAATACTCTATACGACCGTCAATGAGGAAATTGAAGAATACTTCTTCTTGTGAACTAAAGAATCTAAATAAGAAAAAGTGAAGAAAAAAAGAAAAAACAATTGACAGCTGTGGGATTTGAACCCACGCCCTTTCGGACCAGAGCCTAAATCTGGCGCCTTAGACCACTCGGCCAAACTGTCTTTGCGATCAAAGCCTATTTATATTGTAGATAGCTTTCTTTGATTGTCTAAAGAAACCCACCATGTCTTTTTTTTTTTTGAAAAGCAACCCAACAATGTCTAAAGGTGCTTTATGTCAAGCTTTCCCTCTTTGGTTTTTGAACTTGTTTTTATCTTGAAACTTAATCAGATTAGTTATACAATAATCATAAATTCTAAATTACTTGAAAATATGATCATCATAGTCATAGATAGTTTGAAAATTATTATATTATAGCAATCTCATATATGTACCAGAAAGTCATATATTTTAAATTATATGATTAATTCTCGGAGTGTCGAATCATGACGCAACAGTTGTGCTAGATTGCTAGTATATATGATTAAGTTATCAGTTAACAAACCATGTCTTCCAACCCCATAGTGAATACTTCATCTACGACCACCATCGGTTGGTCAATTATCATAAACTTTTTCCTTTAGTAACACTTAGATGAATCATATTTGTTGGATACACTTTAAATAAAATTCATATCGTTCTTCGCTCCATTATTTTTAAAGATTCAAAAATGATTTTTTTTTCTAGTTGCCAACTAAATTTTATTTTTGTGATCATTTTCCAAAATAAGGGAAAAGAAGATTCCAAAATTTTAATCGTTATCGAGAGAGACGTGTACAAACATTCATACACCCAAAATAGCAAAATCCAATGAATACGAAGAACAGAATGTAAGGTTGACTAGTTGTCTATTTTATATATAGAGTACGTTATTACGGTCCTCTTTTAATTTTGGTAAACAAATAACAGAATCAAGTTTTAATGACCATTCTGTAACAAATACAATCCAAAGTTGTTAACTATTCCAAAATTTGAAATATAAATACTCTTAATAACTAATAAGCCTTATCACCATCACGTAATCAACCTTTAATGACCATAACCAAACAATGTCTCTACTCAAAACCAACATCTTATTTCTCTTTGCAATTGCTATTTCCTATAGCTTGACTGTTCCTTCTCTAGCCGAAGACTGGAAACAAGATTTCTTAGAGGCCCACAACGAAGCCCGGAACGAGGTTGGGCTAAGCCCATTGGTTTGGGACGATGAGGTGGCTGCTTATGCCTCGAGCTACGCGAATCAGAGGATCAGTGATTGTGCAATGGTCCATTCGAATGGACCTTTCGGTGAGAACATAGCGTGGAGTAGTGGAGATATGTCGGCTGAGGATGCTTCGGAAATGTGGATCGACGAGAAAAAGTACTACGACTACAATAGCAACACGTGTAATGATCCAAACGGTGGCACGTGTCTACACTACACACAAGTTGTTTGGCAAAACACTCTTCGGTTAGGATGTGCTAAAGTCGTGTGTAACAGTGGTGGTACTTTTATTACATGCAACTATGATCCTCCGGGTAATTACATTGGAGTAAAACCATACTAAGTTTTTTTTAATGATATAGAAATTATAGTTCATTATGAGGAGTATAGAAGGGATAATGAGATAAGAAGTTGTTTCTGTCATTTCTTAGCTGTACAAAATGATATAAACAGTTATATAATAATGATGACATCCACCTCTCAAAAAATTGGCTGGCTAATTTCCTAACGCTACCTTAAAAAACAAATAGAAAATTCAAAAACATTTTTTGGAAAGGAGAAAGAAAAAATTTGTGAGTGGAAGACAACTCACGAATTAGTAAAACGACAAAGCGAAACACGTCAAACGACACCAAGCTGGCTTTGCTGTCTCAGCTCTTTCCTTAGCTTATGAGAAAACAGCCTGCAAGCGTCCAAACTCAGATCCACCGCCGCAGCCAACGCCACGTGCGCTGCTGCATCCTCCGTGCATGTCACGTGCGTCACTCCCACTTCTACCTCCGGTTTACTCCGTTTTCCCACTCCTTCCACCGTAGCCGACATCACGAATCCTCTGTTCTGCGCCGCCGCCGCCGACGGATGCTGCGGCAAAAGATATCCGAAATCCGACCCGGATCCTGATCCTGGCCTCGATGCGGGTCTCGACCCGGAACTAGACCCGGATCCGAGATCCCAGCTTCCTTGAGGACTCGTTGTCGGCGTAGACGCCGCCGTGGTGGTCCCGCCGGTGACATCGATAGCGAAACTCCCGCCATTTTTCAAACTGATCGACGACGATGCGGAAACCGCCGTGGCGATTCCGTCTTGGAAAAGCTCGAAACGGTAACCGAGTGAGTCGGAGTAACCGGTTTCACGCCATGCCTCTAACCTTCCCCATGGCTTCCACGTGCAACCGTCGGGTCGGAGAATGAGCCAAGCTCCGGGACTCGATCGTGTCACGCGGTTCGAACCTGGAGACGGCACGAAAGGTGTGACCATTGAAGCCATCGCCACGGGTGACCCGGAGAGATCGTGGACTGTTATTGACCAACCTTTTCTCTCTTTCGACGGTTGTTCCTTTTCCGATTTCATCGACGATATGCAACTTCTCGTTGAGATTAACTCAGACATCATCGAAGAACTGTAGAATTGAATCATAAACTAATCAATTAACAAGATCCTAAGTTTTGTTAAACAAGCAAATAATATATAAAAAGAGGCAATGCTTCTTATTTTCTAATCGGAGAGTGAAGAAGAAGAAAGGTTTTAAACTGACCTGTGAATAAGATTCCGATCGACGGAGCTGGAGTTTCTGGAGCCGAATTTGCAAGTGAAGACGGCTTGTTTTGTGTTTCCTTGAACTTGGAAAACCTGAGGGCTACACTCTGGCTCGCCGTCGAACTGAAAAACGAATCTCGGGTCGGGTTCAACCCGTAAACTAACGTGGAGCTCCGGATCGGATCCAGCTTTATTCCTCCTCGATTTCCCTCCTTTCTTAGACCCTAAAGCGACCCAGCCGTTGTGAGCCAAACAAGTCTTCGTCTCCGCCGATTTCAAATCAAGCGAAACCTCGAATCGACCGAGCAATTTCTCGCTCGCCAAAGCGAGACCGCACGACGCGCCGCTGACGCCGTCGCCGCCGTCGCTGTTCCCGCGAGAGTAAGCCTCGACGGAGAGGACACTCCACTTAGGTTTCTTCAGGGAAGCCTCGATCTGAGTTTTGCTTAGACTGAAGCAAGCAGCGACGGTGGAGATGTTACCGGAGCAACGAGTCTCGGACTGATCAGATTCCGATCGGTACATAACCGGGACGGAAACGACTTGGCGAGGAAAGCTCTTGAATCTGATTTTGCAGTAGCAGTTAGGAGTCGATACGGAGGAAGGATGGACTCCGGAAACAGAAGGCTCCGATGAAGAAGAAGACGCCGGGAACCTAACCGCCAAATTTCCGACTATGATCCGTACGAAAGAGCACGGATCCATTGACTTGAGATTGGATTCTCAACGCTTAGATCGATTTAGAGAGATAGTAATTAGCAAGCGAAGCAAACACACACTGGTTTTTAAGGTTTTTGAGAGAGAAAGATGTTGAATGAAGAAGATATGGAGTGTGGAAGAAAGGAGAAGAAGGTATTAAAATGGAAAGAATTGAAAGAGAAACACAGGCTGGAAAATAGCTGGGGAATGTATATATAATAATAATTACTATTAAATGAAATTAATACATTTCGTTACACAAAACTACAGATTCTGTGGGGTCAAAGCGAAAACAGTGAGCTTACTCTTCCACGCCTATCATATTCCAGATAGGCAGAGTTATTTTTTTTAATTTATTAATTGCGTCTTTTTTTTTTTTTTACTTTTCAAGCGTTTTAAGAATATGTTTTTCCTATTTGTTTCCTTTTTTGAATTGTTTGTTTTATTTGTTACCTATCCTGAATATTTTTGAACCGAAGAAAGGAAAGATATCTTTCTCTGTTTATTTTTATTTACTGGAAGTGTACAAACATTGTTTAGTTTTTTGTATAAATGTTAGCTGTGTGATTGATGCAGTCAGTGCAAAAATCAATTTGCTTTACCAGATTTTTTTTTTTTTGGTAAAATGCCTTTACCGGAATTTGTACCACCGTTAAGGAAGTAACAGTGGAAATGATCTATACATATCTTAACATTAAAACCAGAAAATATTTCACTAGTAAACAAAACATTTATTCAAATTTTCATCCAAAAAAGAAACGATTAGTAGTAAAGCAAAAAAAAAAAAAACAAATAATATGGGGCAAGGATATAGTGTGTACTGTCTTGTGTTCATCTATAATATTATGGGACAAGGATGAAAAATATTTATTTTGATAATTGAAAATGATTTTGAACCGGTATGGAAAATGGTACTACTAAACATTAAACCAATAATAATTGGACAAAACCGTGGACGCAAGAGGTTAATCGCTGCCATTGGATCGCAGGTGGGGTCGAGATTAGCTACAGTGCATCCTCCCTTACGCAATCTTTTTATTTGTCTCTCTGTTCACCACTTCGAGAGGAGAATGAGCTGGCCCCAAAGTGGAGCACGAAGGTATTTAGTTGGCATCATCTTCACTTGCTAATATAATACTACTTACTATACAAATATATAATCAATCTAAATTAAATTTCTTTTTTTATCTTCTAACTAAATAATTAGTGTGACTGAAGAATATAATCAAACAAAAGATTTAAAAGCTTTTCCTACTGTTGTCGTTTCCTGCATTAACTTCCGTCGTTTTGCTCTGTTCCCCCACGTATGGTACTATGGTTTCATTACTTTATATTTAAATCTACGTTGTTATTTAATTCATGGGGTTTTTTTATCAACCGTTGAGTGATAATTTACAAGTTTGACAGATAGAAAAAAAAAAGTTAAGTAAGGTAAGAAGACCAATCTGTACTACAGAGAGGATCTTGAGGAGACTGTCGAGTCGCAGCTGTATGGCCACATAGAACCAGAGATTATTTTATTTATTTTATTGATTAGTTTAAATTTTAAAATGTACCTTATTATCGATATCATCAAATTTATATCATGGTTGTATAATACTAGTCCAACTTTCCATTTCTTAATGCATCAATGACACATGCGTAGAAGTTAAATCATCAGAGATTTCAGATACCTAACAAATAGTAATATATTCATATTAGTTTCCTTATTTTCATTTTTTTGGGGTTAAATGCTTAATCTAATAATACTTTTACTGTTGACAAAGTAAGTTAGTCTTTTTTTTCTTGTTCTTTTCAAAGACCCATTATAAGCTTATCTGTAGCAAATTTGTAAATACCAACAAATAATTCATATTTATGTTCAACCTTAACACAAAACTTTCGTTTACTTTAAATTATGTAGCTATAAAGTTTTCCTTTATATATAACTCACACATCATGTTTAAAATCAACTTAAATTAGGATAGTAACATAATCATGGTTACAGTTGCATAACTAAATTATAAATTCCTGTTTCTAACTCAGTAGTATTTAATTTTGTTCATAATTTATAACTAAGCATACAAATCAAGTAAAACTTATGGATTTTTTTTCTGTCAAAATAAGTATAAAAGTAGGGGGAGTTGAAGTTTTGTTTTAAGAAGTATTTAACCTTTCAATTCTTTTTAATCATGAGCTTGGGCTTAGACATTCTAATAAAGCGCACTAAAATGTTTACATGTCCCCAGAAAAACCACCTTACCTATCTATGAAAGCCCGATAGGCTTTTTTTTTGTTGTTGTTTAATAACATTCTTTTTCTGATACCACATTTAGGTTGTTTTTAGTTTTCCTCTGAGGCATTATGATTGATAATTCCGAATCATATTATTCATGATTTTATATTGTGTTTTTGTTTATTTATTTGAACACACCCAACCCAAACGGTTAGTTAATGTGTTACAGCAGACATAAAGTTGCAGCGGAGTGTAAAAAGGATCTATAGAACTTATTTAGTTCATAACAGAAGTTGAAGAAAAATGAGAGTTCATTATATAGATTGCTAAAACAGCTGAAATACTAAATAACAACAACAAAACAAAAGAAACAAAAGCAATGTGTTCATCAAGTAACGACATCTCAAATGTATAAAATAACAACAAAACAAAAACACAAAGTAAATAAATAAAAACTTAAAACACTCTGTTTAAATATAAAACCGAATCTGCAACAACAACAGCAACAAATTTAATGGTAACCATGTCCAAAGTGAGGAGGATGATCAGGATGGTGGTCACATTCAGAAATGTTTTCTTGCTTAAAACAATATTGATTCTGGTTTTGATTGTCTTCCGGAGCGAACCCTTGAGGAACATTATTATCACCATTACTTGGAAACGGTGCTGTAGTATGATGATCAGGAACAGGAACAATCATCATGTTGTGATTGCAATTGAATGTGTTCATGCTCACCATTCTTCGATGGTTAAAAAGATCCAAATGAGTGTTGATCATGTTACCATCATCACCAAAAGCAGCATTACTAGAACTTCCAGCATAGAAGTTATGATGAGGAACCGTTGCTTGAAGATACTTGGAGGCTTCAGCTGTCACTGATTTTCTCAAATTTTCCAGACCACATTTGAATGCATTGAGTTGAGTCAAGTTCATTCTTTCTATGGGTTCTTCCCACCAGTTCTCAGGCATTTTACTCTCTTTTCTCCTTTTCTTCAAGTCTTCGTTTCTCTTTTTCTCCACTTCCAGCTGTTCTGTCACCTGTAAATGATTTTTTTGTGTAGTTTTATTAATTATTAAACATACATACAACATTTTAGAAAAGACTTTCTGAAGAAATTAATTAATAGCCATATACTACTAGAAATTTCACTACATAAATATACCTATATACTTTATTTTATATCAGTTTCGTCATTTAAAAATTTCACAACTTTTTTTTTTACGCGTTTGAACATATATAATCTCTTAGACATATTCCAAGCTTTTTTTTTTCTTAACAAAATGAGATTATATAAAGCAATTCTGAAGTCCAAATCGACCGAAGAAATCTTACAAAGGATAAATCTTGAGCATTATTCTAATAAATGGAGACAAAATAAACTATTTCTGTTATAAGTTATATTACTTCAGCAAAAAATTATTATGTACACTATTCAACAACGGAGGCGGATGTAGTAAAGGAGGAATGAAGTCAAGTGCCCTTACTTTTTTTTTATTTTTTTTTAAATTATTTAGGAAAATTCAATTACAATAATTTTAATTTAGTGGTAAAAAAAATTGCCCCTAATTTTTTTTTTACTTATAAACTTATGCTCTTAACTAAATTTTTTTCTAGATCCACCACTGCTATTCAATGTAAACAAAAACATATTTGAGTATAATCCGAGAAATGAGTTCGTTTAAAATTTTAATTATAACAAAGAATGTGAAGATGTAAAATTTACCTCAGTGAGCTGATCGTTGAGATCTCGTATAACCACGTTTCGACGGATTTCATTAAGTTGCATATTGGTTTGTTGATGAAGATGAGGTGGATTATGGTTTAAGAAGCGATCAATTACATGACCAACATTTGGATGACCAAAAGAAAAGACTTTCCGACCAGGTGAAAACACAATAAGAGCGATTTCCGCACCACAAAGTGTACAAAGTTCACTAGCCTTTTTAAAAAGACCAGATCTTCTTTTCGAGAAAGTAACTTGAAGGTTATTTTCGTTTTTCATTTTCACCATCTCTATCTTTTGACGACCTTTGTTTTTTCTCGCCATTTTTATGAATCTTTTTAAAGAGAACTATATTATTTTGTGTTAACAGACGAAAGATTGTCTGGTATTTATAGTTGAAATTCAATACTGACAGTTATTATTTTGAATAGTATCTAAATAAATTTATTTTATTTAATATATTTTTATTTTATATTATAATTTATTTGTTACCACTTTAGAAACGAATTATAATCTTATACTCTATCAAATTAGGTATGTTATTTCATTTGTTACAATGTATCAAAATCTTTGGAATGCATGCATTGTATTGCAAACAGAAATACAGAATCGTGTCTTAGAAATTTGGGGTTAAAACAAAACAACTTTTTTGGTCAACTACATACCAGTTATTAAAAAAGAAAAAGTTATAAAAAAATTTTCATCGGACATTGCATCGTTTCGTTAATTTTTTTTTTTGTCATTGCATCGTTTCGTTAATTAAAAACTAAAAAATTGAAAAAATTTATAATCCTATTAAAATCTACAATCAATTTGTAAATATTTTTAAAATATAAATATTAAAATAGTTAAATAATAAAAGAAAACATTATTTGAAAAAGAAATAGAAAAACTTAAATATTTTTCCAATGACCGTTTAATATTTTTTTCACGGTTAATCAGTTTTTTTCCAGTTTTTTTTTTAATTTCAGTTTTTTTTTTCACCTACGAGTTATAAAATATAAAATGCGTATACACATAGCTTAGGCTAATTTATTATATATATATATATATATATATAAAATAAAAAATGGTTTCATTAGAGTAGTAATTCATTGAGATACATTAAACATTTTCATGTCAAAAATACTATTTATAATATCAAAAGATCTCGATTAGTTTCATCAATATGGTGACGAGTTATTGGTTTGTGCCAGTTGGAATCGGGTGGCTGTGTTGCAACCCGCGGTTAAGACAGACTAGATGGATCAAAATACAGTGGTGATTCGCGTTTCAGTGGCATACGACAATACAATAGCAGATCCGACGACAGTTACTACAAGATCTTTGCCGTTGATCACATGGAATATAACCCCTTATAAGATACCATCACTGAGTTAGGATGCAATGCGAGGAAATCGTAAGAATTTGAAGCCCGTAAATTTGTATTTAGTTTGCACGTGTTATAGAGTATCCTTGAGCAAAACTTTGTATTGGATTGCTTTTAACACAATGTCTCATGATTTTTGATTTTTTGATGGAGAGTTTCAAAACCGGTTGCGCTTTGCCTAGTCATATCCATTCATGGTACGGTGTGGCAAAGTAGAAGGTTAGTAATGTGGATAGAGAGGGTGTGAAATGTTGAAGTTCATGGATGTGTCAGTTCCTAACTCGAATTTAAGACATGTTGTGTTGTATACTCGTATTGTCCGTACCTATTTTCCCAATTTGGTCCCAATTAATTTGCGTCAAGTAGCGCGAACTTAATTTCTTTTAATAGACTAATGTTTTGGTCTTTATAATATTCTTAATTATGACCTGCTTAACCAATAGTATGAAATGAAGTTTTCACCTATTGATTTGTTGACAGAGACGAGTAGAATAGAAGAGCAACGATAGATTGATACCACACAAAGTTCAACACCGATTATGACAAATCAAAAAACAGAAAAACCAGACGGATAGGCAAACTAGGACTCGGTACGAGAGAGTTTCGAGCCTTTCAAACCACAGAGTAAAAAACAACACCACACGACAACAACCCAAAACAACAACGAAGTCCGCCGCTTAGTATTCCTCACCTTCATCGTCTTCATCATCACCTCCCTCAGCACCAACCTCCTCATAGTCTTTCTCCAAAGCAGCAAGATCCTCACGAGCTTCAGAGAACTCTCCTTCCTCCATACCCTCACCAACGTACCAGTGCACAAACGCACGCTTCGCATACATCAGGTCAAACTTGTGGTCAATGCGAGAGAACACCTCAGCGACACTGGTCGAGTTCGAGATCATGCACACAGCTCTCTGCACCTTGGCCAGATCACCACCAGGAACCACAGTTGGTGGCTGGTAGTTGATACCACACTTGAACCCAGTTGGGCACCAGTCAACAAACTGGATTGTGCGTTTGGTCTTGATGGTGCCAACAGCAGCATTCACATCTTTAGGGACGACATCACCTCGGTACATCAGGCAGCAAGCCATGTACTTACCATGGCGAGGGTCACACTTGGCCATCATGGAAGCAGGCTCAAAAGCGCTGTTGGTGATCTCGGCAACAGAGAGTTGCTCGTGGAAAGCTTTCTCAGCAGAGATGACTGGAGCGTATGAGGAAAGCATGAAGTGAATTCTTGGGTATGGAACCAAGTTAGTCTGGAACTCAGTGACATCAACGTTCAGAGCACCATCAAACCTCAGAGAGGCAGTCAAGGAAGAGATCACCTGAACCATTATAGCAACAGAAAACGCATAAGGAATTATACAAGGAACATATAAAGCATGCCAGGGGAAGGTGGGATATAAACATATACCTGAGAGACAAGGCGATTGAGATTGGTGTAGGTAGGCCTCTCAATGCTGAGGGAGCGTCTGCAGATGTCATAGATAGCTTCGTTGTCGAGGAGGATCGAAACATCGGTGTGTTCCAAAAGTGAGTGGGTTGAAAGAACACTGTTGTATGGCTCAACGACAGATGTTGAAACTTGTGGTGAAGGGTAAACAGTGAATCCAAGCTTGGATTTCTTTCCATAGTCCACAGAGAGACGCTCAAGGAGCAGAGATCCAAGACCAGACCCAGTTCCTCCTCCAACAGCGTTGAAAACAAGGAACCCTTGGAGACCTGTGCAGTTGTCAGCGAGCTTCCTGATACGGTCTAGACAGAGATCAACAATCTCCTTCCCAACTGCGACAAAGATTAAGAAGCAATTCACAGTCAATAACACTAAATCGGCTTAAATAATGTGATCAAAAGTTGATGATACCAATGAACAAGAGAAGAGTATTTACTGGTGTAATGCCCACGGGCGAAGTTGTTAGCCGCATCCTCTTTGCCGCTGATGAGTTGCTCAGGGTGGAAAAGCTGACGGTAAGTACCGGTTCTGACCTCGTCGATCACAGTGGGCTCAAGATCAACGAAGACAGCACGAGGAACGTGTTTCCCTGCACCGGTCTCACTGAAGAAGGTGTTGAAAGCATCGTCACCTCCGCCAACGGTTTTGTCACTCGGCATTTGACCATCAGGCTGTAAAATTCCAGATTACAAAACATCCCATCAGTACATTTGCAAATACAGGTTTAACAATGACAGATCTAACACAGAGTTCTAATTCATCAAATGATTACGAGAGAGACGAGGTCCAACTCTACATTTTATAGATATATCCAAATGACAGATTATCGTAGATCCATTTTCTAAAACTGATAAAGCAAACATCGAAAAACTACAGATCAGATCAGAGAACGGGTAGATAATTAGAAGATCTAGCGAGATGCAGTACGAAAACCTCAGATCTGAAGGAATTAGAGAGCGATTCCGGTCACAACAGGAGAATATAACGCAGATCTAAAGCGATACGTGTAGACGAAGAGAGGGAAAGAGAGAGAGAGAGGAAGAGACGAACCTGGATGCCATGTTCAAGGCAGTAAAGCTCCCAACAGGCATTTCCGACCTGGATACCAGCCTGACCAATGTGGATCGAAATGCATTCCCTCATTTTCGCTAAAATCGAAGAGGAAGGTAGAAGCTAACGACAAGGATTTGCAGAGAAAAACGGAGGCGTTGATCAAGACGCACTCCTTAAAGAAAATAGATCTAGATCTGGGCGATATCTAGGTTTCGAAACGGGTGGTGTTTAACGGGTTTTTATACACGAACCCATATTTAGGTGACGGGTCGTGGTTGACACGTGTAAGGAAACAATTGGACCACTGCCAACCACGAGCTTGTAACGCTTATGAGCTGTGTTTTTTTTCTAATTTTAAAATTTGCCGCCTATGCCATTTTTTGGTATGGCGCTTCAATACCGTTAATTTTTGAAAAGCATATCGCAAGAATTCCGGGGAGGATGAGATTTACTACGGTTTGAAATTTCAAAGAGGCAAAACAAGGTTAACCGAGTTATAGAAACTGAAACAAATTAAGTCAATTCAGAATGTGGTTTTACTCGGTTAGATAATTATGACCAATTAAACCAAACTAGTAATACATCTAATTTGGACGATTTCCAAAGATTTATGACTTTGGTTTGATAAAATAATTGGTTTGATTTTGAAGAATACTATTTATAAACAGTATTAAACCGAGCTGTAACACACTAAACCGATACAAAACTAGCTTTTGGGCCAAAACTCGTGGGTCGGCAGGCCCGGCTGAAGACACAAAATTATTATTATTATTATTATTTTTTTTTAATAATAGTTGAAGCGCAGGACCGTCGCTCTGAGCTTGAGTTCAACTTCTTCCCTCGCCGGCGATTGGTAATAATCTGAAATTCGTCCTTCTCTTGCCGGATATTCTACTTTTTTTCTTTATGATTGTGTTTGGATTCTGCGATTCACTATCAGCACTTGAGTAGTGTTTGTAGGTTTCGGATATTTCCTTGTTTCAGTTCATCTGATTAGGGTTTTGTGGTCATTTCTAATAAATGCGTATCTCCTGGGTAGAATTTGATTGAAGAAGCTCTTTTTAGTGTCTTCTCCGTGTAAATTAGTTGTAATTTTCCATGTAATTTACGAGAGTGAAGCCTAGAGTTGAAAACTTCAAGTTCCTGGATCATTTATTCTCATGTTATGGCCGAGTAAATTACAGCGCACGATCAGGCACATGGTCAGATTTCGAATAATAAGATGTACCGATCCAATGGAAACAGTTTCCTTTCCATCTCTAAACTCAGACGATTCATGACCAGACGTCTAGTATTAATTGTGAACATGTTTCAAATCACTTTGAATATATCTAGTCATCTAACTATTATGGCTACTTAAGGCATCAGAAGGTGGTGAAACTGATTTCACCATATTTAGAATCCATTTTCTCGTAGATATGTTTGCAAAGACCTGCTTGAATACCATGTTTATACTTCGCCTAATTAATGTATTGTGGTGTTCTGTATTCAATGTAGACGTTGTTGTAGGCCATGTTGGATATCCTATCAGAAACTTTAGAAAGCGGGCTTACTTCTGTTGCTAGCATTATTGCATACATGCAGTGTTGATGCAATCTTTCCTATATTTTTGTGGTTGTGATACAGGTGTTGAATTATTTTCCATTTTTCAACTGAGCTTACAGAGAGCAAATACAGCCAGTTTCTGTCGTTTTTTGGTGGATCTTCTATTGGTGGCACTGAGGATAATAGGACTGCTGGAAGATGGCCAATAATCCTCAGTATCCTGGCATTCAGGTAGGCAGTAGAATTAAACTACTGGATTTTGATATGTTTGTTTTCGTGATAATTTTTTTTTTTTGAATGGTACATCTAATTAGCACTTTTGGTCCTGAAAAGCCATTCCAGCACCCGAATGCTAGCTCCTTAGATTTACCCCGAGGCTTTGCTCCATCCATGAATTTTCAGGTAATGTTTTATGCCTTCCATGTATACGGAGACTACTTATTAGCTCAACCCGTAACATATGTTTTGCTTTTTTTTTCATGCCAGTTTCGTCCTACAATTCAAGCTCCGCAGTCTGAGCAAGTTGCTCGCTTGTCAACTCAGAATTTTCAGTGTGTTGGCAGAGGTGGACCAGGTGGTACAACGATGAACAATGGATTTCCACCTCAACCTTATGCACCTCAGTTATTGCAATCAATGCACCATTCGCTTGAAAGGCCTAGCCAATCAAATCAGGTGCAACATGCGCCACTAGGACCCCCGACTCGAATTTCACAACCAAATGTGCCAATTGCTTCTGGTACCTCCTTGCCTCAGCCTTACGCACAAACTCCAGATATTAGTATGAGTGGCTTTGGTGGCCCTAGGGCACTCTTTTCTTATCCGGTAAGGAAGGTAGAGACTTGTGTATTTATATCTACAGATACTAAATCCTGAGTTCCTAACTTTGTAAACAAACAGAGTGGCACATCCTATGAAACCTTGAGGGCACCAACTCAAGTCATTGGACCAAACAGTCATGGTCAGGCACAACCAAGAGCATCTATCAGCCAGACTGCTGCGCTATCTTCTATCATGATTCCCACATTTGAACAACCGAAGGTTGCTTCCATGTCTCTAATTTTAACTACCTTTTGGACTGTTTTTGGTTACAACTCTAATCTCTGTTTACTTTTGCATCTGAAGGCAGCTTTATTTCAACCTATACCTTCTCAAGTGACTGTGATAGATTGGGTTGAGCATACCTCGGCGGATGGAAGGAGGTAAGAATTGGAAGTCCTGTGACCTATAATTTCTCAATTCATTTTCTTTGAATTGTCTTGCTTGCGTTTTCATATATGATGCTAAGTTGAAATATTGACATTCAAAGGAGATGAACTGCTGGCAACTGGGAAGTACCCTATAAGCTTGTACAAAAGCTAATTCATGAAAAAATATGCACCAGAACAGATATTTTGTGTAGTCGTATCTATATTCTTACTATTACAGATGTTAATTTCTTTATTAATTGGATTTATGGAATTGTTTCTGCTCTTTGAGGAGGGTTTTTATTATTTCAAATATTTCATAGCCATGTGTATTTGATTCTTTGAACTCGGTATAACTTATTTGATAAAGTTTCAGCCCTATTTTATGTAATGGTATATAATCTGTCACTCAATGAACTAATTCTTGCTTTCTTCCAGACAAATTCTATCTAGTGCCTGTTATTCATATTAATATCTTTTCCTTGCTTATTTGTTCTTCCATCTGGACTTGCATGGAAACATTGAATCTGTGGCTTATTATCAGTCTTGAGTACTGAAGCAACGATAATCATGACATCTTAGATATATATGTGTTTGATGTTCTGAAAAACGCAGAGTTTATCGGCTGGGCCTCTGATTTTTCCTTCTCTTTGCTCCAGAGAAAGTATTTGACGTTCCTTGTTTTATGTTTTGTCTCCGTTTCCTGATGATTCATTGTCCTGCACCTTGTGCAATTATTGTATATTTCCTCAACTAATGACTCATCATAAAACTTGTAGAATGAATTTATTTTAGTTCCATGTTTCTAGGTGTAACGATTTTATGGTGTATGACGTTGAGTTTTTGCTTGTTGTTAGATATTTTTTCAATAAGAGGACAAAGCAGTCCACTTGGGCGAAGCCTGTTGAGTTGATGACTCTTTTTGAGGTGAGATACTCTGGATCTCTTCTGTTTATGTATTCAAGTGTGGTCCAGTAAAATCATTCTGATTTTTTAAAGCTGCCTTGTGCCATGTCATTACATATACTGCTTACTAGTTAGTCATTGCACTTTGGTTGAGGTGGACATGTTCTCTTGCTTAATAGGAATATAAGTATGAGATTATATCTGGAATTCCAATGAAGCAAGTTTGTGTGTAGGTGCTAGGGTTACACAAAAGGAGTGTGTATTTCTTATGACGTTTAGATATTTTCAGCAAGAACAGTTGTGATTATTTTTTTTGGCTAATATCCAATTTTATGGTATGCTCTGGTGATCTGTACCGTTATTCTTTCTCCCTTTGTTCTTTTGAGATCTGAAGCAATGATACCCGGTATATATTTAATGTATAGAATGTCCATACGCTTTTTACAGAGAGCAGATGCAAGAACTGACTGGAAAGAACATTCAAGTCCTGATGGAAGAAAGTGAGTGGGTTTTCTTTTATTAGCATACAACTAATGAAAAATAAATTTCACCTTCTGTAGCTTTGGATGTTAAATCTCTTTCTAATTTGATATGGTGGCAGGTATTACTACAATAAGGTTACTAAGCAATCAACATGGACAATGCCCGAGGAGATGAAGGTTTCTCTTAAGACAAATTATTGTCTCCTCTACTGGGTTTCTGCTTTCTAATTTTTGTGTTTACAATTGTGTGAATTTTAAATCTTCTCGCCAGATTGCTCGTGAACAAGCAGAAAAAGCATCTGTTCAAGGGCTTCATGCAGAAGGCATTATTGGTGCTTCTCAGGTGCCATCTCGTTCTGATACAGCATCGCCTGCAGCTCCGACTGGTTTACCAAGCCAAACTTCATCTACACTTTCAACCTCTGATATCAGTGAGAAACTAGCTCCTACTTCTGATTGGAAGCAGGCAGCTTCAGTTTCTGAAAGTTCTCCTCCGGTCGAAAATGTTGATCGAGTTCAGACAATTGCAGATAAAACGTCACAAGTGTGTGATACTGCAAAAACTGCTGATCATTCTGCTACTCTGACGATAACTTCTGCTGCTACATTGTACTAACAGTTGTAGCAATTTTATCTCCCTTTCTCTTGAATTCTATTATAAGTTTTGTTGTGAGAATCATATGCTAACTAAGTTTCTATCAACTATATTTGCAGGGTGGAAGAGGATACAGTATCAGTTGAAAACAGTGGAGGTTCAGATGACATGTCAGCTAAAAACACAAATGTATCTGAACTTAGCCGTGAACATTTCTTGTTAGCATGCATTTCTTCTGTATTTGTTTATCATAATTGCTCATCTGCTCTCTAGCAAGGTAGTGGGACTGGACCAGAAGAAAGCCAGAAACATGTGGTGGAAAGTGAAAGAGTTGACAGTCAATTGGAAGAAAAACAAATTCATCAAGAGAATTTTTCTTATAACAACAAATCGGTATGATTGGTTTTATGTTCATGAGTATATATCTGATTGTCTGTCTACATAAATTAATTTTACTTTATTGTATAGGAAGCTGTGGATGTCTTCAAATACCTTTTGAAATCCGTCAATGTTGGATCTGACTGGACATGGGAACAGGTACTATAACTTTTGCTATTAGCTGTTCTTTGAGCATGTCTCTCAAGTTTCAGATGGTCTCTGCCACAGGCCATGAGAGAAATAATTAATGACAGAAGATACGGGGTTCTGAGGACTCTTGGAGAGCGTAAGCAAGCCTTCAATGAGGTTACTTTTTTTTATCTCATACTCTAAAATAGCATGATAGTTTGTCCGAAGAGAATTAAATAAAATTTGGATGTTTCAGATATAGTACAGTCACATTCTTCTCCTTTTGAACAGTGATGCTTAAGAGGTACATCTGGTCATCATTGTTAATTGGCATTTATTTGAATCTTTTGGTGTGATTCAGTTCTTAGTTCAAATGAAAAGAGCAGCAGAGGAGGAAAAGGTAGCCAGACAGAAAAAACGGTATGAAGATTTCAGAAGGATGTTAGAGGTAAGTTTCAGTTCTGCTGCTGCATGGTATGTCTGCCTTTCCCTTTTAGAGAATTTCAGGCTACTCCAAACCGCTTATCTTTTTTTCGGACATTGGTCTGCTTACCAGGAATGCCTGGAGCTGACTCCTTCTACGCGGTGGAGGTTTGTTCTCCAGCATAATTCTGTTTCCTATTCTTTTTTTGTTTTCCCCTCTACGAGAATTCTTCTAGTGCCATTTACTTTGCGATATAATGCTTCTTTTAAATCCAGCAAGGCTGTGACTATGTTGGAAGACGATGAACGTTTCAAAGATGTTGAACGAGAAAAAGACCGTCGTAATATTTTTGAAGATCATATTACTGACCTAAAGGAGAAGGTATTATATGGTGTATACATTAATAACTCTTGTGTTTTTCGAAATTGCTTTTTTTTGTTTCTCCCATCTGTTTTCTGTAAATAAGCATGTATTTTTGACATTAGTTTTACCCTAGAAAAATTCTTATGGAGTGGTAATTTAAGACTTCTTAAGTTTAATCCAACTTGATCATTCATTTCAAATTTTCGATCTGTACTTTCTTTCAACTATATACATGTGTGTACCTTTTCTTAAAATTTGAACTTCGTTTACTACGTGCGTCTTTAGCTTTGCGAGGACCAAATATCAAATTGTTTGAATTTGTTGAAAGTTTAAAACATGGACTTTAATTTGGGTCCTCTTGTTCTAAATGTGGTTGATACTATAAGGAGCGGGTGAAAGCTCTCGAGGATCGCAAGCGGAACATAACTGAATACAGGAGATTTTTGGAATCTTGCAATTTCATCAAGGTAGTTCTCCCTCTTTATTTCTTATTTTCTTACACTATCTTGTGCTAGTTCATTCTGACTCAATATTTTCTTTCTTCAGCCTAATAGTCAATGGCGCAAAGTTCAGGACCGCTTAGAAGTGGATGAAAGATGTTCACGTCTTGAGAAAATTGACCAGCTAGAAATCTTTCAGGTTATTTCATTGATCAGGAACTATTTATACTCCAATTCCACACTCGACTAATTTAAAGTGTTGTACAGGAGTATCTGCGCGATCTGGAGAGAGAAGAAGAGGAGAAAAAGAAGATACAAAAGGTACTTAGGCACTACGCCTCTTTCGAATTTGACATCTATGTGTTTGTTTTATTGGACATTACCTCATTATATCTGTCATTCATTCCAACAGGAGGAACAAAAAAAGGCAGAGCGAAAGCATCGTGATGAGTTCCGTGGCCTGATAGATGAACATATTGCAAAAGGAGAGCTTACTGCCAAAACTAGTTGGCGTGATTATCTAACCAAGGTTAAAATTAAATATTATATCACCCAAAATAATTATTCCATTTCAAGTAATGAACTAATACTTTTGATTCAAAATCGATTCTGCATCGCAGGTCAGAGATTTACCCGTATATTCAGCAATTGCATCAAACTCCTCTGGAGCTACTCCAAAAGACTTATTTGAAGACGCTGTTGAGGATTTGAAAAGAAAGGTACTAGATTCTTCTCTTTAGTCTCCTTAATTTCTAAGAATCATGAAACAGATTGTAGTCTTTTACATGATGAGAAAAATTGCTATGCAGTCTCTATACTTTTTCTTTTTAAAAGACAGTAAATTGTTTATTTACATAGTTCTAAGTTTATGAATAGTGGCTTTTTCTGTTTCAATTTCTATTATTTTTGCTATTTTTTGTTCTGTCCCTAAACCCTGAATTAACCATTTGTTACATGTTACGTGGTTTTGTCTTTACAGTACCATGACCTCAAATCTCAGATAAAGGACGTATTGAAGCTGAGAAAGGTATGCGTTCTCTTTCTGTAACTTTTTATGGATTTTAGATGTGTTTTGATCTCCATTTCTTTCCAGGTAACAATACACGCTGGATCAACATTTGATGAGTTCAAGGTCTCAATTCCCGAGGGTATCGGTTTCCCACCTATTCCTGACTGTAAACTGAAGGTGTGTGGACTATTCCTTGACTTAAGTTTTCATAGTAACATACTCTTTTGTTTACCTACCCTTGAATGTCTCATTGGATATGACTACAAACTATATGTTTTGGTGATGCTTCTCAGTTAGTTTTTGATGATTTGCTGGAAAGGGCGAAGGAGAAGGAAGAGAAGGAAGCCAGAAAACAGACACGGCATACTGAAAAATTGGTGGATATGCTTCGCTCCTTCAAGGTGTTGAATCTATATGGTCTGATCCGATATAATATTATGTGATGGGTGAACTTTTGGGTGGTGGTCTTGCTTTCTCCCTGATTATTAGTTCTGGTGCAGGAGATAACTGCCTCTTCATCCTGGGAGGAATCAAAGCATCTTGTTGAAGGTAGTGAAAAATTCCGGTACGTTCTTCATTTAGTCTAACCCTTCATGGTCGAGTTCATGACTAGATGAATCCTGTTTTCTTGCTATATTTAGGTCTTATAAGTTCCAACTTCTGTTCTCAAATGCCTCTCTTAAGTCTTATTGCCGAATTGTCTTGCTTTGCAAATAGAAATTCTAAAGGCTTTCTTGAGTGGTCCTTTTATGATTCAGATGCCTCTGTCACTCTGAGGGCTTGTGCTTTCTGGGAGTATGTTTTGACAAAAAAGGCTTCAAAGAATAGTTTTGATGTGTTTTATCGTTCGCTGTTTCATTTTGCCAAATATTGGTCTTGTGCTTAATGTTACGATTTGAATCCTTGGATTTTTATCAGGCATGTTATTTTTATATATTCCACTTCCTTCTCATTCAGTCACAAGAGAAGTGGGCCCTTTCTAGTATGGTTATTATATTTGATGATTACCACTGAACGGTTATATAAAATCTAATCATCTATTATTTTTCGCCTCTATATATATGTAGTACTATAGGAGATGAGAGCTTCCGGAAGCAGACATTCGAGGATTACGTATCACACCTCAAAGAGCAAGCAAAAAGGATCAAACAGAACAAGAAGGTAATGGTGGATTTGTGGGTATGAAAGTTTGCTCGGGTCAATCATTTACCAGTTTTGGTGGAACATTTCATAATACTTCGTTTAGTATGTCAATCTAGTGGAGTAATATCAAGACTGTAATATGAACTTACTCGGATTGAGACACTGTTTGTCTTAGCTGCTTTTATAACTGCATACTAACATACTTCAACTTTTTGTAATAGATAATTCAACTATTACGTACTGATGACATGTCCGCAATGTTATAATACTACAGGTACACGAAAATGTGAAAGAGGAACATGACAAGGGGAAGGATAAACACCGAAGAGAGAAGGACAGAGTGCGAGAAAGAGACAGTGAAGATCATCATAAGAGAGGTGCAGCCGATAGTTACAACCATGATATGAATGAACCCCATGGGAAAGAACGTAGAAGATCAGGAAGAGATAACCATTATAGACATCGAGAAAGACATACTAGTTTGAAGGAAGATGCGACAGACCATTACAAAGAATCCCATAAACCTGTACCTGGTGGTGGCCACAAGAAATCAAGACAACAGGTACACTTCGTAGAATCCCGTGAACGTAGAGTAATATTTTTGTTTAGGTTTTGACCAGTCTAGAAAAGCGTACTGTGTTACGGTATCTCTCTCCATGGAAATTAACCCAGTGTATGGAATCAGTAATTGAATGCGCTCCATTTGATATTAGATTGTTTAGCAACATATATAGTTAATGTCAAATGTGTCAAGCTTTCTAAAGTCGGAGTGTTATGCAATTGCAGAGAGGTTTGGTGCCGGAAGCAGAGAACGAAGGCAGGGAAAAGCGGCGTAGAAAAGAGGAAGAGATGGAGCAAACAAAGGATGTGGAAAAGGAAGAGGAACTTGAAGATGGAGAATGTGGTAGGTATTGAACATCTTTTACACCAACTCTTCAGTCCCGGCTCTAACCCATGCTGGGCCCGCCCTAGGTCCAAGTGATTCACTGCTTACTGTTTTGAGACACTTATCCAAGAACAATGTATTGAATCTCTTTCTTAAATATTAAAGGTTAAAGAATCTCTTTCTTAAATATATCCATATTCTCTCCTCTCTCGTCTCTTTTCTTCTCATCTATCATCTCTTCTTTAGATCCCTTCGAGGATTGTATCATCAAAGCCTATTTTTTTATATATATTTATATAAAATATATGGAAGGGGATCCGGTTGAATTTAAATATCCTGATCTTTAAATTTAATTATTTTTTAAAAATAGGAATAGCATATTTTCGGATTTCATCAGTGATCACATATATTTTACTTAGCCCCAATCCAGATACTGAATAATTTGTCCTAAGTCAGCTTGCATTTTAATCAGTGATCACATATATTTCGATGTTAAAAGTTATATGGTTAGATGTCAAAAAAAAAAAAAAAGTTATATGGTTTAAATCTATTTATAATTGATTTAGTATCTGGATCAGGTTGACTAGTAGAGCTTTTTTAAGAAAATCTAGATATTTTTCTACATATCTTTCTCTTTTTTTTCTACATATCTTTCTCTTTTTATAAGATTTGAGGTTCAAATGTAAAAGTTTATGTTATTTTGTTGAATTTATATCTTTGAGATATCTAATTTAAAAGTGATATTCTTCTCAAAGAATATTATTCTGTACCATATATGTAAATGCTAGATATGTTAATCCACTTACAAAGCCTTTATAAATAGTTATTTTCAAGCAGCTAAACAATATCAAAATTTTCACTCTTTCTACACTAAACAATAAAGAGAAACCAAAAACAGAAATATGAAAGGTTTCTTTGGACTTTTGGTGCTTCATTTCATATGTTTCACGTTATCTGTAGCTACTCGCGAAAGTTTTTTCTTTGCCTCTGATTTTGATGTAGCTAAAAACGTTTCTAGTAATTTGAACGATCACGAATCTCTAACATTTTCAGCAGAAAATGTTGAAGTGAGGAGAGAAGTTCCAAGTGGTCCGAGTAATGAGACATCTCCACCTACACCACCATTGTCCATAACAGATATTGTAGTAAAGAGAGAAGTTCCAAGCGATCCGAGTAATGAGACATCTCCACCTACACCATTGTTGTCCATTGCGGATTTTGAAACCAAAAGAGAAATTCCAAGCGGTCCGAGTAATGAGACATTTCTACCTACACCACGGTTGTCCATTGCAGATTTTAAAACCAAGAGAGAAGTTCCAAGCGGTCCAAGTAATGAGACATCTCCACCTACACCACAGTTGTTTATTGCGGATTTTGAAGCTAAGAGAGAAGTTTCAAGCGGTCCGAGTAATGAGACATCTCCACCTACACTACCGTTGTTTATTGCGGATTTTGAAGCCAAGAGAGAAGTTCCAAGCGGTCCGAGTAATGAGACATCTCCACCTACACCATCGTTGTCCATTGCGGATTTTGAAACCAAGAGAGAAGTTCCAAGTGGTCCGAGTAATGAGACATCTCCACCTATACCACCGTTGTCCATTGCGGATTTTGAAGTCAAGAGAGAAGTTCCAAGCGGTCCGAGTAATGAGACATCTCCACCTACACCATCATTGTCCATTGCGGATTTTGAAACCAAGAGAGAAGTTCCAAGCGGTCCGAGTAATGAAACATCTCCACCTACACCACCGTTGTCCATTGCGGATATCGTAATGAAGATTTGATTTTAACAGTCCAAACTATTAATAATAATCTCCAACCTCTCCACCATTTTAGTTTAAGTTACAATCCGACAAGAAATAATTAGAAATAGAAAGATCCTATTTTTGTATTAGATGATCTTATATATGGTGCATTTATATGATTAATTTCCACACAAAAAAAAAACTTGAGTTAGAAATAATAGGTATATAATATATTTTTGAAAGACCTTTTCCAAACTAGTAATACTATGTTAGGGGATCATCATTTTACTATTCCATGTGAATGCAATTGAGAAAAAAAAAAAAAAAAGAAAGAAAGATAGGGTATCTTTTTGTGTTTGTGTGTATGAAAACTTAAATGTAATTGTGATTGTTGACAAATGCAAATGTGATTACTGATCACATCAACAGAAGTTGACTAAATTAAATGTTAAAAAGTCAAATAAGGACAACTAGTGGCAAATCTCGAAAATATCTGAAATTCAAAGCCCTATTTCACACATTACGTTCATAAAACCAAACAAGGCGTGTGAGGGTGAAGAACTGTCGTAGCGTAACGTTTCCACAGTAAAAGTTCGAACACAGACTCAGAAATATGTTTAAGGAGCTGCGACTAGAAAATCTTCTTTCTTAGTTAATTTAAGGTTCTACTTCTACATACAGTATATAGAGAGAATCAAAGAAGATGGGATTACAGTTTGAGAGCTTGGTGGAGACGATAAAGTCCAAGGTGGGTTTGCTGAGGAAGAAGAAGAAACCTTACATCAAAATGGATAAAAGCTCAAGCGTTAGGGTCGAGATCCGTCGTAAGAAAACCAGAGATCTCATCGATAAGACCTTGAAAGTCGCTGATCGTCCTGGCAGAAGAACTCTTTTCTGAACTCTGTTCTTTCTTTTTCCTCAGATTTTGCATATCGTTTCTGGAGATCGAGTTTGTGATATATGTATATATACTATATGATCATTCGTTCATGATTGATCGATGGAAAAGGAAAAAAATAAAAAAATTATTTGTTTTGTGACTTTTAACTTTTAGTCAGTCTTACTTTGTCGGCTAAATTAAAACTGATGAGACTTTGTTGGACAAATAGAACAGAGGTTCATTATATAAACTCAGAAATCATCTTCTACATTTGCAAACTGAGACATTAAAAGGTTAATAGGCAAATCCACACCAAGGAACGAAGCATAACATGTGCTTTAAGAAGCTAACAAAGCTTCAACTTTTGCAATCTGTTCTTCCTCGTTGGCTTTAGCCGGACTCTTGTTGGCCTCTTCGAACAAGTCATGGTCCCATCTCTTCTCGTACCTTGTCCCGCTTCCATGAAACCCACTTTGTCCATTTCTACTGAATCTGTCTCTATCAAGTCGATAACTTTGCCTGCTTCCCGCACCTCTTTGATCATCATCTCTGTTCCACACTCTGTCTCTTCCTGCTGCTGGTCTCTCATGTCTTTCTGAATCCATATTGCTCCTCCAGTTTCTCTCGTTCTCTCTGCGACTGTTTAGATTTGTGTCTTTTGCCTCTTCAGCTCTTTTTCTGTCTGTGTCATTCCCAGTGTTCTCGGGAATCTTCTTCTCCCTGAAGGCCGGTCTTTTCCTAGAGAGTGCTCCTTGGGTGTCTTCACTCTCATGGAGCCTATCATGTCGCCTCGTGCTTTTGTCTTCATCTTTACGATACTGTGACTTGTCATCATCTCCAGCTCTTCGATAACTCTGATCTCTTGAACTTCTCCACGATCCTCTCTCTTCACATATGTAAAAATAAGTAATATGTTCATATAAGACTTGCCACTCTTCTGTAGGTATATATATATATATATATATAGCTAAACTACATATGTCTTTATGCGGGATGGACTGAAGAACATGAAAGAGGAGTTGTTCCAGGGCTAATTACCAGATGTTCCTCTTCTGTCATCTTTCCCAGCACTACGACGGTCATCATGCTGTTATTAAGACACGCACAGGCAAGCCAAAGATTACATATATCTGAGCATTGGAAGGCATATTCATATTAAAGTTATAGCTTTTTCATGGGTAATGCGACTCAGAAAACTTCCACAATGTCCCATGACCAAACATCTGATCTACTTCATTAATAGTAACACAGAACAAAGAATATCAGGATAGTAACAAAACGAATGTCATCAAATGGAAAAATGATGGGAAAATGAGCTTCTCGAACCTGATGATATGGTCTAGAACGAGGCCCTTGTGACACATGTGGAGCTGGTTTGGTTGTCTCATGATCTCCAGAGTGCTTCTTGTCACTGTCTTTTCTCAGATTATGAACATCAGGTTCAAGTGGCGTAGCATCTCTCAGAGACTGACGTGGTTTCTTATCTGTCTCAGTAACATCCAAATCCTTCTTACTCAGAACACGTTCTGCTTCAGGTTTCCCATCTCTTCTAGACCTCTTAGGGCTACACACAAAAACATATGATTATTTGCGGAACTGTAGAAAGGGGATTCTAAGCTCTAGTAAGAGTGATTGCTGAAGAGCTGGTTAGAGAACTACTGAGAGTGTTGGACTAAGTTTCTCCACAAGAGCTACAAAATCAACTATTTTCGTTTCTATGGTCATGCTGCACATCTTAATAGAGCAGATAAATCACTGGAAGATTTATGGCGGGTGCAAAGCCAACTTCTTCCTAATTTCAGCACAATACAACAATCACTTTTAACACTTAAAACCACAACTAGACAAGCATATTTCCACCAAAATCCGCCTGCATTTCGATTTACAGAACAAAATACACGAGATTTCTCGCCGTTACGGACGGAGTTTTACTTTAAAGATAAAATCTAGATGCGCCACAAAACGAGGAAGACGAGTATAGAGTAGGAATCACCAGAAGAAGAAAATCACACAAGCTGAGTGTAAAGAGTAGAGAAGCAGACCTGGATTCGCGATCGAATCTAGAACGTTCTCGTTTAGGGTCAGAATCTCTGCTCTCTCGCCTGGCCATGTTTCTTCTCTTTCTCCCTGAAAAGAAATTCAGGAGAATTTTTTTTTATTTTAGGGCTTACTCTTCTCTTTCCACGCCTGCAACATTTTATCTAATTCCCTGTCCGAACTGGCAATTTCCTCAAAATTACAGTTCACCTCTCATATTCCTTAAAACACCAGAACAACCCCCATGAGTTAAAAATTGTACGAAAAATGAACCATTCTCATACTTAACCGAAAATTTCGGTTCTCCGATTCAGTCTTTTGTCTAATCGGTTGATCTAATTTGATGAGAGCGATGGTCAACGATGAAAAGTCAACCAATTCGACAGACGTGTCCAACCATAATTCATTTGTTTTATGTGTAGATGAAAGTTCTTTTGATTTGGGAAACCTGTACAACGCAATCAAACAAGACTTATAACTTATAAGCAGTATCTAAATTTTATAAAGATATCAATATAGTAAAGGAGAGAATGATTTTGATGGCAATTTGCTCTGCTTTAATATAGAAGTTTGCAATGAGTGCAGGATACGGATAAAAGGTTCCAACTGTAAGATCCTCAAGAAAGAAAAAAAAAACTTCTAGTTGATGTACAAAGGCAAGAGACATTATTCACCCAATATGTTGGTTTTGATTCATTCAAGCAAGCGCTTGTGCTTCCACCAGCCGATCGCACCAACATAGAGGAATATACTCCCGACAGTACCTCCAATCACAGTCCAAAGGAATCTTCCGGGACCTGCTTTTTCATCATTGAACAGCTCTATGGTAATGTTCATTCCAAATACTCCAGCAACAGCGATAAATGCGCTCATCACCAGAGTAGCTGTAGTTAGCATCACACCCATTTGCAGAAGCTGATTCTGTTTGTCATCTAGCATTATGTTGATGTAATCCTCTGTGTCATCCACGTATTCCCTTAGCTTTTCCATCAAAAAAGAAAAAAACAACACAGCACAATGGATAAGATGAACATATAATCATCTGAGAGGAGTGATAATTACTAACGTGTCTGATAACTTCTAAAGCGACTGTGTGTTACTTACTGTTGATAGTTTGTTCAGTGTACCATCGATCTGCACGAAATAAGCTTCCAAAAGCATCTCAAGCTCTTCAACATCGAATTTATTGGTTATGGCACTCCGGGTTGAGCTTGTATGAGTTCCACGGCTATTTCTGCTAAGTGCGCTATGAGCACTCATAAGAAGATCGTGAGCATCATTTGCTCGAAGATAGCTTTCATCTCTGTTAGCCTCTGATGCAAATTCGGGAGGAAGCCTGGTAGGTTATTTTAAAAAGTAAGATGTTAAACTTATATCAGATCGATCAAAGGTAGTGTATGTTCAGTAAGTCTGGTACATGCCTGTCGTCCTCGTCTTCTTCAGGAAGATCAATCTCGACGGATTCACTCTCATTCATAGAGGAAGCTGACGAATTCTCAAGTTTCTGAGCTAATTTCTCTGTAAGATACATCTCAGCCATATCTTCATCATCGTCTAGCAGATGTTCTAGTTCGTCCCTAACCTAGAACAAGTGAAGAGAAAGAAGTATAGGCAAACAGGTTAGCGTATGGTGACCTCTTAGGATCACAACTTAGAGAAAACAAGATTTGTCTTAATCATAAGATCAAAGGAGCTAATGCAAAGTCTGAATCATGAAACCTTCTGAACACGTCCAGTTATTGCAACCAGCCTGCTTTTAATCTGTCGAACCCGCTCCAAGTTGAGGGTACTGATCTTGGAAGTAAGCTTGTCCAAGGCTGGATGAGCCTCTAACTCCAATCTTACGGCCTTCAATAGAGAAGAATCAATGAAATACCACAAAAGAGAAGCAAAATACTGTGTGTATTAGAGTCTAAACGTAAGTAAGTTACCTCGCTTTCCAAACTGCTGGATGCAGCTTCAAGGCATGCTTCCAGAGCAACAAACTCAAAAGGAAGCACCTTGGATCCATCTTGATTCTCAAGACTTTGCTTCGCATCTTTCTTGGCTTCACTCCCTTGGTCCTCAAATTTTGGCGTTCCAGATTCTCCTTGGCCGGGATCCACACTCGTATGAGTCTCTCCCTCAGAGTTCTCTTCCTCCTTTACACAACGCATACAAAGAAAGCAGAGAGTTATTAGTAGCTAAACCTGATCATCATCATTTTCATACAGCGTCACCATTGCTGGAAATCAAACAGTCAACCATGTCACAACACGAAATTAGCTATCATATATCCATTATCAAGCCAATATATCATACGAACTCCCTCTTCAGCTACAACCCTCCATTTCTATTTCCCAAACAATGCAATTAGGCATACGTTCCCAAACCAGCGGCATATTGCTAGTGAAAATCGATAGTCCACAAGGAGAAAATACGAAAGCAAACTCCTTGTTTCAGCTAAAGTAAGATTCTAAAAACCCTCGAAACTAACAGTGAAAAGAAAACCCTAGTTTTGACAAATTACCTGGGGTTTAGTGGCGTGATGGTGGCACTTAATCCGCCTCTGCAACTCTTCGATGAAGGGTGACACGGAAGGATCCTTGGAATTCAGCAGCAAAACCTCTTGCGCGGTGATGATTGCCTTAATATGCTCCAAATTGATGACGATCGCTCTCTCTCGACCCAGAACAGTGGATGGATACGACAACAGTGGATCGAGAATCCGAAGATCTCGAGCCGGTAACCCCGTTTTGCGCATGATGGTGTGTTTTCCGTCTTCCTTCATCTCCGCCTCCCCTGTCGAGAGAAGCTCTAACCACGGCCTCACGCCCACACCTTTCTTCCGACCACCGACGGGATAAGTCGGCGTCGGCAGCCCAACGTTAGGCGTTTCTGGATTCGTACTGAAATCTTCGCGTCTAGGGCCTCTCATGGCGGCGTTACGATGTGATCAGATTATCAGAGTTCGAGCAGCTGGATTTGTAACTCCGATCGTCGTCGAATTGGGAATTTATTTATACCGCAAGCCAATGAATCGGTTAAGAAAACCGGTTTTTTTAGCTTTCCCACTAAAACTCAACCGGTTTTAGCTTCCTTCTTCTTTAGATTCTGTTTTTTTTTTTTTTTTTGATGGTATTGCATTCTGCAGCGACGGAGGCTGAGATTTTGAGGGCTTTGAGATCGGTGAGACGAGTTTAGCCGGCGAGGCTTAGTGTTAGTGACGGCGGGATTAGGATTTCGAAAAGATCGATGAAGTTGAGATCGGTGTTTGACGCTTCGGTAATCAAATCGGAATTTGAGTCAGCGGGAATAAACCCTAATTTCGTGATTCCCATCTGGAAATATGTAATTCAGAACCCTGATTGCGTTTGGGACGAGATTCCTTCATTGCCTTCAGCTGCTTACTCTCTTCTTCATTCCAAGTTCAAGACTCTCACTTCGTCTCTTCACTCGCTCTTCCACTCCTCCGATGGCACCACCTCCAAACTCCTCATCAAGCTCCAGGTACTCTACTCTCTCTCTCTCTCTCTGTCTCTTGGTCTTCCTTGTGAACATTTTGGGCATGATCTGAATGTCTATAGAAAATACGATATGGGTTTGTCTTTGTCTAAGACACTAGGCTTTGTCGATAAAAATGTACAAGAAGCAGCCATTTGTAAATCCATAGGAGATTTAGCTGCTGAAAGGGTTTGACTTTGTTAATACAAAGACATTGTTCTATGAATTCTGAGAACTCGTAAGCTCAAGGCTTTCTAATCTCTGCCTAAAATGTCTCTGTTATCTAATTTGATTCATGCTTCTGGTTTTGCAATTTAAGAATGGAGCTTTTGTGGAAGCTGTGATAATGCGATACGATACCCGTTTGGGGTTGTGTGGAGGGAAACCACGTCCAGGAGGTGTAAGATCTACATTATGCATTTCATCCCAGGTATTGATTTCTCTCACGCCTGTGTCATCTTGGTTCATTGAATCACTACGCAGTGAAAAGAGCACCTGGTATAATGTATTTATCGATAGGTTGGTTGCAAAATGGGTTGCACATTCTGTGCAACTGGTAGCATGGGATTCAAAAGCAATTTGACATCTGGAGAAATTGTGGAGCAGCTCGTTCACGCCTCTCGCCTTGCTGATATACGCAACATCGTTTTCATGGTACTTTGCCTGTTATTGCATATCATCAAATGTTCTTTTTTTTGTTGTTGTTGTTCATATACTTAATCGTGTATCTGTGTATATACTCCATGTGCACCTTGCCTTGTGGTAATGTTAAGGTGTCTTACTATACTCTCTGTATCGATGAAGTTTATTCACCAGTTGTTACCTTGGTTTGCTGATTGTGATCAGGGAATGGGAGAACCTTTAAATAACTACAATGCTGTTGTTGAAGCTGTCCGCGTCATGTTAAAACAGCCTTTTCAGCTTTCACCCAAAAGAATTACCATATCAACTGTAAGTACACAGAAAGCTACCTTGAAACATTCATAAATCAGAGATATATTTATTGAAATTGGTACTGATTATCCTTAAGTTTAATGGTTTAGTTGGTTACTCTTAAAGTTTGAGGTTTCTTTGGGACAAATAGGATTTTTTTTTGTGATTTTTTTTCCCTAGACTAACCCTTTTTCTAATTTAATTTTCATATAGGTTGGAGTTATTCATGCGATTAACAAGCTTCACAATGATCTACCAGGTGTAAGTTTGGCGGTATCACTTCATGCACCAGTTCAAGAAATTCGCTGTCAGATCATGCCAGCAGCTAGAGCCTTTCCTCTTCAAAAGCTTATGGATGCACTTCAAGCTTTCCAGAAAAACAGGTAGCTCCTAACTGGTTTTATTTTTTGTGCTACTAAGTATTAAAACCATATTTCCTGAAGTGATTAAAGATCATAACATAGTGCTACATTTTCCTTGGATTTAATAGTCATCAAAAGATCTTCATTGAGTACATCATGCTTGATGGAGTAAATGATGAAGAGGAGAACGCTCATCAACTCGGCGAATTGCTAAAGACATTTCAAGTGGTAAAGTCTTCGATTTCTCTATACTCTAAAAAAGCTGCTGCAGTTATCTGATGGAAACTCTGTGCCGTTTTCTTAAAACAGGTGATAAATTTGATACCATTTAACCCGATTGGGTCCACAAGCCAGTTCGAAACCAGCACCAAACAAAGCGTCTCAAGTTTTCAGAAAATCCTGAGGGAAACATACAAAATCAGAACCACAATTCGCAAAGAAATGGGTCAGGATATTAGCGGTGCTTGCGGTCAGCTAGTCGTGAACCAACCGGACAACAAAAGAACTCCCGGAACCGTGGAACCACTTAGAGACATTGAAGACCTGCATCTCTAACTCTAGGACCAGACACATGAAACAGACATCTGAAATCTCTTTAAAAGACAAAGATATATGGTTTGTATTATCTTCGAAGTCACTCTTCAAAACCCTTTTCTTAAACTTCACATTTTGTCCGCATTACTCGGTGGAAAACACTTGGCTCACTCTTATATGCAAGTAAGAAGAAAAAAGAGATGGTCCTTATAAACTTCAGCACATGGAGATGTAACTTCTCTTTAAAAGTAAATTAATGTCATCATTCAGTTTACAAGTAAATAATTAATGGTAAATAAATGAACTTCTCTTCCCGCCTATAAAAACAACCCCATACTCTGTCTTCTCTTCCATAAGAGAGAAAACAGAGAAAAAGATGAGTGTAAGAAGATTTGTGAATGTCTCTCTGCTAATAGCAGCTCTGGTTTCATCACTGTGCGAGTGTCAGAAGAACTTTGCGTGTGACAAAAATGCCCCTGCGACGGCTAAGTACGGTTTCTGCAACGTCTCCTTGTCATACGAGGCACGTGCCAAAGATTTGGTCTCACGTCTCTCCCTCAAGGAAAAGGTCCAGCAGCTCGTAAACCGAGCCACCGGAGTTCCAAGGCTCGGTGTTCCTCCGTACGAGTGGTGGTCGGAAGCTCTCCACGGCGTCTCCGACGTTGGACCAGGGGTAAAAATTAAAAAACGTCATAACTATATATATATACATATATGTTCATGAGTTGCTTTGTACATAAATTCAAAAGCTGACGTTGTTTTTGAGTTATTTCTTGTCTAAGGTGCGTTTCAACGGGACGGTGCCTGGAGCCACGAGTTTTCCGGCGGTGATATTAACGGCGGCGAGCTTTAACACATCGTTGTGGCTAAAAATGGGAGAAGTGGTTTCAACGGAGGCTCGAGCGATGCACAATGTAGGACTCGCTGGCCTCACGTATTGGAGTCCCAACGTTAACGTGTTCAGAGATCCAAGGTGGGGTCGTGGCCAAGAGACGCCAGGAGAGGATCCTCTCGTTGTTTCCAAATACGCCGTCAATTACGTTAAGGGCCTACAAGACGTTCACGACGGCGGTAGAAAGTCACGGCGGTTAAAGGTGTCGAGCTGCTGCAAGCATTACACTGCTTACGATCTTGATAACTGGAAAGGCATCGATAGATTCCACTTTGACGCAAAGGTAATACAGAAATGTTATAAAAAAAAAAGAAATATGAAACCTTAAATGGATTCTTGATTAGTTTTCTTTTTGGTTGGGGAAGGTGACGAAGCAAGACTTGGAAGACACGTATCAGCCTCCATTCAAGAGCTGCGTAGAAGAAGGAGATGTGAGCAGTGTAATGTGTTCTTACAACAGAGTTAATGGCATCCCAACTTGTGCTGACCCTAACCTTCTTCGTGGAGTTATCCGAGGCCAATGGCGTCTCGACGGGTCAGTATTTGGTTTTTACCCTTTTAGAAGAACCAGTTTGAGTTATATATATATGGAGAATTGATTTCTTCAAATCTTTCTTTGTGGTAGGTATATCGTTTCGGATTGCGATTCCATCGAGGTCTATTTCGACTCCATTCATTACACAAAGACACGTGAAGACGCAGTTGCTCTCGCTCTTAAAGCAGGTAAAAATCTTTAGATGATGATCTCAAAAGTCATTACATTATATTCATGTGATTTTATCTTTTTAAAACTAAAATGTGTGGTTCTTGTACTTAAACAGGTTTAAACATGAACTGTGGAGATTTTCTAGGTAAGTACACAGAAGATGCAGTGAAGCAGAAGAAACTGAACGGATCAGAGGTTGATGAAGCTTTAATATACAACTACATTGTTCTAATGAGGCTCGGATTCTTTGATGGCGATCCTAAATCGCTTCCCTTTGGAGATCTTGGACCGTCTGATGTTTGCAGCAACGATCATCAAATGCTTGCGCTAGAAGCCGCAAAGCAGGGGATTGTCCTGCTCGAGAACAGAGGAGATCTTCCGTTATCCAAAACCGCAGTTAAGAAACTAGCGGTTATAGGACCAAACGCAAACGCTACAAAGGTAATGATTAGTAACTACGCGGGTGTGCCTTGTAAGTACACAAGCCCTTTACAAGGGATGCAGAAGTATGTACCGAAAGGGGTTGTTTACCAGCCGGGGTGTAAAGATGTCAAGTGCGGTGACCAAACTCTGATCGCAGCAGCGATCAAAGCGGCTTCAGAGGCTGATGTGACGGTTTTGGTGGTTGGCTTGGATCAGACGGTCGAGGCAGAGGGTCTTGACCGGGTGAACCTAACCTTACCAGGTTATCAAGAAAAGCTGGTGAAAGATGTGACCAATGCTGCAAAGAAAACCGTTGTTTTGGTCATAATGTCGGCTGGACCAATCGATATCTCGTTCGCCAAGAATCTGAGCAAGATTCGTGCTGTTTTATGGGTTGGATATCCTGGTGAAGCTGGAGGAGACGCTATAGCTCAAGTCATCTTTGGTGACTACAATCCTTGTAAGGCTCTTTATCCAAACCCTAATTAAAAACCCTAGACACAATTACTTACTTATTTGTCTTTGTTGTTTGCATCAGCTGGGAGATTACCAGAGACATGGTACCCACAAGAGTTTGCAGATAAAGTTGCAATGACGGACATGAACATGAGACCTAACTCAACTTCTGGTTTTCCTGGAAGATCTTATAGATTCTACACAGGGAAACCGATTTACAAATTCGGATATGGACTCATTATTCTTCTTTCTCTACATTCGTTCTCTCAGCTCCATCGATCATACACATCAAAACCAATCCAATCTTGAACCTAAACAAGACAAACTCTGTCGATATCTCCACCGTTAATTGCCAAGATCTCAAGATCCGGATCGTTATTGGAGTCAAGAACCACGGGTTAAGGTCCGGGAGCCACGTGGTGCTCGTGTTCTGGATTCCGCCAGAGTCTTCAAAGTCTTTGGTGGGTGGTGGCGTGCCACAGACGCAACTGGTAGGGTTTGAGAGAGTGGAAGTTGGGAGAAGCATGACAGAGAAAGTTACCGTTGAGTTTGATATCTGCAAAGGATTTAGCCTTGTGGATTCTGACGGTAAAAGGAAACTAGTCACTGGACACCACAAGCTTGTTATTGGATCTAACAGTGATCAACAAATCCTTCATCATCTCAACGTTAGATTGGCTGGAGATTCAACGGTTTCCTTCTGAAAAAAAAAAAAAACAGAGCCCATAGATTCTACTAAAGTTCTTATTGTCAAAAGTCAATGATGTAATGCTATCATCAGTTACGACGAAAACCTAAATAAAAATTTGGTATAATACCACAAAGAGGGTCAATACTTATCCAAATATTTGAACCAATGGTAGTCAATTCTAAACAAAGACAAAATTGATTTCTCTTCTTATGCCACATGATATAAATATTGGGTTTTTGTTGAGACATTTTTATATAGAAACAGAGAATTAAAATGGAGGGGTTGATTCCATATCTGATTCATGCAATCAAGAAAGATCATAAGCCTCAACATCATAAGTATCGATCGATGTCCATAGGATCAAGCCGAAGCTACCGACCACTAATGATGGGACACGAAGGTTCTTCTTCATTACAGGGATCTTCACACCGTCGAACTAGATCAGAGTACAAGCCACCTGTAATAATGGATATGTTTGATCAGACATCATCAGGTTTTGGTCAAGATTCTGAGTATAAAGATTCTTCTTCTCAGAGTGTAGCAACAAAGCCTCGTTTTACAGATAGACGATGATCTTCTGTAAGAAGGAAGATTAATTATAAGTCTGATCATTCTATTTGTATGCATGCCCTTAATCAAACTGTAATAACTTTCAGATACTAGTCAATGGTTTAAATTGTTTTATTTTTTATTAAATTAATCAAGTGCAATATATAAATTGTTTTTTCTGTTTTAACTGAATTATTGTATTTAACAAAAAGAATGACCAAGAATAGTAAAAAGAAGTGCCAAAACAAAGCAATGACTAATAACAGAGGAAACAGAGGAATGATCTGTTGATTGCTTGGCAGTCAATGAAGAAATATCTGCATTAGGGCTTCTTTATTCATAAAAGTAAAGAAGAATTTTCAAAACAAAACTTTCTTCATTTTGAACAGAATCACACATTAGATTCCAGCAAATCTTGTTCATGTCTGTATGCAACAGATTGAGAAACATAGCCTTCTTTCTTCTTGCCTATCTCTGTTTCTCCTGATACACATCTCACAAGAATCATCGTCGGTGGAAATGGCAGAACTAAGATCAGGTGTTCTTTTCAAGCTTCTAGAAGAAATGGGAGTCGGGAAAGTGCGAAGAGACGTTGATCACAGACCGGTTTTGCTGCAGATAAGAAGCATAATCCCTGTGTTAGCAGCTGGAGGGTTATGGCCAAACAAAGGTTTCTTCTTGAGAATCTCAGATTCATCACATTCAATGTACGTCTCATTGCCACGAGAAGAGAACGATCTTGTTCTCTACGACAAGTTACAAATCGGGCAATTGATATTTGTCGAGAAGCTTGAATTCGCTTATCCAGTTCCTGTGATCAAAGGCATTAGACCAACTCCAGGTCGAAGGCCTTGCACCGGTGAACCTATCGATTTAATCCCTAAAGAACGTATCGAGAAGTTCTGTGTCGATCTATCGGATACAGAGCAAAGCTACAATCACCAAGTGAAGAAACCAAGAAGAACAAGATGGAACAACTCAAGCGTCTCTGAGATAAATGTAACGGATTTTGGGTCGTTGAAAAACCTTTCGAGTGTAATGGAGGAAAAGGATGATACAGAGTCAATGGTTTCGAGTTGCTCTTCTTCTTTATCTTCAGCAGCTAGGAGAAGAAGTTGGATCGGTTTGAGTGATAATAGAAAGAGAAGAGAGTCATTAGATCCATCCATGATTAAGAATTATGATCATGACATCAAATTACATGTTCCAAGAGCTCGAAGTTCTTCTGCTGTAAGTCTTATAGAAAATGGCTTTTCGCAAGAACATCTCTGCGACATTTTCTGACATGTGGTTTCTTCTGATTTTATTTTTTCAGGCTTCGCCTTCTCCTTCTGTGCGAAGCTGTGGAGTGATAGAGGAGAAGTCAAGTAGTAGAACAAGAAGAAGAGAAGGTGTGGTTTCACCATCTCCAAGATGGGCTAAAAGCTTAAGCTATGGAAGTGGAAGTCATAAGAGTAAGAACCTTCTTCCACCTAAAAGCAATACCCTTGAACCCACAGATTCGATTTCGAGGAAAAGAAGCTGGACAGAGACAGAGATTCTCTGGAATTCACTTCCTCCCAAAGTTGTAAACCTAGGAAAGGTAATACTGATAGCTTATGATCAATCAAGAATTTGATTTTTAATCAGTTTAAAAGAAAATTGACGAAGAAAATTTGGCAGGAAATTCTGAGACAGAGAGATAAGGCTATTTCCGCTGCATCTCAAGCTTTGTTAGAGGCTTCAGCTGCTGAAAGATTGCTCAAATGTCTAAGGTACAGAACATTAATTGAGACACAAGTAAATGTACCTTCTTTCTCAAGCAATATTCTCACTGAAATGATATATATTTAGGTCATACTCGGAGCTTTCGGACAGGAGAAATCAACAACATCATAATCAACAGCTACCAATCGGAGAATTCTTGAGTTTCCAAGATGAGTTAAGAAAGAGCAGGCTCATCATTCAATCATTATCCACTGAGAAAACAGAGCACTGCAACTCAAACACAGCCAAAACCGGGGATGACAGACGTGAAAAGGCGACTCAGTGGATCAAATCAGCTTTAGCTACAGATCTCAAACCCGTTTCTTTATCCGCAAGTAAGCCTACGCAGAGTCCCGCCAAAAAGAGTCTTACCCTAATCGCTCAAGAGATCGATAACCGTGAGGATAACACAACCGAAAGAAACTTGGGATCGGGAGAGAGAAAGGAGAGGTTAAGCAGAGCAGCGAGGGAACTCAGAAACTGGGTTAAGGAAGAAGGAAGAAGCTGGTACTTGAGCCGTGTTGAGACGTATTTAGATGAGATCAGTAATGGAACAAAGTGGAGAGAGATGAGCAGTCAACAAGTAGGGGAGACGATGTATCAGATAAAACGAGTGAGTGATTGGTTAGACGCCATTGTTAAAGGAGGTGAAGAAGAAGAAGAGGAGGAAGTGGTAATGATGATGATGACAGAGTCTGAAACAGAGGCTTGTGGTAGAGTGAGGAACAAGATATACAGGATTCTTTTGAAACATGTTGAGACAACTTCTTTGTTAAGTCATCAACGTAGTACCAATCTCATGTCTCATCAACAACACTTGTACTGAAAGACAATCTCACTTTTAGGTTTACTTTTTTTTGTCGTGAAATTAGGATTTTGTGTACTATGTATTCTCTAATGATTGTTTCAGGTGTAAGGCCAAAGAGGTATGGGTCCGGTTCAGTTAATAATCACATGAACTCTAACAATGTATCGAACGGAACCAAACCAAAATTAAAGGAAACTAGAAAATTATGTCACACTTGTAATATTATTAGAGGGTTTAGTTAATTGTTAGAGCAAAATTTAGCAGAAAATCAGGTACATTTAGGATTTTTCATATTTCGATATTTTACCACAAATATACGATAGTAAAATGGAGAGACTACCAGAGAGACTACCAGAGAGACTACCAGAGAGACTACCAGAGAGACTACCAGAGAGACTACCAGAGAGACTACCAGAGAGACTATCAAAACCATGCAGGTAAATAGTATTTGGAAGTGGAGAGACTATCAGAGAGACTATCAGAGCTATGCATGTAAATAGGATTCGGAGGCAGTAACAATAAAATAGTTTTTTTTAACTTTAAAGTTTAAATGTTAATGTTCACCGTCTATTCTACAACTCCTTTGTTAAGTCATCAACGTAGTACCAATCTCATGTCTCATCAACAACACTTGTACTGAAAGACAATCTCACTTTTAGGTTTAGTCGTGAAATTAGGATGTTGTGGACTATGTTTTCTCTAATGATTGTTTTCAGGTGTAAGGCCAAAGAGGTAGTAATGTTCAGAGATTTTTAATATGGATCTGGTTCAGTTGATAATCACATGAATTCTAACAATGTATCGAATGGAACCAAACTGAAATTAAAGGAAACTAGAAAATTACGTCACACTTGTAATATTATTAGAAGGGTTTAGTTAATTGTTAGAGCGAAATTTAGCAGAAAATCAGGTACATTTAGTATTTTTCATATTTTCATATTCTACCACGAATATACGATAGTAAAATGGTGAGACTACTAGAGACTATCAAAGAGACTATTAAAACCATGCAGGTAAATAGTATTTGAAAGTGGAGAGTCTAGAGCTATGCATGTAAATAGTATTCGGAGACAATGACAATAAAATAGTATTCTTTAACTTTAAATGTTAATGTTTTCAATCTATTAATGTGTTATATAAGAACAAGAAATTGACTATGCCCCTGTTTCTTATATAAGTCGTGTTCAACCATTAACAAACCCTAAAATACCCTCTCTCGCTTGTCCAGGTTTCTGATCAGAATATTTTTGCTTGCTCGATTTCTAAGTTTTTGTTTTGTGGATTTTCGACTTGAAGTTGGTGAATTCGCTCTCAAATCGAAGAAATCATGTTTGCAGTTGAAAATCTTTCTCTAAAACCAGAAGGAGCCAAGAGGCAGAAGATCGAACCGGAGATCGACGGGTCCTCGTCATCATCGTCATCTAGTAGCTGTGGCCATTGGTACGTTCTTCACGGAGTCTGCACCGGCTGCGAATCAACGGTGGAAAAACGCCAAGGTCGAGCATTCGATTATCTATGCGACGGTTTGCAGCTAAGCCACGAAGCTGTGGCGTTAACAAAGCACCATATAACGAGATTCTCTTGTCTCAACGAGAAGAAGCTTCACCTTGTCCTTGACTTGGACCACACGCTTATCCACACCGTTAGGGTTTCAAAACTCTCCGAATCAGACAAGTATTTACTCGAAGAAACAACTAGAAGGCAAGATCTGTGGAAGATCAAACTCCAAGGAGATGATCTCATTGAATACTTGCTGAAACTACGGCCTTTTGTTCGCGGTTTCTTGGAAGAAGCCAACGAGATGTTCACAATGCATGCTTACACAATGGGTACTCGAGTTTACGCTAAAGCCATCTTGGAGGTGCTTGATCCGAAGCAAATCTATTTCGGGGAAAGATTGATAACGAGAGACGAGAGTCCTTATATGAAGACTCTTGATTTGGTTTTGGCTGATGAGCGTGGAGTGGTGATTGTGGATGATAACCCTGATGTTTGGATCGATCACAAGATTAACTTAGTGGAGATTAGCGGATATTATTATTTCAGAATGAATAATAAGCAACATTCTAAGCCTTGTAAGAAGATAGACGAGAGTGAAAGCGACGGTGGATTGGCCAATGTTTTGAAATTGCTCAAGGAAGTTCACTTTGGATTCTTCAGAGTCGACGACGAGCTGGAGTCAAAAGACGTGAGGTTGCTGCTACAAGAGATAGAATTCAATCGTCTCAATCATTACCTACAGTAGAATGATTTATTGATCACTTTCTATATTTTATTTTATATAGAGATCATTCTGTAAAAAACAAAAATATTTCTTTATTTAGCATTGTTAGTTTTGTAATCTCCTTCATCTGCAAGAAATAATTTTTTCTTTGTGGCAAGATAATTTGAGTATAGAACATATTTCCGTATGCGGTGAATATGGGTAATTCACTATCTTATTAGTTAATATATCCTTAAGCTAAATGAACTACAAAGCATTATATTTTTACTTCACTCAATACAATACAAAAAGGGATTAGAAGCTCAAACAAACTTTGAAATAAAATTGATTCAATCTTTAGGACATTCATTCATAGCAAAGACATAAAAGAAACTAACTTGTGTTGACGATGATTCTATTTCTTCCTTACTAAGCTGCAGGATTTGATCTTCTTGTTGTTACCATCCCAAAAATGTTGACAAAAATATCACAACCTCCAGTTGGAAAAGGTGCCATATAACTGCAGTTAAAATATTAGATAAGTATGCGGAATAATGTGGCTATACAGGGGAAGATTTTCTCATTAGTTCTCATGACCAAGAATAAGTTAATGTATAGTGTCTAGTTAAATCTATAGATTATTAAACTCAAAAAGCAAAATAGTTTCAGAAAATCTTTGCGAATATAGCATATTGTGCAACACCTTCGAACAAATCTTCAAAGTCCATTTGTTCTTTTTGTGATTAGAATTTCATCTTCACTACCATTCAATCAGTGGACAATGTTCTTACGTACAGTATTACGCCCTGTTCAAAAAGTAGGCCGCCTAGCCGTCTAGTCGGCCGTCTAGGCGTTAGGTGATGGCTGACCGCCCCGACTAGGTGCTAGGTAGTGTTTCTAGGCGGTTTTCCGATTTTTTACAGTCTAGAACCGCCTAAAACCGTCTAAAATCGCTTAAAACTGATTAAAAAAATAAAATAGTTGCTTAAATTTTGAAAATCAACCCAAAAATCTTAAAAATTTTGAAATTAGCTCAACTTTATTAATAAAATTTCCATTTTTTTTTTGAAATTGGCCTAAAATCAGCCTAGGCGAGTTCAAACTCCAAAATCATCTAAAAAGGACTAATATAATTAATTAAAAATTAAATATAATATAAAATAATTAAAAAATTAATCACTGACTAATCAATGAATAATCACTGATTTTCGACCTAGGTGCTAGTCGGAGCTCGACCGCCCGCTACCGCCTAGCGATTTTTTTAGCACTTGCATCCACCCTTGAAAATCACTTGCACTATTATTTTTAACATTCTTTTGCTCCGTGAAAATCTCCCCTTAGTTAACTCTTCTTCTTTTGTTTACAAAATCGTACATAGAAATATCCTGAATCTTTTATACATCATATATATTATAAGTGAAATAAAATTTTAATTTAAAGCTCTCTCATTTAACCTTAGAGTGGCTAATTAACCTTTACCCCTTCTTAGAATTATTTAAATTAATTTTTATAAAAAAACATATAAAAATCGATTAAATAAATAAAAACCAGCGAAGTATTGATTATTTAATTCAGAAAATGTATTTAGGACTATAACCCTCTATTGTCATACCAATTTTTAAAAGATAAACACAAACTCGCAAAACATATATTTTGTTTGAGAATGTATCGGTAAAAATATAATTGTGAAACCCTAGCTTGACCTGTGAGTTATATATCTTTTAGCCGCACTTAGTCAACCAGCACTTGAGTTTTGTAGGTTTTATGCCTTCAGGGTTTTCATTGTAAAGAATTTTTGTTGTTTATGTGTTGTTTGTTGGTCTGTGTGGCAAAGAATTATTATTCTTTTCTTCGTGCATGTGATTTGCTTGCTAATTGATCAGTTTTTTTTTGCTCTTGTATTACTCCGTCTCTTTGGGATATTTGTCTGGTTTGTACATCGGTCATGCTCTCTCGAGTTATCAGTTTTTGTTGTATCAACTTTGCGCATTTTGAGTATTTTGTTTTGGCATCGTTTTGCTTTTGTCTTCTTGCGTTTGTTTTTGTTGTTCTTATTTTTGTCTTTGGCCGTCGACTCTTATCTTTAATTCTTGTAATTTGTTAAATTGGTCGTGGTCTGATTCGTGTTAATTATTCCTAATATGAAGCTATAACTAATGCAGAAATTCTGGTGACAAGTCTGGTGAAGAAAGTGCTACCAAGATCACAACGAGCATGTGATGAAGAAGATGAATCCATATGAGACTCATCCCCTGCATCACTCTCAGTACTGATATCGTCCCTAAAAGAGGTATGCATCGATTTTACTTTGAGAGATAACAGTTTCTTGTTTATCACGTTTGCATGTTTTGCATTTGCGTTGTTCTGTTTTTGACTCTGCTTTTTTTTTGTCCCATTGTCTCTGTCTTTTATCTTTTTCTTCTTTCTCTGTGGTGAATTCTTCTCTATAAAGATTGATATTTACCTCTTTTTTCCTTTTATTTGTATCTTACAGTTGTTTGATGTTTGTAAACTGTTTAGATGTCGTTTCTCACTGTGTCCTGCATTGGTCTCGAAAAGTTAAGATTTTATTTCTATATTTACTTCTATATTGTGCATGTGGTTTCTTTTTGTTTGTCTCGATCGTATTGGTTATCTTGATTGAAGTTGATTTGTGTATAACCTGTAGATATATAAAACAGGTAGGGGACACCTTGTTGGGTTCGGTTATGTTTGTTTTGGATTATAATTAGAAGATGGAGCAGTAGTGCGAGGTCAGTATGAAGTGCACATCTGGTACTTGCTCGAGAAAGGGGTCTGTCAAGGATGGTTGACGGAGACAAGTCTTGAGGTTGAGCTCAAGAAGTTTGCTCTGTTCGAGGTTAGCGTGATTTATGATTACTTGATCTCTGCGGGGTTCATTTCTTGCTGTGGTATGATCAAAGAATTACATGTTTGTGCCTAACTCAAATCAAAGGAAATACAAATTCCTCTTGAATTTCTCATTTTTGAGATGGATATTCGATCTTGAGAGATATCGTCCAGATCTGGTATTGAAAACAATGAGATTAACATTTTGGATATTCGTAAAGCATGATTAAGTTCAAGGTAGTGTTGTTAAATTCTTTTGGACAAAGTGCTGTTAAATTCTAAGTTCAAGGTAGTGCTGTTAAATTCTCAAGTTCAAGATTAACATGCTGCTTTGCAATGACTGAGTTGGGCCTTGGGCCATGGAAGTAGACTAGGAATATTTCAGTGTCCTTTTGCACATATACAGACTAAATGCATTGGTGATTTCCACTAACTATATTTATTTTTTCTTTATATAACGCTTTCAGGTACGGGGAATTGAAACAGTAACTACGTATAACCCAAGAACTTTTATTGTTAAAAAAAAAGCTCACTTAATGTACTGGAAGACAATCACTAAATTTCATAATTAAAATACATTCCTTAATAATTCTAAATAATTAAACTAAAATAACTTTTTTAAGTAAAGTTTTTTTTATATTATTATATAATTCATAGTAAGTTTTTTTTTTCGTATAAATTTTTGTTCTATTCTTAATATGGGAGTTTGTGATAAATACTCCGAATCTGCTCAAATTCTGTGTAATCTCCCCCTAATCTCCCATATACTGACTTTGTAATATACTTTGTAATAGGTGCGTAGGGGTTCTTTGCCTTTTCCCACCGTAGATTTAGCTCTTAGAGATGTTGTATCCATGATTACCGTTTTTTTTCCCTCCGTGTATTTTGTCCGTTCACTGGAGTTGTAACCGGACGATGCCCTTGTGGGTTGATTTAATTAATATTAAGTAAAAAAAAAAAATATATATATATATATATATATATATGCTTTCGGTTTGTTCAGCATGCAACCCACGCCATTGTGATTCGCAAAATATAAACCGAACCAATCAGGGGGTTCATATCTTATTCGCCCAAATCAAGGATCAAGATGAACATATATCCAAACATCCGCCTTGCAGTGAACACAAGATTGGTCTAAGTGGTGTTGACAATGGCCAGATATGGTATTTACACACTCAATGTTATGTGATTGTTCCTTATACCAAGGGTTTGTCAATCTTCAAACTCCAAGAGAGAATTTTTTGAACTCAGTTGGTCTTTATCTGACTATCAAATTTTGAGCTTACTGTCTTTTTTATTTGCTTTATTGTATTTTGATAATAAATTCATTTGCGCAGAGAAAATTTCCTATGTCAATTTATAGAAACTGTTGTTCTTAGTTCTCTTTTTATTTACATCTGTTTTCACAAGTCATATATTAGGTGAGCGAATAAAAATTATTTAGCTTTGCATAGATATATTATTATTTTTTATAAACTTACAAAAAATAGTTATATTTACTAATATTTTATTTACTAATTAATAAGCGGTATAGAAATACAAACTAAATCGACTCTGGAGTTTAAAGGAACCTGGCAGGTTACCTTGGTCAAACAATTATGCTGCTTGGAGAGTTAGATAAATAGGGTAATCTTTCGTTTTTAATTAACTCATCAGTAATGATGATTCATTTTCTACATTTCTTCTGACATTTTTCATGCCTTTGGTTGATATCTGACATTGTACTGCATAATCACCAAAGTGGACATGTATTGAGACATATTCATTTGTTGCGGAGAGTAGACAACCAGTAAAGTCTATACAGAGAAGATGGGACATACTAAGGATTGAGACCAAAACCAATTTAAAAACTACAACATAAATAAAGTACACATAAATTAAAAAAATCACATAAACCACATTAATTTCTTAAGATCAAATTTAAAGACTAAAACAATACTTAAACTGACACTTAGAAACTAAAAAAAGAAAATTGAAGTTTAAAAGACCAAGAAGTTAGTACAAAATAAGTAGGAATTAAAGATGAGCGACGAGAAGAACGAAAAGACAATTAAGATGAACTAAAAGATAAAGAAGAGGGAAAAGAAAAAAGACGAAGTCAATAAAGAAGAATTTGGAAAATATGAAATAGAAAACAAAGAAAAGAAAAATGGTCGGTTAAGATAAAGATGGTGAACAAAGAAGAAAGTAATGACAAATTTAGCGAAGAAAACAAAATAATCAGAAGAACAAAACTGAGAATAAAACCAGTACATAGTAGATGAAGTGGAAGATGGAAAATACGAAAAAAAAGAAGAAGAATAAACCACAAAATGAAGAAGAAAAAGTAGAAGGAAATGAAGATAATGAAAGAGGTGAAAAAAAAAAACAGTTGCTTCTGCCCTCTGTTTTCATCGGAGAAGACGTCATCGATATCCTATCTTTAACAAGATAGAGGACGAAATCTCTGCAGCCCGAACTCACTACAAGCCAGATGAGGAGGACGTTTTTCTCTGGAGATGGAAGCTTGATGCGTACAAGCCTCGATTCAGTACGAAACAAACTCGAGACCTATTACGACAATCACGCCCTCTAGCACTATGGAGAAGAGTGGTGTGGTTTACTCATAATGCTCAATGATGCCTAAATGC